>NW_023416335.1:42422746-42975246 GCF_014108235.1 Myotis myotis
CCCCCAGCTAATCTTTCAATAATTATACCATTAGGTGTTTTCTCCCTTTTCCCTCACCTGCCAACCCACTCACACCTCTTGGTTTAGCCAAACCATGCACCTTTATTGCACCACCTTGCTCTTGCTGCACTCTCTGCTTATAATGCATGACCTGGCTCAAATGCCTGGTCAATTTCCTTTTCATATTTTAAGGTTCAATTCAAATATCACTTCCCAAGAAAAGCCTTTCTCCCCCCCATCTAGGTAACATTAATCATTCCCATTGGTTTTGCCCTAGCATTTTCAATATATTTAGCTGGGTTTTAGCACAATTTGTTCAATGCTGTAGTTAACTGTTTATGGGTCTTTCTCCTGTAGACTTGGAGCTTAGCGTACAGGGCCCCTGTCTTTATTCAAGGTTTTTGTTCCCACCACTTTATTTGGTGGAACTCCTGCTAGAGGGAACTACAGATATTTATTAAATGCTGTTGAATAAAGAAATTCTATATAATTAGTATGGTTTATGATATCATTAATAAGAAACATAAACTTAAACAAATTTCTAAAATTCATCAGAAATTTGTTTCTATAGCTTACATCTCTTTCAGCTCAAAATTCGATTCAGTAAAACTATAAAATGAGGCAAAAATCTCCTTGGACGTATGCTGAATGTGACATGAAGTCTACAAGATTGTCATCCTTAAAAAAAAAAATAAAGAACAGTTATATGCTCTAAACAAGAGTCCTTTAATTTTATATAGTTATTATGCATTCTTTTGTTACTTTTCCTGTTAATCATGCCTATTATACTCAACATACATGTTTTGAACATATCTAGCCACACAGACTTTGTATCAAACATTTATTTTTATGAAGTCCTCTGCATCTTGGGGACAATAAACCCAGCCAGTTAAGTGACTGCCATAGAAAAAAATGTAGAAGTAAAAATAGAGTATGCCTAGATGCACCTGGATATGTATAAATGAGTGAATTTTGAAAAAACACCCTCAATGCCACATAATGCAAAATGACCTATTAAGCTGCTAGACTACCTTAACTTTTAAAAATTAGGTTTGTAAGATACACTAAAATGTGACTATAATGGGTTTTCAAAGGGCCGATTATAGATAGGTTTAAAGAATGGTGTTGTGCTAAGATTACAATGCATTAGGAAACTTGCCACGTCAACCTTATTAGCTTACAATAAGCATGGCGGTTTCAACAATCCTATTTATCAAGGGTAAGCAGCTTATTAAGACCTTCTAATTATTAAGGCAGAGTGATCAATCTAGTAAAATTCCATTACAGAGCTCTAAGTCCTTGAGAAAACTTTGAGAAATTAGGGCTAAATCTACTCAGTCTATGTACATACCATCTGTTTGGGTCAGAACTTACACATGTGATTGAAATAAATATTTCTTGCCCTCAGTAGATAAAGATAATTCATCTCATGCTAGGAGTGAATTATCTGGTGGGGGCACTAGATTTACCTGGCTCAGCTTATGACTAATAGGATACATTTATAAAACTACTGGCTAGGTTATAAATAACATTTGTAGTGCTGGTTGCATATTGACCCACACTGGCTCCTCTTGTCCTATTTCCCTGAGTAGATGAGGAAAGTAGAAAAATCGTGTTGTTTTCTGAAGACCATCCCAGGGGGCTACCATTGGTTCTTGCAGGCCACATAGCATTCTGGATCTAACGGGAATTGCTGGCTGGTGCACGTTATCTCTGCTTCCTCAACAGTTCAGCGTTTGATACTGACCATCTCATGATGCAATGGTGGTATATTCTAGACCAGCATGCTATGCAAGTGTTATTAAGTCCACAATATAGAGGAGAAAGTAAAAACTAACAGCACTCTGTTATTCATTGGTTCATTTAACAACTATTTATTAATCACTACATGCCAGGAATTGTTTTTGGAAATGGAACTGGGAATAGAGCAAAGCGAAACAAAGTCCCCTAGTTGGTGATATGGACCAAAATACCCGACCAAACAAACAGATCAGTAAATATACTGTGATAAATTAAGGAAGGAGAGAAGCATAATATAAATGGTTGGCAGGGAGGATGGTTAAAATTTTAAATAAAGTAGCAAGGGAAAACCTCAATGAAAAGGTGCATTTTGAGTAAGAACCTCAATGAGTGAAGGAAACTACTATGTGAGTGAACATCTGAGGAAAGGACAGAGTAGGAAGAGGGAATAGCAAGTGTGAGGCCCCTGACGTGAGAACATGCCTGGTGGGTTTGGGAACAGTGAAGAGATCTTTGTGTTTAACAAGAGCTGGAGGTAGATCTCACAGCTTTGTTGCTCAGCAGGTCCCAGTTGTCATATGCATATGAGTTCTATTATCACAGCGTATCTTTGATTTCCTCAATCTACACAAGTCATTCTTAAATTAGTCAATTATTTCTCATAATTATGAATTAACCAACTCATAATGTGGAGAACACTGTGCTAGGGTCAGTTGGGTAAAGATCACAGTGATGACACCTGCTTAATAAACATAATGGCCAGAGGGAAGTAGGCCTGGACAAACACAAAACAAGAAGCAATGTGAGGGCCTTGGGGCCCAGGGTTGGAAGGGGTTAGAGCAGCCGTGGGCAAACTATGGCACGTGGGCCGGATTCTGCCTGTTTAAAATGAATAAAACTATTGAAATAGAAGACCGTACCCTTTTATGTAATGATGTTTACTTTGAATTTATATTAGTTCACACAAACACTCCATCCATGCTTTTGTTCCGGCCCTCTGGTCCAGTTTAAGAACCCATTGTGGCCCTCGAGTCAAAAAGTTTGCCCACCCCTGGGTTAGAGTGATGGCAGCAGGGGACAAGTCAGAAGGTATTTTAAGGACATACTCAGGATCTTCTCCCTGGTGTCATCTACCCGGCCCTGCAATTTGCTGCAGATTCAGATACTCTCTTGGGGAGAGTTGATCCAGTCCCCTACAAAGCTCTGAGATCCCTGATGCTAGGATTTCTGTCTCTTTCATTTTTTTTCTTAGTCCTGCAGCACCTAGCATAGGACCAGGCATAGAGAAAACAGCTGATGAAGCTTTCACAAATTAATAATTAATTTGGAAGCTGATGGGTACATGTTCCCCAGAGAGGAAGCCAAGGGCACTCACTGCTCATCCTAAACTTATTTCCTTTATACCCGTCTACTTACAAGTCAGGCTTTTGCTATGTCATCCAACACTAACTTCATTTATCCTGGTTTCTAATTTCTGTGCCTCTAGTACTATGGAAAAATCAATGTCATTTCTTAATCAACAACTATTTTTGACACCACCATTTCATTCTTATAGCTCTTCCTGCTACTGTAAAAATATATTGATAAGCCATCATTCTTGCACTCAGTGCCATCTATTTTCCTTGCAACAGGCTCTTCATGTGAAAGTGTGGAAAGGATAGTGTGAAAGAGCTCCTCATCACTTATTTTTCCCACTCCTTAATAGTCTCCATGTTTTTCCACAGCTCTTCTTTCTTCTCCTCCTATAGCTGGCCCTAACCAAATTGTTCATTTATTCCTGTGAGTATTTTTTACAAGTTAAAAGAATGCCAACTTTTCCAAAGAACAAAATTAAACTCTTTCTCAACAGTGTTACTTACCTTTGCATTTGAAATAAATCTGTGAAATAAATATTTATTTCAAAAAAATTTACCTAAATTTGGAGCTTATCAACTGTGGATTTGGAGTCAGATGCTGTGTGATTTGGACAAAGAGTTATAAACTGGGAGGCCGGGACAGTTTCTAGATTTGTTTTTTTTGTTTGTTTTTTTTTTTTTTTTTTTTTTTTTTTTTAGAAATCAGAAGAAATGTCAATAAATAGAATGTTCTATAAATGTGCAGGGTTTATATATTTTATTGGCATCTGGTATGATAATTTAAAGAGCCTTTCAAATAACACTGATTAAATCTGTTTGACAAAGACCATTTACACCTTGCAAAACAGCTTTCTCTATTATAATGAGTATTTGTAGTTACCACATTGGCATGCATCCAGCAGCATTTGCACATTTAAATGAAAACTTCCCAACTCACATTACTCTTAAATGCATTGTATATTATTTGCTTTAAATTATTCATTAAAGTCCTTGGTATTTTTTTACATATTTTTTTCTTCGACTCTGTTTTTTGTAGGTAAAAAAAGATCAGGAGAAACAGCTTTCATCACTTTCAGACAAAAACACCTTTAATCACTTTCCTCCTTGGGAAACAAAACAAAACGTATTGAATAGGAAGGAAAAGGGTATCACAGATGGGTTTGAGATAGTGAATTTATTCTCTGCTAAGTATATTCAGCAAATTGGCTTGGATTACCAGAGCACTGTGAAAAGCTCTGGCATTAGAATATTAGTAATATTTAATTGATAATTTGCCATTTGTCAGTTGTTTTTTAAGCAATTCTTAGTGCTATATCCTGATTTTATTATCCCTTAATGTTATCCAAGAATAATGCTACACTTAAAAAAACATTCAATGGACCAATTGGGTACTTAGAGGAACTAGTACTTGGGCTCCTAATTAGACTTTTGCAATTAATACTATTCAAATAGATTAATAACATAATTCAAAATTATATTACCTTGCAAACCACTACAGTTTTAAGTTCCTTTCTCGCTTTTAAGCTTATGTTTAAGAAGTAAAATTCCCAAGCTTCCTAGGGTTGCCTACTCTTAATTACTATTTACCATAAAGTTTTATTATAGATTTTACACACAATGCCTTAGTTCTGACAACTAAAATAGACAAGTACCTTATAACTAATGAGACCAAGCTTCAGAAATATTAAGCGACTCACCTAAGGGCATGTAGAGAAGGTTTATTCAAATTTAACCTAATTGAAAACTAGACATTAATGGCGTATAGACACAAATTACAAAAAATCTATATATATAAAAGGCTAATATGCAGTGCCCCTCTGGAGTTTGAATGGGAGACCAGGAGTTCAATCGCTTGCTATTACATGTGCTGACCACCAGGGGGCGGTGCGGAATGAAGGAAGGCCCCAGTCTGCAGCTGGAAGGCCCTAATCGGCCCTGATAGCCAGCCAGGCCTAGGGACCCTACCCATGCACGAATTTTGTGCACCGGGCCTCTAGTAACATCAATAAGAGAGAAATCCAGATAAGTGAAAAATGAGGTGACTCCAAGGATAAGATGTAATGATAAAAATTTAATGTTATAAGAAATAAAGGTGGGCTGTTTTGACAGTTGATGGGTCAAAGCAATGTGGGAAAAATGAATGTTTACAATAATTAAATTTTCCAACTAACTAGTAACTTGGGGACTAGCTTTTCCTGACTCTGTTCTGATCTGTTCATGGGGATCCTGTATGATACACTGGAGAGCTCTCTCCACGGTATCTCCACAATAAGTTCCACAGTGAGCTCAGCCCAGGCAGTTCTTATAAGACCTCCACTGTAGACAGCTAGGAAGACTACAGAGTATAATCTTGTAAAAGCAATTCTACAAGTGTTCAAAGCAATATGGCCCAGGTTTCAATACTATAATTCAGAAAACCATCTTACTCAAGTTGAAAGAATGTTGCCTGTGTGCAATGTTTTATAAATGTTATTTTTCGATCAAGAAAAATAAAAAGAAAAGAGCTCATAGTTATCTCCCTGGATGAGATCTGTATATTGGTTATTCTAGGTCTGTGGTTCACAAAAAATCTATTTTTTTTTATTTTTATTTTTTGGTAGCCTCCTGGCTGGAGGCTAGAGCTGTGGGAGAGGGTACCCATGGGTTTTGCTTTGGACAAACTTGGCATAGAACCTTGGATCCCCCACTTAGTGGCAGCCTGACCTCGAGCTCTCAGAGGCTCACTTTCCTACTCGATAATTTCACCTGTCTCTTAGGACTATGTGGATGATTAAATAAAATAATGCAAAAGAACTTACTGTCGTTAATGAATGTCATTAATTAATGCTATCAACAGAGATCCTTGGCTAAGACTTACAGGGCTCACCAGAAGTTCTGCTTGAGAAGTTGTGAACATGGTGTTGGTAGAGGGCATACCTCAGAGTAGAGCTGTGCTCTTGGAAGACTACCTGGCTTTAGTACAAGGACATATGAATGCTGGAGGCCACAGATTTCTACACAGATAACAAGTGACTGAGTTGAGGCTATAACTTAGGTCTCTCTAGAACCAAAATACAAGACCTTTCTCCTTTATCCTGCTCTCTACCTTTTTTAAATATTTATTTTATCATGCTCCACAATGGTTCCTTCCCAAATGGGCTCTACTTATTTCCAAATTTAGGAAAAATTCTATAGGTTTTTTTTTGTTTCATTTTAACCCAATTATCATAAAATAAATTGTTTTAGGTTTCTCATATCTACCAGATGAACAAGAGGAAGAATTATATCTGCAAACACTTAATTATCTTAGCATCTATTTCAGTTTTTTTAATTAAAGGAAAACCTTATGGTTTTAAGTTTTAGGAAACTAAATTATATAAATGTTAGCAAACATTTACATTTGGTATGTACATCCAACCAGCAATTTTCTAGCTCCCAAAATATTTATTTTCAATATCCTGTTTGCTTTTTATGGCCTATTTACTCTATTTGAAATCTGTTCAATTCATACATCCAGTAAATTACTTTTCCATAATTGCAGTAATTACAGTCTTCTTCATATGCTCAAACTTATTTCTCAGCATTCTACTACAGGAAAGCATTTGTGATAAAGTACAGATACATCATGAGAATTTAGGAAACAATAAATATATTTCCCTAACATTCAAAAATATTACTTAAAAATAAATCTTCTTTATTAACAAGAGGTTATTAATAAATTAACATATAGAACTTTTTTTGAGTTATCTTAGTTAGAATTTCCCAACAAAACAAAATAATTTCTCAAGTGCTACTCATGGTGAGTGAAAAAAAGTTGTTAATTTATTCAGTTAATAATATCAAAATGATAAAAGAAACATATTAAGTAAAAAATTTTATACCACTTGTCATCTATCATACTGACAAAAACACAAAAGTGTAACACATTCTGCTGGGGATGCTGTGGGGAAGCAGGCATTAGCACTTGTGGCTGGTGGGAATATAAATTGGTACAAGCCTTCAAGAGGAATATTGGCAATACCAAATAACAGAACCACACATGCACTTACATTTTGACTCAGCAATCCCACTTGGAATGTAATCTGAAGACACAATTCCAAAAATACATATGCACTAAGTTAACCATTGTAGTATTATTTACAATAGTAAAATTTTGGAAATAATACTGATAAACCATGGTAGTTGCTCACAAGGGAGTACTATGCAGCCGCAAAAAAAAGAATGAGGAAAATCTCAATGAACTGATCTGGAATAATTCCCACAATTAAGTAAAACAAGCAAAGTGCAATAGAGTATAGTATGCTATCCTTCATGTAAGAAAAAAAGAAGATAGAAGAAAAGACACATTATTTGCTCATTTGGGCAAAAGATGTACAGAAAGGGTAAACTAGAAATCAACTAGACTCATCAACCTATAAATGGTGGTTGGGGATGGGATGGAAAGAAGTGGAAAGGGTCAGGGGTTTGTATGAATAAGGAAGAAATGAACTGTTATTTCTATAAATAGTACCACTTGGTTGGTTGTTGACTTCTAAGAGATGGGGCTCTCCTGTTTTTTTCTCAGATTATAAATGTTTTGTATAGTTTTGAGATTTAAAACTATAGTTAGGTTTAACATTCTACCCCAAAATAAAGTAATAACTAAAATTAGTGATGTAAGG
Organism: Myotis myotis; assembly: GCF_014108235.1. Lineage (NCBI taxonomy): Eukaryota > Metazoa > Chordata > Mammalia > Chiroptera > Vespertilionidae > Myotis > Myotis myotis. The sequence goes on from NW_023416335.1 coordinate 42,430,482, forward strand.
AACTTACAATGAAATACAAATAGTAAGAAGTAAACCTAATTCTAGTACTGATGAATAATATAATCACTTTAAAGAAGACAGGGAAGAAATAACAAATCTTAGTATCCTTGAAAAACTTTTATTTTGACTGGATACTAGAAAGACAAAAATAAATGTATACCAATAGTCTCCTCTAGCTAGTAAATATGTTTCTTAAAGAGGTATGGGTTGGTAACTGTAACTTATGTACAGGGTGTCCCCCAAATATGTATGCATGCTTTAACAACTTATAGCTTAATTTTAAAAATGAAATGTATTTTAATAAACACTCACTTTATAATTATTCAAAGTGTATGTATACATTTTTCGGACACCCTATATATGCTAGGACTGAACAAATACGTTAATGTAATGAAGATCGTGAGATCCAGGTTTCTCACTATAGGAGAAAGAAGCTACAAATAAGGAAAGAGAGAAGGCTAGAATGAGCTTCATGGTACTGAAGTGGAAGCAGTATATTTATATAATATCCTAGCTTTGTTTGCAGAGAGTGTTCCATAGCAATGGCACTCCAGCAGCGATGAGCACATCTATTACCCGATCTTGGTTTCTAATATCATTCACCAATAAAAGTAACCAGTGCTCCTTGAAGAAGAGGTTGATTCCATGACTGGTTCATGAAAAATACAGACATATCCTGGAATATCTTATGGTGACAAAAATGAGGATGGGGAACAAGTGAAAAGAATACAGGATTCAACTGTAAGGAGCTCCCAATATACAAAACTAGAACAGTTTGAGCAATAAATAGATATTTTTGGATTATATCCAAAGATTAAATTAATATCCGTAAGTGTGTAATGGTATAAATAAATTATTGCTTAAATAAGAAGTTACTAAAGAAAAAATTCCAATTTGGAAGGAACGATTGCAAATAATATATATAGAAAGGAAGAGGGAAATACAAAATCCCCATTATGCAAATGCTACAATAATACTACTGTAAGGCAAGATCCTCTTATGGATGCTAACCAGCAACAGTGGCCACAAGTTTGAGGAGAATCATGGTATTAGCAACTTCAAATATCTTCCTTAAAACATGTGTTACTAATGTAGGGAGAAATAGTAACTTACAGGGGAGAAACTCGGTAGATACCGCATGGATACCCTATATGGTACATGAGATGGGTACAATGTCATTTACGTGATATTCTTATGGAGTGTATAACCTCAACCTAATCATGAGAGACCATCCAACAGATCCAAATTGAGAGCTGCTGGGAGCCGGTCCATGCTTGCTATTTCAAGGGACCTGGCATATATGGCATACTGTTCTTAATATGTTTGCTCACCTTCTTGACACTACGTGTTTTAACCAAAGTCTCTGAGAAAGGTTGTTTCTCCAGGTAGGGATTTTCCCCTGAAGTTAGGGAGGGAATAAAACCTCTTAACTAGTGCCAGGTGGGTAATTAATCACTAACTATGAACAATCATGCTTAAGCTACATAATCTTTACTCCCTGGAATGGAGATAAGAAACGCCCTAACCTTTGTAATAGAGATTGGTAGGATTGAATCAACTGGTATAAATACAGATGTAGTAAGACAGCAAGAGACAGAACTTAGAATACGGAACCAAGAGAGACAGAACCTAGGCACAGAACCTACACAGAACGTTCTCTAGAGACAGAAGAACTTCGCTGGAGAGAACATGGCAAAAGTTCCTGGACAGAAACTGGCCTTAGAACCTAGAGACAGAACCTAGCGAGAGAACATGGCAAAAGATCCTGGACTGAACCTGACTACAGAAATTGGCAAGAGAACCTGACTAGAACCTGGTAACTAAACCTGGCTGGAGAACCTGGACAGAACCTGGCTGGAGAACCTAGCGAGGGAACTTGGCTACAGAACCTGGCTGGAGAACCTGGAGAACCTGGCTGGAGAACCTAGCAAGACAACATGGATACAGAACCTGGCTGGAGATCCTAACCAGAACTTCTCTGGAGATCCAGACCAGAACTTGGCTGGAGATCCTGGCTGGAGATCCTGGCTAGGCTGCTGATCAACTGAAGACTGTCTCCGTGTCCTTCCTTCTTCGCCGACTCCGTCCACACCTTTGGGGACCCCTGGACCCGCTGGGGTTGGACCCCGGCAGAGAGCCATTCTGCACAGTAACTGACTAGTCCTCATCAAAAGTGTCAAGGTCTTAACAGATTAGGAAAGTTGAGAAGTTGTCACAGATTGGCAGGGAGACATCTAAATGCATGTGGGATCCTGGATTGGATCCCTAAACATGAAAGAGTTAAACTAGTGAAATTAGAATGAAGTCTATAATTTAGTTAGTAATATTATACCAATGTTAATTTCCTGGTTTTGACTATTGTACTATGATTATGCATGTACTAGAGGCCTGGTGAATGACATTCATGCACTGGGGAAGGGGGGTCCCTCAACTGGCCTGCGCCCTCTTGAGGGGTCCCTAGTGCTGCTGCAGAGGGATCCTTAGTGCTGCCGTGAGCCCAGCTTTTAGCTGAGCGGTGCTCCCCATGTGGGAGCACACTGACCACCAGGGGGCAACTCCTGCATTGAACATCTGCCCCTTGGTTATCAGTGCGTGTCTTAGTGACCAGTCATTCTGCTGTCCGGTCAATTTGCATATTAGCCTTTTATTATATAGGATGTTGTGAACATTAGGATACACTGAGTAAAGAATACATGTGAAATCTACTATTTCTGCAACTTTTCTATAATCATAAAATTATGTCAAAATAAATGTTAAAAAATAATTTGAATTCAAGCAGATGAAGATTGGAGAATAACCACATGTAAAGCTATTTCTTTGCCCTAGCCCCTGAGCTGTGAAGACTGTGTGTCAAACTTAATGCATAAACCCCTGGTAAGTAAGAATCCTCTAATATGGAATTTTATTCATTTACATAAGTGCTTGGTTGAAAGTGTATCTTTAAATGATCAATAAAAAGATTGTGTAGGCTCAGGAAAATATTAGGATATTTAAATGAAATATAGAAACACAATAAGCAAAATAACACACCAAATATAACTCATTCTTATTTCTTAAAACATAAAGATATGATATTACCTGGCAGACAATAGGTACTCAATAAATAGTCAAGTCTAAATCTTAAAATCTGTTCTTCAATGCCTTCTAGAAGAGAATAATTTGATGTTGGTGTCCTTATTTCCTCAATTAGTACAGATTCTGGCATTTTTCCTGTACAAATGTATACAGATTTACCAGGAATGATCACAGGCACTGTCCTAAATAGCCATGCTAGCTCTGTGACTGTTTCTCTGCTAGACTAAGAGGTTTTCAGATTAAATAATTTGATTTTTATCTTGTAATCAATTCATTGAACAAGGCTTATACTTTATCATTTTGTGTTTCCAAACTATTAATTTTTATTAATTTCTGCATCTTAAAAATATGCCTGGATGTAGCTTTAAATTACACTTTTTGTGTCTCACGTTTTAAAGGTTGATTTAACATGTTTGTGATGAACACAAGCAATCTGACACCCAGTTTTCACAGGTCAAGTGGATAGGAATCAGGGTCTAGCACAGCAGAAGTGAAACGATTAAAAAAAATTCCTGAGGCACTCAGGAAAAAATGGAATTTAATATCTGTCAATTCCACATGGAAATTAAGTGTATCCTGAAACTAACGTCTCCCAATCAAATTCAAAGAAAACGTAATAACTATTCAATACAGTTCATTGTCAGATTTCTAAATACATATATATTGCATGGCCACCATTAAACTATTTGAAATGCCAATCTCAAAACCTGGGACTCCCACGTGGATTTAGGAAAAGAAATGTAAATGCTTCGGAGGAGACTGGAAGCCTGAGTGTAACCCACAGGCTCCACCTGTGATCTGAGCCACATGCCGCAGCCTCAAACTGTGGTTCTCAGGCTCGACCTTTCCTCTCACTTTGTTCTGGCAGCTTTCCAGAGAGAGACAGGTGGTTTCAGGGCATTTTCTTGGGTTAGAAATCAAATAATATTTCATGGTTTTCACTTTTAATGGGCTAAGCAGAAGGCATTTGACAAAAGTCACTACAGAGCTTTGGAGAAATAATTTATACTCTAGGGCATTCTTAAATCAGTAACTTGGCAATATGGGATTCAAAAAAACCCTCCTTGCTCCTTCCAGTGCTGAGTTTTGAAGGCTGCATTGTGCTTGTTTGTCTAGCTCCTCCGGGCACTCCATGTTCAGAAACCAATGAACAGATTGCACTGGTCCTTACATGTTGCGTTTTCAGTGGTGACAGTTTTGCCACAAAGCAAGAAGCTGCTTTCTGATACATGGCATTTTTGCCGTTGAAGAAAATAAATGCCCTTGGGGCAAATTTTTTGGTAAAATTAACAAATTTCATGCCCCCACTTACAATTTAGAATTTGGCGGTGGCCAGAAAGAACAGGTAAACCTAGATTTCATGCATTGAGGACTGCAAAAGTCAAAGCCTATAGAAAATACATTTCCTCTTGGATCTACTGCAATTACAAAATGTCAATGTGTGTGATGGATATGAGCGTCAAGGGGTTTCTGAATCATGAGAAAATATATTGTGGGGAATAACCAAGGCATGTCTCTGTGGAACCATTATGTTAAGCAGTTTTAGATATTCACAGCTGACATTGTAACGACACTTGATTAAAGAGGTTGGGAAGTATAGATGTAGGCTCATTCTGAGAATCATATTGATGCGCATGCTGTTAAATGTTTAACATCAAGGCATACAGAGAGTCTAATTTCACATGGAAAGAACACGCAGGTAGGTGAGCAGTGCCCAGGAGAGGGGATTTTGGTCACAACCTGTTGGAGTTGATTATGAAGTTGGACACAGAACCCTTTCGGCTGTGGAGCCCTCCAGTGGTCTTGGCATCTCCCGCTCCTGTTCTAGGAACATAGAACACTTCTATTTCCAACATCCAATGGGGCATTCCCATTTTTGGTGCTGCTGTTTTTCAAACCCAACAAACCCGAAACAGATTGAAGAAATCCATGTTTGCCATGCCCCAAGCCAGCTTCAGTGTTTGCTGACAGCACCATCTTTGTTTCACGTGCTTATTATCTCAGTCATATCTGACATATTTCCTTATTTGCCCTTTATTTTGTCACCTATATCTATACTAATAATAGACAAATACGTAAATTGACCATCCCTCCGTGATGCCCACAGCCAATCAGGTATATGTATGCAAATTAACCTGACAAAGATGGCGGGTCTGTGTGCAGTGTGTACGTGTGCAGGTGCCGAGCAGCCAGGGGCAGGGTGGGATGCCTGCCCACCACATAGCTGGGTGACGCGGCGGGTGTCCCTGGGACCCTGCCTGCTCTGAGCCTGTGGCCAGCGTGTGTGCTTGCCAGCACCGAGTGGGTGGGGTCCCAGGGACACCACTGGAGTGTTTGGTCCTGTTAGCCCGGCTTGGGGGTGGCTGGAGTTCCCAGTGTTTTTGGTTTCTACAGCCCCTGGACTGGAAGCAGAAACCAAGAGAGCGGGGAGCACCAGGAATGCTGGGAATCATAGTTCTGGTGGCAGACGCATTGTGGGATCTCCTAAACCAGAGGTCGGCAAACTGCAGCTCCCGAGCCACATGCGGCTCTTTGGCCCCTTGAGTGTGGCCACGAAGTTTCAATCTCATTGTATATGCGCGCCCGCAAGTGGTACTTTGTGAAAGAGCCACACTCAAGGGGCTGCAGTTTGCCAACCACTGTCCTAGACACTAGAGCAAAGTGAGTCTGGAGCAAATTACTGTTGCAGGTGGGGGATGGAGCGAAAGCGAAGGTGAGACATAAGTAAAGTCAGAGTGTCGAGGAAAAATTAAAAGGAAGATATTCTGCAACTTCTAGGAAATCACCAATGGAGCAAAGAAAAAAAACAAAAACCTCTATTATTCTGTGAGCACCAAACCAGACTGGGCTGGGGCCTCAGACAATTTGCTCATATGATTGCAAAGACAGACAGAAACTCCCAGATTGGAGAGGGCTCCCCTGAGGGCTCCCCGATTGGAGAGGGTGCAGGTCGGGCTGAGGGACCTACCCCCCCCCCCTCCCCGTGCATGAAATTCATGCACTGGACCCATAGTTTAGACATAAAATCTTATATCCTTTTAGTTCCAGCTTTGTCATTCATGCTATCTTCCTTTCCCTCTCCCTTCCATGCTTAGATAACCTTTCCAGTCTCACTACCATTAGTCTCATCCACCTGATCCATCCTTCACTTGTCTGCCAGGTTACTATTCAGATCCCACCATTCCCCGGATTATAATGCCCTGTGGCATGTCATCATGTACAAGACAAAGAAAGTCAAGTGAAGTTGACTTTCAAAGCTTCAACAGTCCAAGCCTGACCAATCTCATCTCCAAGCACATGCCAGCAAGTGTGTCTATTTCAGCCTGGCTGGTTTCTTCACAAGTCAGCCATACTTATTCTTAACATCATACCACCACTTTCCCATTATGGAGTCACCGAATGATTATTCACCTGAGCAAGGGCATGGTTCCTTCTACTGGGATGGATCCTGCCTCCCAGGAACAAAGGCCAATCCATAAACAGGATTAAGAAGCAGGTTTTATGGTGAAGTGCACTTCTAATCTTGTCCCTTCAGCTCTGATGATAAACTATCTTCTGACGATTTTACTTTGGTTTTCAGCCTGCCCTTGTTACTTCTTTCGTTTGCATGTTTCTGCTGGCTGATGTTCTCCTGCCTTCTCATGTATTCTGTTGCTTTCTACTTTCTATTTCCTGTTCATACCTTTCCAGGTTATTCACCCAAACAGGGAACCACGTTGCTGCTCCTTCAGCTACATCTGTGGATATGTCCTATTCCTCAGATTTATATGCATTAGCTAGTTTAATCCATAAAATGTTAAGAGTTAGGTACTATTGTCTCCAGTTTATTGATGAGAAAACTGAGATTTATGAAGGTTAAATAATGTTCCCCATGTTGCACACAGATAATAAATCATGAAGTCAGGATTCACATTCATGCAGCCACTCAGGACTATTGTTCTTACTATGCACATTCACTCAACCAAACTCCCACTTAAAAGCACACATTTCACCTCTTCAGAATATTATAATTTTTCAAGACCAGGTAATAAAGTTTTTATTTCTTTAGTGTCCACTATATGCCTAGTCTAGATCTAAGCACTAAAAAGGCAACTAATAAACACCTTTCTAAAAGAGAATCAGATATATTCAGATGCTGAGATATGTCATGGAAATTATAAGTGCTTTAATGGCGTAAACCTGCATGGTCCAAAAGAGTAGCCACTAGCCATATATAATACTTAAAATTGAAATTAATTAAAAAGAAATAAAATGAAAACCTTAGTTCGCCAGACACACTAGCCACATTTAAAGTGCTCAGCAGCCACATGTTACTAAACTTAAATAATTAAAATTAAATAAAGTAAAAATTCAGTTGATCAGCATTTAATAACCACATGTGACTAGTGGCTACTATGTTGGACAGCACAGACATAGAACATTTCCATTGTGGCAGAAAATTCTACCAGACAGTGCTGACAATATCAAATTTTTACTTTCCCCCAATATACCCATCAATTCATGTAGCTAGAGACTAAGAGTTTCTTCCTGAACACTTAGCAGTGGTTAAGAACTTGAGCTCTGAGACCGAATTCTGTCATTGCAACGTACAAGCTCTGTGACTTTCTACAGGTCACAAGTTATCTCTCTTAGTTTTCCCACCTGTATAATGGATTATGGTATTGACTATTTAATAGGGTTATTATAAGGGTTAAAAGTGTAAAGTGATTATAACTTTGCCTGGTATAAAATAGGTATCCAGTAAATGTTAGCTATTATTGCTATGTATGTAATATTTTTGAAATAAAACTCAGAACTATAGAAATTGGGGAATAGAGTTTCTTATAACACTTTCAGGTTCAGAATTTGGATACTATGATTTTAAATGAGTAAGTAGCAAGACACATTTAAATATGCTCTCATGGACAATCTTGTGAAGCATCTATCTGGATCTTCAACCAATAAAGGATGGCACACATTAAATTGAACCTTCTAGAACTTTTCAAATATTTTATATTTAGGCTCAGTGATTGAAAATGCTGAAAGGCTGATTAATGAAGGGACATATGCATGATCCATATCCTCACAGGGCACTGTGTACTGGTGTTTCTAGCATTATTCCTGGGTAACATTCTTACGACTATTGAGGACTTCAATGCTCCCATCTGGTTGGGTACTACCCAGAGATTTTTGGACTATGGAATATATTTCTATGGTTATGCTAACACAGAAAAGTTTGAAACACTAAACTGTTTTTAAGATGGAAAACTAATCCAACAATAATCAAGGACATTGAATTTAGAAAACCCGAAAACACATGCACAAGTGGTAACACCAAGGGCTCCAAATAGCCTCACCAACTCACTGACTATTGTATATTTTGAGAATACTTTCCTTGAAGTTAATGAATTCTCTTACAGAGGAGTAGTCCTGCTTCCTTAGGGAGAACTGACTCCTTCAAGTGGGTGTGAAACTACTGCAGAGATAGACATGGGTTGAGTTTGGACAGGGTTCACTTTCTGATTCAGTCAACCTGAAAACCACATCAGCTCAGGCAATCAAAGGGGTCAACGCTGCTACTTCCAAAATCCTCTCACATCTTCTAGTTCATTCATTTCACCCAATATTATTCTTGGGCTTCCCATTAAATAAGTTAATTTCTGGAGCATTGAGATTCTAGTGGTAAATACTGACCATCTTTTTTTACATTTAATTATCAGTGTTATCTTTCTAGATAACATTTAAAAAATAAAAAAGTGCTGCATATAGATACATCCTTTCATGGGGATAATGTCATATATTCAATGGTCTATTTATAATGTTTATTTCTTTAGAGGTTAAAATAAAGGAAATTCTTAGCATAACAAATTATTTAAATCTATGCAAAGAAAAAAATCAAGGACATGCCTTTTTATGTGGGATTTATATACAAACTGTTAGATGAAGGACACGGCATATTTCAAGCTCTATTTTAATTTAAATTCTCTCCTGGCTATCTTACCAAGTGTCTGTAGACATAATATTCTTAAATGAGTTATAAGCTCAAAGTTTTCATATACCATGAAGGTTCTCAAAATTTTAAATTATTCCCAAGGACATTAATACCCATTTCCCTTTTAGAGTAAGCAATGAAAAACATGCTTTTAACTGTCAGAATAATTCATGGGGCCATCTCTTCTAACCTGGTTCCCACCCCTGATTCCTCAGAGGGTTGTTCATTAATAAACAAGTTACAAAGACAATAAGATGAAGAAAATAAAATTCTAAAAGCCTCTTTTATAATATTAAAGAAACAAGCCTGAGAAAAACTAAAACTAATTTCAAAAATGACCCTAAATAAATGATCAGCACTTCTACTCTTGAGCTAATCATGTCTTAAAGAAGCTGTTAGAGCAATTGTGAGATATATTTCTATATAGATTTAATTATCCATATAATTATATATATGTAAATGGTATATTTATGGGCAAAGAAGTCAAAAGACTCTCAATAACACTATTTTTAAGATATTTTAATAAAGTGTTACAACCTCACACAGGCATTTATTATTTGAGTTAAAATACAGATTTTCATTCTAGCTGTAAATCAGCATTTGCAGAGTGAACTAAATGCCTCAGGAGATCTCCCCCCCACCCTGCCCTCTTCCATTCCACGAGGCACCAGGACTTTTTGTTTATGATGGCCCTGGGACTTTGTGAAAAGCCATGTGGTTTAGCGCTTTCTTTAACAATCCTCTTACTTAGGCTCTCTTTACTTCTTAGTTCCTACAACAATTTCTTGTACCTCATGTTCCTCTTATCTCCTCAAATTGGAATTGCTAAGAATGTTATTGGGCTAATGTTTATAGTGTTTGATTTTTCTCTGGGTCTGTGGGCTTTTTGGAGTCTATTTAATTCCATTCTAAAGAATCATCACATATTTTCTCTTGGCATGCCAAAAGCCAGACATCTGTGCTACAACTCAAACTCAAACATGACAGTGAAAACTATCACATGTTAATAACATCAGATGTTAATTGGCAAAAACAGGTACCTTTTGATATAATTATCAAATTAAAGCATTTATAGAGAAAACATTGAAACTGAAGTGTAAACTGGAAGCAAAATGCAAAACCCCAAATACAAAGGCTATTCTCTAGCCACCTTGAACCATTTTGACATGCTCTGCTTTCTCCCGGTAAACTAAATCCTTCTGTTGCCAGTTCTCATAGAACTTGGAGACCTGAAAAGGCATACGGGGGTATTTCAGTGAACTTCCTATTATAAATGGAACATCTTGTATCTTAAAGGATGTTCTATTTGCAAAAATAGGAATGCTTTAGTAGAAGCTATTGGTTAGTATCACATTATATTGCAGCGTAAATTCCAACTTGCAAGTCTAGTTGAGAATGTGATATCTGAAGTCATCAGTAAATAGAAAATGGATTCACAACAATTATAAATTGTATAGAGGTTGAGAATATGAAAACTGGGATAGAAAAATGAACAAGAGTTGACATTGCGGGTAAAGGAAAGACACACACACACACACACCTTGGAATGACTACTTGTGTATGACACCAAGTACTTTTAGTTTTGATGTACTTTGCCTGCTTTGATCCATGGGAAAATCCCCTTGATTCTGAATAGAAATTGCTATCCTATGAATCCCCTTTGTTGCCTCAAGACCAGCATTAGTAAGTGTTCAGAGGTTAAGAAACGCCTGCTTCTGTGCTTGCTGAATAGCCTCAGACATTATACCACCCTTAAGGCATTAACCCTACGCTACAACATAAAAACACTTTCACACATGTGAAGTTCAGAAGTAAACCATTTCTAAATGTAGGAAATTGATAAAAAGTGCCGCTCATGAAAGGTTGCTGGGTATCAGCCAACTATTTTCATTCTTTTTTTTTTTCCCCTCAGCAAGCTGTTAATACAACTTATGCATTATGCCAGCACTATGAGAGAACACAGCATATGATAATTATTCATGAGCAATGAGAAACAATCAATGACTAAAAAGGTAGGGGTTTGGTTGGGTGGTGTAAGGTTTCAAGTAATTGAAAATATAATGTTTTCATTAAAAAAAAATCTTGGTGCTGTTAGGAATGCACATGGGCAAAAGCAAGTTCTATAGCTAACAGTGAGATCAAATTCTAGCATAATTCCATTGGCTTTTGTTCCTCGATTTAAGAGTTGTGTTTCTGGACTGTATTTCTGGACTTTGAAAGCTTGCTGCTAAGTACGATTCTTGAATTTTTCTTTTCCTTTGGTTGAAAGGGAACATTTTTCTATGTTGAGGGTCTAGAGGTTTTTGAAACATGGCATTTCAGGATATGACAGCCAGAGTCATATCGTATTTACTACAGAATTCTTTATAACAAAAATATTTATCAGATTTATATTACAGAATTTCATTATAAAAGTCTTTGAATGAGGAGTATCTTATACAAATTCTTGAAATACTTTCTTGTGTCTATTTTATATCCTGAAATGCAAAATCCCACAGTCCTGCACATTAAAAAAAAGAGAATCTGAGTTTATTTATTAGAAACAGTGAATGGGTATCTAGTAACATTACCCCAAGCACAGAGTTGTGAATACGCTAAATACCTTGAGGATAAACAACTCTTGCAGGTCCTAAGAAAGTCATCTGTACACCAAAGTAGCAATTTAGGACATGACACTAGTCATTTGACTGACCTAACACAGCTTCCTTGGGGCTGGCTCTAATATACAACTTGACAGCAGCCGTCACAGTGAAAGAACCAGGTTCATAACCTGATTTGTTTCTGCCATCCCTGCACTCATAGAGCCCATTAACAACAGGAATACGCACTTTTTAAAATCACTGAATTTTAGTCATAGTTTCATTAAAAGAGTAGACTCACAAAGTGAAGTAAAACGGCCTCTTACTACACCCCCTTCCATTTCTCTGTCCATTTGTTTCCATTCATTGTTTTTAGCAGCAGAGCCTTTTCTATCCCCCATGCTTAAACCGGAGCAAGGCCCATCTTAGGCACTCAGTTGGATTAGTGAAAAAAATGTGCTGGATTAATGTGTAAATGAGAGAATGAGTGGGTAGTACTGCATTGTCTCTTGGCATGGCACAGATGCAGTGCCCACCTTGGATTCATGCCTGGTGTTCTCATCGTAGCTTTCTGTCATGGGCTGTCTTGAGATGTAATGATTGGCTAGTTTAAAAGGAGAAAGAAAGCCCAGAAAGTTCGATACCACTCGTTTGTCTGGTCTATGAGCGACTAAGGCCTAAATTAAAAATGCAAGCTTCTCGCTGGTTCAGCCCCTCACAGCAATTGGAGGGCATTTATAGGTCAAGGAACTCAACCTTTTCTTGAGGAAAATTAACATAAATTCTCCAGATCTTTCGAGATAGAGTCAGTGGCATGGTGGTGGTGAGACTTAATCATAAAACTTGTCAAAAATAAAATCTATATAATAAAAGCCTAAGCGATCCTTACGGCAGAAGAACCAGAACGACCGGTCGCTATGATGTGCACTAGCCACCAGGGGGCAGATGCTCAACATAGGACTGCCCCCAGTGGTCAGTGTGCTCCCACAGGGGGAGTGCTGCTCAGCCAGAAGCTGCGCTCACAGCTGGCGAGTGCAGCACCATGGCAGTAGCCTCTCCAGTGCCAAGGAAGGAGCAGAGAGCTGAGCAGTAAGGAGCAGCGAGGAGGTAGGTGGTAAGGAGCGAGGGTTGCTGAACTGTGAGAGGGATGTCCGACTGCCGGCATAGGCCTGATTGAGTGGGCCTAAGCCAACAGGCAGACATCTTCCACAGGGTCTTAGACTGCGAGACGGCACAGGCCAGGCTGAGGAACCCCCCCCCCCCCCCCCAGTGCACGAATTTTATGCACTGGGCCTCTAGTGAACATATATTTAAGAGCCACTGACAGATCATGAAATTGTCACAGAACTTGAAAATATTTGGGATCTATATTGTAACAATTACATATGCTATGACTATTTGACTTCAATTATGTTTGACAACCCTAATGCAATGCAGCCTTATTCACTGTTTTATTCTATACTTACAGAGGCCAGGCTTCCCCGGCCCTCCACATAAGGGAAAGTCCCTCTGCTTAGTAGACATTTAGCATTGGTGCTTCTATTTTCCTAGCACTTTATCACAGTTGATTGTAATTCATTTAATGACATGAAATTCTCCAAGGGTAAAAAATTGTGTGTATCTTGCTCAATATTGTGAGTTGAATTAATATATGAAGAATATTAGTGTCTTATTAACTGGGATAGCCTAAAACACTAGGCTACAATGTTGGACAAAAACATCTTTAGATTTCACTTTTATGGAAACATAGAGATAGTTTTGCCTTATACTTGAGGTAATAAGCACCCTATAACATTCTAGTAATAAAAAAACTTAAAGAACAAAATAGAATTCCTACCTTTTGTGTCACATTTGCCTTTCCACACTCACAGCCTCTCCCCCCCCCCCCCCCCCCGCCTCTGGTTCTCACAGTCTATAAAGTCTTAGAAGGTACCAGATGTTTGGAGGAGGCTGTCCCACACATCCTATATCTTTATACTAGAAGCAAGATTTATTAGAGCTATATAAATGTAATTCCAGCCGTAATATGGCCCCTTGTTAAATAGAACAATTCTTACCCATGGAGGGTGGGCATCAGTGCCAAACACTAAAAATAACCACAGCATATTACTGAAACAACAAATTCTGCCCACAAACTGTTACCCTCTAGGACATTTTAATTCAAGAAAACCCTTTTGCAGCAGGCAACAATCAAACAATAAGGCTGGAATAAGTTGTGTATGAATATACAGTAACACCTGGGGTAAGTGCCTAAGCAGAGACTGTCAACGCCTCAAATTGCATTTTCTCCTACTGCATAGCTTCTAATAGAACAGGCTAGAAAACACTCTTGTGTTCCTTTGGTGCTGCCTACCTCAGGGGAGCAGCAGCAGGCCCATTGTTTTGGGTGCAGCAACTGAAGTGCAAATGCTTTGTACTGGGGAATCCCACATGCTCCTAGAAAGTGGCTGTGAGTTCCTGGCAGAGGTGAACTGAGGCTTTTCAAATACTCTAAAATGGGTCACCATCTTCTTCAAAGCTGTCAGCAACTTCTTTTTTAAAGTTCTTTGCATAAGAGGTAAAGAGTTATTCCTTTCCCTACAGTGGTTTCCTGAGAAGAATTTTGGGGGCACGATCTGTGTGCAGGGAATGGAGTTAAACTTCCTAAAGGAGGACGATTAAAATACAACCTTTACGAAATTGAACTCCATGCCCTGCACAGAGATAGTGCCCCCCACATTATTATTGAGTAACTATTGTAGGTAAAAGGAGTAACTCGTCACACGTTCATCCATTTAGTAGCCTATGTCACCCCAATAAATTTAAGTTAAAAATAATAAAAAATAAGTAATTAGAAAAGAAAAACAATGCATCCCAAGTCGGTTCCTGATTGTGTTTCCAGGATGGAACCTCGAAAGGGAATGGAATACCACAGGGGTTTTTACTTGAACACTTTCAACAGTTCCTCTTATCAGTGAATTGCCTTTCTTTAGATATAGTCCAGACACCCACTGAATTCCAAACAGTTACAAATGACTTTCAATTAGTTTGTGGCTTTGTGATGATCAGGACAATGTGCCTCCAATTCGATTCCTGTTTTTATTGATGGTTGATTGCATGTCGCTGTTAACATTTTTTGATGAGCACAATAGTAAAAATAACCTATAAAATGTATAAAATGGCAGAAATGACTCATGCAATTGACAGCAAGAAAAGTGAAAGGTTTGATGAAATGATGCTAGACGCCCAAGAGTGATGGCCTGCAGGTGCTAACCAAAGGAGGGCTGTTATTTAGACTTTTGTTGGAGCACTGATTTGCTCACTGGTCTTTGATGCTGCATTCATGAACACTGCAACACTGTCATCTTGAATATATCTGTGCGGAAAATGGATTTGACACATTTAACTAATTTCTGTGATAAATTTGTGAAGCAATGCTTCACATCAGACAAGTATTAGTAAGAACATATTTTGCTTCGTGAGTCTATGTTGGTGGTCAATTCTCAATGTCATAGCAAAATCTGAAAAAAAACTGACAGCACTAATCAAATATCTCTAGCATTAATAAAGAAAACGAGATAGGGAAAAATTGGCTATGAATACATATTAATGTAGGACTAACCACCAGGTTTCCTTCTCATTAAAACACTTGGTGAGTTCCACATGGTTTTCCAGACTTTTAATTACACATCAAATTGGCATCTAGGAAACCTGATTGATTAAAAGTTTAAGGATTTGTTTTACATTGAAATACCCAACCAGCACTGAGAAAAAAAAAGCCAATTAAGAAGTCACTGTTGGTCTTACAAGTTAAAAAGTCCATATTATCATTCTTAATCATGTCTTGCTCTAAGTAACAAAATCCACATGTCCATTCCTGTCAATAAGTTGCAGGCTGACCAAAGACAAGTTAACTGTGCTATGAATTAGGCAGTTTCAACCCAAACATCTGAATAGTCTTTACGACTCGAAACTGATGCTATAAAGCTTAGTCTGGTTTTTAAAATATGCAAACATTTTTAGATTTCTTGATGAGAGTACATTTTTATTAGCATTATTTGGGTAGAGTGTCTGCCAAAATTAATCTACATGAATATTTTAGAAGATCGAGTTTATTCTGATTACTTTTTTTATTCATACCCGCCTCCAACATCTTAGCAAAAAATGTCATTTCTGCATTAGAAGGGTACCTGAATGATTAACTTTTAAAAAAATCTCCCTAATTTTTCAACTTAAGTAACCCAAGATCATACAAGCAGATTTTGCCCTCCCACTGAAAGGAGAGAACAGCATGTCAATTTATTCTCTCCAAAATGATTTTTGAGATTTTTGTTAGATGACTTCCATTTGAATCTACCCACTCTCAAATATGTTTCTTAAAACTTCAAAACCATTTTCTCTGGCCTTTCTAGGCATAAGAGTGTGTTAGCCAATGGGTTTCCCTGCCGCAGCTGAATGCCTGTAACTTAAGCACATCTTTCTTTGCACAGTGGGCTTAGGTTGTTCTGTATTCCAATACGTCTTAGCTCTTTTCTTCTCCTGCTCAAATCCAAGGTGTCAGAAGACTCTCCTCATGCATTCTGGCTCAGAGGTTTGCGTAAGTGACGAAGGCCCCCTGAGGCTGAGGAGTGCCAGTGTTATTTGCACCACTCTGCTTGTCACTATGCAATTGCAGTAAATGCAATTGAAAGTGCTTTTATTTGAGGGCCATTTGACAGAGGGGAGGGAAAATACATTTACTCTCTCAAGGCCTGTGTATTTTCCTGGGAGAAGCCTGCCTGTGAAATGTGTCCTTTTATCCTTGGATAGCTAGTTGGGAAATACCTTTTGGCAGTGCAAAGCCCGCACGATTTCTGCAACTTAAGACATGAGCCATGATTCACAGCCCTTCCCCGAATCTTCCCCACCTCCTTTCCTCCCACCTTCTAAAGACTGGAAGGCTGATTCACACTTGTGTGCTTGAAGTGTTCTTTTCCACAGAAAGAGGAAGGGAATTTGCATACTTTACCAACAATATTGAGCTATTTTCATCACAGATGTTTAAGGAAGGAGTTGTTTACTAATATTGAAACAGCACATAAATCACATAGAACAGCTTAGAACTGGTTCCGCTCCCTCAAAGCAGATGGGGATTAATACAGTGCTTGAGTTGTTTTACAGAGGCAGCACTCACAGGGGGCACCTTGTCCTCTAGCTGCCCAGGGACCACAGTCTCGCCTCCCCCAGGAACCATGGGATGGGGACATGACCAGAACTTGAATACTGGACCCTTTCAGAGCAAAGGGTCTGCTGTCCAGGACGACCCCGTGCAGACGCCCCCTACCGTCAGTGAACGAGTTCCAAGGTCCTCCCTTAAAAATCACCCCACCAGCGCTTCGCATACCTGTTCCCCCTAACTCCTTAAACCCTTCCATCGTACATCGTCGGGGGGTTCAGGTATTAAGCCATAGGCTTCCCGTTCTCCTAGCTTAGTGCTCTGCAAATAAAGCAATCGGATTTACCCACTGCAAAACTCAGCACTCAGTGTTTGGCTCTGCTGTGTTGAGAGGGGGGTGGGGGTGGAGGGCGGGCAGGGGCAAGGGGATTGTAGGGAACAGTCTCCTCCTGTTGGGTTACAGTATCTGTGTATCCGGGGTTACGATGTAATGCAAACAAAGACACAGTCCTGTGGATCTCTTTTAGGAGAATCTTTCCTAAGGCTCACCGAAATTCAACACGGCTACTTTCATCTTCGCAGGGACATCAGCTAACTCAATACAGCTGCCTTGTGCCATCTTTAACAGGATCGTCCTTCACCATATACAAGGAAGTCTTTTCAGAATAAAACACGAAGGAAAATGCAGAACGCTGTTTATACTTTGCTAAATGCTGTTCTGTGTTTTTTAAACATCCTCGTGGTCTCCACAAGTCATCACAACTTTGAACCTGCCATCAGACAGGTCCCCACATTTCTGTTTCTGGATGAGTTCAAATGCTCCTTACCTATGAACAGATTCCACTCGGTGTCCAGATCGGCCTGATTTGCCAGACAGCCCTTCATGACATTGAGGCAGTAGTTGTTGCAGGGCCTCACGGTGGGGAGGCCTCGGCAGTATGGGCAATACAGCATCTTCATGAGAGCACGGATGCACCCTGGGGTGGGGCTGACCTGTAGATGTATTAAAAAGAATAGGAAATCAGAAATAAGAAGGGTGAAAGGGCGGAAAAAAGATGTAATTCATTTCATTCTTAAAACAAAGAATCGGTGAAATGGTTCTGGTAAACCTCCAGCATTAGAACAAAGGGTTAAAAGACCATCAGAATCTTAACCCTTTGGAATACTTGCTCTTGAAGCCAGTAATTCTTGTCAAAGACTTCTGTTCGGCATAGTAATAATCATTTTTCTTGAAATGTCCCCGTCAACATTTTGATATCTATGTCACTGTAATTCAGCCCTAAAAACCTAGACACTGTTTCATTGCAACAGAACATGAAATGAGATAATGCATGTGAAAGCAATTTACAAAGATAAAAGCCCCATAAAAATGTAGGTATTATTGAAGTTTAATGTGACACCTTTAGACAATTTTCCAACTGGTTATTTGACCCTGTCTCTAAAGGAGGCTGCCAGATATACTTCCTTCGTACATAACTTTTTTAAAAGGATCGATATCAACTTGTCTGGGATTTCTGAGGTGCAGCCCTGCTTAGAGGCAATGGAACTGCCCAGCTTCGGGCCTCTGAAGCTTGGCAGTTCTGGAATTCCGAGGAAATGGATCCAGTGTTGAATGTGAGAAAACCTTGCAGTATTCAGAGGAGCGACTAACCAACTGACAGTGAGTGCTATTTGCCTCGAACAAGGAAACATCCTAAGTTAATCACTTGTAAGCCAATGAGGCCCTTTTTAGCCTCACTGAAAAATTTGCTTTGACGTCAAGTGGAAAGAATACTTAAAACAGTATGGATCACACACACACACACACAAATACTGAAAGCTCTTTTTCATGATTTAGACTCAAACATTATTTTCACATTTATTTGGTTGGTTCTATATAATTTTGGTATTTAAATGAAGTAATTATATGTTGCAGTTCTTGTGTTCTAGATCTGAGAATAAGCCTAACTTGTATCACTTGGACCTCTTGGGGAGTTTCAGTCTTATCAAGTAAACTTGGATCTGCAGATGACATTTACATCTCCAGAACATTCAGATGCTGACAAAGCATAACAACTCTACAAAGGTAGGGTAATAAAAGGTGTTTCTGCATAAATGTCAACTTTCAACAACAGCAGCTAATCGCTGCCATTTTATCCTTTTATCTAGAAACCACTTTGGAAATTCTCAATGCAGGGCTTTGGCTTTTGTAGCATTTTCTTGACTTTATTTTGTATAGGGACGCAGTCCCCAATACACTATTTCAGGAAATGAAGAGTTTATTTTATTTAATTAGGCACTGAAAGTTCTAGTTACCCCTTTTGTTTTGTATATTTTTCCAAAACTTTATGACAATTTTCTAACATATAGAAAAGGGAACACCCACATTCCCACTCCTATACATTTAGTATTTCCTACAACTGCTTTTTCTGACATCTATCCATCCTTCTATTCATCCATTAATCCACCTTATTTCTTACTCACTTTATAATAATAGCCTTTTGATTTTTACTTTTCCTGGTAATTTAATGTCGACTTTAATAAAGTAGAATTAACATGATTAACATGATAGAAAGTTAGTGCATTATGTACTCCAAATCAAATAAGCGAAGTAAAATATAAATAACCTCTCTTTATAAAAACATTTAGAGAATGGTTTAATACCATTAATTCTAAAATTTATTTTCCCAACAATAAAACAAAAACAACAAGGGAGAACAAAAGTGCCGGGAGCCGGTCCATGCTTGCTGTTTCACAGGACCTGGCATATATGGCATACTGTTCTTAAAATGTTTTCTCACCTTCTTGGCACTATGTGTTTTAACCAAGGTCTCCTCTCTGAAAAAGGTTGTTTCCCCAGGTAGGGATTTTCCCCTGAAGTTAGGGAGGGAATAAAACCTCTTAACTAAGTGCCAGGCGGGTAATTAATCACTTTAACTACGAACAATCATGCTTAAGCTACATAATCTTTACTCCCTGGAATGGAGATAAGAAACGCCCTAACCTTTGTAACAGAGATTGATAGGATTGAATCAACTGGTATAAATACAGATGTAACAAGACAGCAAGAGATAGAACTTACAAGACAGAACTTAGAATACAGAGCTTAGAACACAGAACTAAGAAGACAGAACCTACACAGAACCTACAGACAGAAGAACTTCGCTGGAGAGAACATGGCAAAAGATCCTGGACTGAACCTGACTACAGAAATTGGCAAGAGAACCTGACTAGACCCTGGTGACTGAACCTGGCTGGAGAACCTGGACAGAACCTGGCTGGAGAACCTAGTGAGGGAACATGGCTACAGAACCTGGCTGGAGAACCTGGAGAACCTAGCAAGAGAACATGGACACAGAACCTGGCAGGAGATCCAAACCAGAACCTCTCTGGAGATCCAGACCAGAACTTGGCTGGAGATCCTGGCTGGAGATCCTGGCTAGGCTGCTGATCAACTGAACACTGTCTCCGTGTCCTTCCTTCTTCGCCGACTCCGTCTACGCCTTTGGGAACCCCTGGACCTGCTGGGGTTGGACCCCGGCACAAAAGTAAGGATTGTAATGACTTCTGAACACACATTAGTGTCACCATATCATCTTCAGATGGGTTATTTTGTTGAAAATGACAAACTTTATCCACAATTGAGTAGTATTGTTTTAAAAATTTCTTTTACCTAGATGTATTCCATGCCATTCACAGAAAATAGAGAAAATATTCTGTATTTTCAGTACTGAGTCAATGTGGAATTCCAAATTCTTACACATTCTACTTATTTGGCATGGTTTCAGTCCTAGAAACCTTTGTGCACAGGATTTGGTTTTCCACAGTCTTCCAATGTCTCTCTTGACCCTGATGTCTTTTTCCAGAGACCTACCGATTTTCATGAGCTGCCTAAGTAATTTCTTCCTTTGACTGTTGGATTTTTGGCTTTCTTGACATTGGTATTATATAAGGTTCTGCTTCTTCTCACTCCGTGTGCCAGGGTAAAATCTAGAGCAGTTGTCAATATTTGGGATGCAATGTCCTCATGGACATTGTGGGCTCTGTTTCATCATTATACCTGCACCACTCTGTAAGATACGCACATCATTATACGGTTTTATGATTATGACTTAGGTGCTCAATAAGAGCTTTTTGAATTGAACTCTCTATTGTGTTTCCCCAATTTCTTGGCCATGTTGATATTGAAAGGGGGGGAAAAAAGAACAAGATAGGTTTGTGCACCTAACATTCAATTGTTGTTGCTTTTTAACTTTGCTTTCAAAGGCTATTGATTGCGTTAATTCAAAAGCTTTGCTTTTATATTTTTATTTTTTTATTGTGTTGGAACCAGTGCAGTTTCCTCAGTCTGACATTTAAGAAGAGCCTCCAATCAGGGTAGCAAGCAACAGAAAATTGAACAGCCTTAATAACCTAAAAGAACAATGTTGTTCAAGTTAAATGTGGCTCTCTCAGTACTTTTGGAAATGACATTCTTCCTGGTGAAATAAAGGGCATTTGAAGAAGAAAATGGAGAGTGGAGGATCAAAGTTGAAGCTTTAATGTTCACAGACCATAGTTTTTTTGAATTGACACAGCTGCCTGCTTGGATTAAAATTTTAAAAAGTCATCACTTCAAAATTAAGACTTTTAGAAGTAAGTCTCTGAAAAGAAGGTTGTTTTAAATGCCAATTGTGTGAAGGGATATTTTTCTTTTTAAATGATTTATAGTTTTAAAATTATTCTATACCTGCTTTAAAGTCTTATTATTTTGAAATCAATATAGACTCACAAGAAGTTGCAAAAACAGTATAGTCCTGGGTACCCTTCCCTCACCTTCCCTCAATGGCAACGTCTCATATAGCTATAGTACAATATCACAATGAAGAAACTGAAATTGGCACATTTCATGATTTTTTTCATCTTGCATTCCTCTGTGAATATATATATATATATATATATATATATATATATATATATATTCTAGTGTCTATATATATAGTGTGCGTGTGTGTGTACACTTCTATGAGATTTTACTTGATAAATAGATTTTTCTAATGCCACCACAATTGACATACTGAACTTTTCCATTATCAGAAAAGGAATACCTTTTGCTACCTTCACCCACCCACCCCCTGTCCTGTCATCTGCCAATCTATTGCCACTGATCTCTTGTTCATCTCTATAATTTTGTCATTTCAAGAATGCTATTTAAATGGAATCATGTAGTAGTATATAACAATTTTAGCTTTACTTTTTTAACTGAGTATAATACCCAAGATGTCCATCCAAGTACTGTACGTATTAATGCTGAGTAGTATTCCAGGGTTTGGATGTATTAGAATTGGGGTGACTATTCACTCTTTGCTGTTAGGAATAGTACTTTTCTATTAGGAATAAAGCTTCTATTAGTATCCATGCACAGGTTCTCCCATAAGCATAAGTATTCATTTCCTTGGGATAAATGCTCAGAAGTGCAGTTGATGATCCAAATGGTTAGTGCATGTATAGTTTTATAAGAAATTGCCAGTCTATTTTTCAGGCTGGTTGTAGCATTTTACATTTCCACCAGCAATGTCTGAGGGATGCAGTTTTTCCCACATCATTGCCAGTATTTTGTCTTCTAACAGTATTTTTTAAATTTAGTTATTTCAATAGGACTATTATCAACTTTTAAATTTACGCATTAGTTTCCTCTGAATAATATCCATACCTGTGTTCTAGCCTCAATGAATTCTAGTAAATATTGGATTGATAGTCATTAGCCAGCTGATCTCTGGAAAATACACAACACTAAAAAATATATACACTTCTGAGAGTAGATAAATCTGCAAATTTGGTAAAACCAAAATAAAGGAGACCTAAAAACTTACATTTAGAATTTAGAACAGACTACGGCTCAAACACATATTAGCACAAATCTGTACACTTGGTGGAGTTTTAGAAACAATTTTTTTTACTGAAGAATATTGTGTTTACTTAGCAACAATAAAGAATACAATCATCTTGAGAAACAAACTGTTGAATTTTTTTTAAGTTAGTTATATGGATTTTTGATTAATATTTAAAATGTAGCTGTAGCTTCCTACATATTCAAAGTACACTGGGAAATAAACTTAAGTGAAAGGATAAGTTGAGATATTTAGAAAAGTAGTATCCACTTGGTATAAAAAAACACACTGCTTTTAAGTGGAAAAAAAATAGTAACTTTAGACTGATATTATTTTTTGTACTTGTTTGTGCTCTTACATAACTTTTATTAGTATATGCTGTCCTTCACCAGTAGTGACCCGTGTCAAGAATTCACAGTGGGGGGGGGTGGAGAGGGGAGGGGGATAGTCAATGGTTCCTACTCCAATATCCTACTTTGGAAAAAGAGACACAAGTTTGTGAGTCAATCATGTAAGAGTTCAATATAAAATCCTTGCTTCTTGGATTTAGTCCTGTTAACTTCCTTTGATGCTGTCTGTATATAATGAATGACTTGTGAATTGTCATTCTTATAGTCAATGCTATAATTAACTAGTTTTGAGAAATACTGATAAAATTTGAGAAATAATAATATAATTTACTACAGGCCCAGTGCATGGATTTATGCAGATTGAAAGAAAATTAATTAGAAGGTGGCCGGTGGGGCAGGACTGGGTGAGACAGGCCAGACACACCCTGGAGACAACCTCCCCTGGTCCCTCCCCACCGGCAGCACCTGGGTGGCAACGGGGCTCAAAGGGTGTCTGTGGAGTGAGCGGGGTCCCTGTGGTAGGTGTGGTCCCTCAGCCTCGCCTGCGGGGATCTGGCCAAAACTGGCAGTCCGACATCCCCCAAGGGATCCTGGAGAGCAAGAGGGCACTCTGAAAAGTTGCTGTCACTCAGCAGCTCCTGTGTTGAGCATCTGCCTCCTGGTGATCAGTGTATGTCATAGCTACCCTCTACTCTGCTGGTTGCTTAGCCTTTTATATATATACTAGAGGCCCGATGCACAAAAATTTGTGCACTCGGTGGGGAGGGGAGTTCCTCAGCCCGGCCTGTGCCCTCTTGCAGTCTGGGACCCCTCAGGAGATAACGACCTGCTGGCTTAGGCCTGCTCCTGGGTGGCAGAGGGCAGGCCCAATCCCTAGGTGCAGCCCCTGGTCGGGCTCAGAGCAGGGCCGATTGGGGAGTTGGGGCGCCGCCCCCTGTCATACACAGAGCAGGGCGATCGGGAGGCTGTGATTCCACCCTCAGTCACGCTCAGGGTAGGGCCGATTGGGGGTATGGGGCACCATCCCGTCACACTCAAGGCAGGGTCGATGGGGAGGTTGCGGCGCCACCTCGTCATGCACAGAGCAGGGCCAATCAGGGGGTTGGGGCATTTCCCCCTGTCACTCACAGAGCAGGGCCTATCAGAGGGGTTGGGGCTCTGTACCCTGTCACTCACAGAGCAGGGCCAATCAGGAGGTTGGGGCACAGCCACCTGTCATGCACAGAGCAGGGCCGATCAGGGGGTTGGGGTGCCGCCACTCTCACACTCAGGGCAGGGCTGATGGGGAGGTTATGGCTCTACCCAGTCACATACAGAGCAGGGCCCGTGAGGGGGGGCAGGGGTTGGGGCGCCGCACCCTGTAGCACACAGAGCCGCAGGGCGATCAGGGGGTTTGGGCGCTGCCGCCTGTCACGCTGATCCCGGTGCCAGGAGGCCTCGCGGCTCTGCTGATCCCGGTGCTGGGAGGCATATTACCCTTTACTATATAGGATAGAGGCCTGGTACACGGGTGGGGGCCAGCTGGTTTGCCCTGAAGGGTGTCCTGGATCAGGGTGGGGGTCCCCACTGGGGTGCCTAGCCAGCCTGGATGAGGGGATGATGGCTGTTTGCAGCTGGTCACACACCCTTCAGGGTTGGGGTCCCCACTGGGGTGCCTGGCCAGTCTGGGTGAGGGGCTGAGGGCTGTTTTCAGGCTGGTGGGTGACTGAAGCTCCCAAGTGCTCCTTTTTTTCTTTTTCTTTTTTATTCCGGGCCAGCTTTAGCTCTGAGGCATGGCTCCAGCTCTTAGGCCTTGGCTGCTGAAAGCAGGTATCTGGTTTGTTTGGGTTCTATAATCGAAACCTGTTTCAACTCCAGCTGTGATATCCCAGCTGGCTGAAAGCAGGTTTCTTGGGTTTTGTTTAGCTTCTATATTTGTAACAATGTTTCAAACTGCAAGCTCAGAGGCCGGCAGCGGCAGGCGGGAAATGTTGGAATCCTCCATCGCTGAAGCAAGCAAGCCTCATTTTCGCTTCAAGCTGCCTGGATATCTTGGCTGGCAGTTAATTTGCATATTGCCCTGATTAGTCAATGGGAAGGGTAGCGGAGTGACACCAATTTGCATGTTTCTCTTTTATTAGTGTAGACTAGAGGCCTGATGCATGAAATTCATGCCAGAGTAGGACTTCCTTCCCCCGGCTTCCAGCACCAGCTTCCCTCTGGCACCCAGGACCTGGGCTTCCCTCGCAGCCCTGGCTTTGTCCGGAAGGATATCTGGTCTAATTAGTATATTATGCTTTTATTATTATAGATGGACTAGCAGCCCAGCACACAACATCGCGTGGTGCCGCTCACCCACCTGCAGCACTGCCATGACACCTGAACCTGTCCACGCAGAGCTCCAGCATGCCTGGCCCAGCCCCCAAACCCTCTGGCCTTCTCTGGCCACTGAAAGCCCTGCCCTCAGTCCCTCGAGTTGCCTCAGGCTTGTCCCGCCTTCTCTGGGCACCTCCCTGCTTCTGTCCCGTCTCCTGAGCAATGCGGTGGCTCTGCCCCGTCATGGCGCAGGAGGAGAGCCTGGAAGCCTCCTGCCTGCTGTGCTGTGCTCCTTCCCCTGGCAGGTGGGCCGCGGGGCACTCAGAGTGCGAGCAGTGGGTGGTGAAGGACTGGTGAGGGGGCGCTATGGGCTCTCACCCCTGCCCTCCCTGGCATGGGATGGTCCTGCCTCCTCAAGGCATCTCCCTGCTTCCGTCCCAGAGCAATGCTCCAGCTAATATGCTAATGACCTGGTGGTTACCCGTTACGGCGTATCGACCATTAGCATATTAGCTCTTCATTAGTACAGATAATGAAGGTTCCTTGTAAAATAACTGAAAGATAAATAAAATGACATAAAAATAATTCAGCTCATAGTTTATAACCTTGTGAGTTTTATTGTTGTTATTTGTGTTTTTATTTTAAAAGGCTAAAACAAGATACATTGAAACACGGCAAGGAATACAAAAAGAGCCCTTAATAAAGCTGTGTTGGGAGATCACACTAAGAATTATCTACGTGGCTAACCATGTGTGTCAGGATGCTATAGCAAATAATTCTTATGTTTTCTAAATGTGATTTGAGACATTGCACATCCTTAACTATATAATAGCAATGTATTACAGGTTTTTAATATACTTAAGCTTTCTATATCTGGACCAACATTCACGCATTGGTGCTCATATTAGCAATTACTGTAGTAGCCAATGTAAAATAAGACTGCCTCTTAAAATAAGTTTAAAAGCAAGCAAATATGAAAGTTCTAAGATTATACATATACATAATAAAATTATACCCAGCAAGTGTTTGTATGGAAATAATATAGTCAAATTAATAAAATAACCATATTTATTTTCTACTCAGAAGAGAAAAACAAGTTAATTGTAACTAATACAAATTCAAAATGTGTTATTTTGAGCAAGGTCAAGGCCATTCTCCACAGTTTCTAATCTAGAGTCATATTAAATGATGAGATGTTCTTACTCATCATCTCAATATATCACCAGATTCTGAAGTGTATTTTATTTTTTAAAACTGATTTTAGAGAAAGAGAAAAAGGGAGGGAGAGAGAGAGAGAGAGAGAGAGAGAGAGAGAGAGAGAGAGAGAGATTTGTTGTTCCACTTATTTATGCATTCACTGGTTGATTCTTGCAAGTGCTAGTGATTCAGGTACAGAAAGAATAGGGTAAGTTCTACAACCTTAGCATTTGGGAACAATGCTCTAACTCACTCAGTTATCCTGGCTGGAGTCAGGGCTGAAGTGTCTTTTATATTCCAAGGATGATTAAATTATATTCAAAGTGGTTTTCCTGTTAAATAATTTTAATTTTTTTTCTTTTTTTACCAATCAGTAACCTGTATGTAGGCTTTGTAGTAAGATCATGAAAACTTAAATTTGTTTCTCCTTTGTTTACTCATACAACTTCCATTTATCCAACCTTTATGGGTATGAATATATAGACCTTGGACCAGAGTTGGGATTTTTGGAATACATTCACTTCCAGACCATTTCAGGGAAGTAGTTATTTGTCTTGGGTAAGTGCAGTGTAAAGGAAATCCATAAAGGGGCATTTAGCTCCGAATTCGGAAGTAGGTATTGACAGAAATGGCTTCTGAAGGAAGTCATGTAACAGATGGTTGTGAGATAAGCGTGGCAGATGAGTGACATCACAGAAATGGTGGAGTAGGAAATGCCAAGAATCAGTCCTTTTCACTGAAGCAACCAATAAACTAGTAAAAAAAAAAACAAAAACAAAAAAAAACTCGACAGAATCAACTTTCTCAGAACTCAAATCAAATTTAAAAATACATACCAAAAAAATCAGCAGCCAGGAGAGTGCTTAATAAAGGAAGAAAATGCTAAATTCAGTTAAAAAGCATTGCTAAATCTCATGTCTCAAGAAATTTTAAAAGATAGCCATCATACTAAATATTTTCTCTGAACCACAATGAAATTACACTAGAAAGCAATATCAGAAGAAAGCTAGGAAATTCACAAATATGTGGCAATTAAGCCACATGCTCTATACAACCAATAGGTTAAAAAGTAATCACTAGGGAAATTTGAAAATACATCAATGAATGAAAACACAACATAAAAATAATGATTGCCATAGATGCCTATATTAAAAGAGAATATCACAAATCAATTACCTAATTGATTACCTTAAGGAACTAGAGTAAACTAAAACCAGAGTTAGCAAATAGAACAAAAATAATGAAGATTAGGTGGAGACAAACAAAACTTTAGTTTTATTTGTTCTTCTTTTTCTAGTTTCTTAAGGTATAAAGTTAGGTTATTGATTTGAGATCTTTCTTCTCCCAGAAGTCAGGAAAGAGACATGGGATAGTCTCTCTCTCTGAGACTTCAGAAGGAATCAATTCTGTTGACACCTTGATCTTGGACTTCTAGCCTCCTGAACTGTTAGAAAATAAAATTCTGTTTTTTAAAATCACTCAGCTTGTGGTGATATGTTATTATTGCCTTAGGAAAGTAATAAATATACCAACAAACTAGATAATCTTGATGAAATGGGCAAACGCCTATAAACAAACAATCTGCCAATACTGAATCATGACAAATTATGAAATAGTATTAGACTTATAACAAGTAGAGATTGAATTGGTAATTAAATGCCTCCAAACAAAGAAAAAGCCAGACTTCACTGGCAAATTCTACAAAAACATTTAAAGCCTTAACAAAATTCCTTCTTAAACTCTTCCAAAAAATAGAAGATGATGAAATATTTCCTAACTCATTCTAATAGATCAGCATTACCTGATACCAACGCCAGATAAAGACATAATAAGGCACGGAAACTAAGACCGATACCTCTTAAAAACGTAGAGGAAAAAATCTTTAACAACAAACTAGCGAATGGGATCCAACAGCTTATTAAAACATTATACACCATAACCATGTGGGATTTATCCCAGGAATGCGGAGGTGGTTCAACATAAGAAAATCAGTCGATGTAGTTCTCCGTATTTGGAGAACAAAGAAACAAAAACAACATGGTCATTTCAACTGATGCAGAAAAGCTTTTGACAAAATCAACACTTTCATGATAAATTCAGACAGAAAACTAGGAATAGAAGTGAACTTCTAAACATGATAAAGAGCATTTGTGAAAAACATACAGCTGGCATCATACTCAATGGTGAAAGACTGAAAGAAATTTCCCTAAGATCAGGAAAAGGATAAGGAGGCCTTCTTTCAGCCAGTGTTATTCAAAATCATGCCGAAAATGTTAGCTGGGGTCATTAGGCAAAAAAATAAAAAATAAATAAATAAATAGTATCGAAGTTTGAAAAAGGAAAGAATTAAATCTATATTTATTTACAGATAGCATGATCCTGTATATAGGCAATCTCAAAGTACTCACATACAAAACAACAAAATAGACAAAAAGTGACTAGAGCTAATAAATAAGTTTAGCAAAGCTGAATCAACACACAAAAATCCACTTTGTTTCTATACACTAGCAGTGAACAATCTGAAAAGAAAACTAAGGAAACAATTCCATTTACAATAAATCCAAAACAATAGAATACCTAGTAATAGAAGGTGGTAGAACTTATAAAACACTGGTGAACTAAATTAAAGAAGACCTAAATAAGGGAAAAACATCCTGTGTTCACGTATTGAAAGACAGTATTGTTAATATAGCTACCACTCACAGTAATTTCCAGATTCATTGCAAATCTTATCAAAATTCAAATAGTTTTTTCTTGCAGAAGTAGAAAAGCCAATCCTCAAATTCAGATGGAGTTGCAAGGGGCCAAAACAATGTTGAAAAATAGAACAAATTTGGAGCACTCACATTTCCTGGTTTCAATACTACAAAGTGAAAGTAATCAAAACATTGCTACTCTCCAGCACTTCTAGTTCTTGGTACTTACTCAAAAGATTTAAAAACAAGCTCTAGAAAAAATATTTTCACTACCATGTTCATTGCAACATGATTCTCAATAACAAAGAGGTGAAGAACAACCTAAATGTTCATTAGCTAATGAATAGATAAAGAAAATATGACTTTATACATTCAGTGGAATATTATTCAGCTTTTATTTTTTAAATATGTTTTTATTGATTTTAGAGAGAGAGGAAGAAAGAGGGAAAGAGAGAAAGCTAAAGACAGAACTCTTAATTACTAAAAAGAAACTATATTTAGCCATGTAGTTACATAAATATTAACCTTGAATTAGGTGATACCAACGTTAGTTTGATGGGCCTGACATGAACGATCTGACAACATCTTCTCTTGAGAAGTCACCTATTATTATTTCAACTGTTGCTGAATGGTGGCTTGGGAAGATAAATTTCCATGCATACAATCAGAAAACCTTTGGGCCTTTGGATGTTGATTGAATATTTGAATAGATATACATGTCAATCAACACATGTATGCTCTAAAACTATCTTCTCTACATCTTGTACCCTTGAGAGAGAACATAGATAGGAGGGAAATGATTATGAATTAAAAATCAGAGCCTAAAGGAAAAATGTTCCCTATATCAGTGGTCGGCAAACTGCGGTTCGCGAGCCACATGCGGCTCTTTGGCCCCTTGAGTGTGGCCACAAAGTTTTAATCGCACTGTATGTGCGCCCACACGTGGTATTTTGTGGAAGAGCCACACTCAAGGGGCCGCAGTTTGCCTACCACTGGCCTATATGAATGACAAATGTTTATAGCACCATTGTGATAAAAATTCAGCCTATTTTAAAAAATGTATATACTTAATTAGAACTTGCCCCAGAAAGCACAAGGCTTATGAAGCATTTGAAAGCCATGAGATGATGACTGGACTTGCTGGGTCTGGGAGAAAAGGCATAGACATAATTTTCATGCATAAAAACCATAACTGCAGAATTTCCAAAGTCAAGTGTAAGTACATCAATTCTGTGAAACATTAAAAAAATCCCACTAGGCCTTGGAAATTAAGGTGAGTTAGGTCTATGTCAGTTCTTGTCATATTATGTCACAATGTCATTGTTACCTAGATCTAGTTTCTATATTTAATTTCATTCCTTAAAACAAATAAAACTGCCATAGAAATCAGTGGATGCATGTTATTATTCACTTGATAGACTGGAATAGTTCCAAATAGCACTTAAATAAATTACCCACACACATGCACACAGAATGGATATGTTTCATCCATTAGAATGAAACATCCCTTTCCACAAGTTAAACACATTATTTCACAGGGCTTTCTAATGTGTTTACCCAATAGAGCACAACACCATTTTAATTCTACCTTACTCTATCATTATGAGGTCTTGGTGATAATGACTTTTATTTGGGCAGTCTGCTTGACATTCTGAACTTCACCCAAATGTAAATTTTCAAAATGTGAACACAGGATGTAAAATAAGATCCCTAAGTGTCTCACCAGGGAATAGTTGTCTTCTCCAGTTAGAAATTATAGCTTAAATATTACTTCATTTGGAAGAAACCTTTTAACAGTGACTTTAAATGTGAGTCATTGATGTGATAATCCACTTTGGTAAAAGCTATGAATTTCAAGCTTCTGTACACTGGTACTAACATATTTATAATGTATGTGCTTTGGCATACACACAATATGCTTTTAAAGTAAGGGGATGTGACATTATCAAGAATATAAAATCCAATCAATTATTCTCTCAGAACATGTACAACTTTAAAAACCTAGTATAAGCAGAGCTGGCATATGGTGGGAGATGAATAATATTGAACTACATCTGATATGCACAGGAAACTAGACAAATATCATATTGTGGTGTTTTGTAATTTTTGATGAAGAACATACGAGTGTGGAATTTTTGTTAATTTTACCTATCAATCTATTGATATCTATCAACGGTTTTCCTTGAACAACAATATGCCTTCCTGTCTTTTCATTAGGATTAGTCATTCCATTTCCTAATGAGTCCTGCATGAGAATCCCCTGGCTCAAAGCATCAATGTGTTTCCATAGAAAATTCTCATTCTTCACTTCATCCTGCAATGGGCCAGCATGAACTTTTTCTGAAAAAGTCATGAGTTGGAGGAAAGGGAACAATGGCAATGTCAGTTTAAGGGAGATTGATTACACAACACAGTTTTTGGCCATTCTCTAATCAGTTGACTAACAAATGAGTCCTGGACTGTCATCAGCAAAGAAGAAAACATTACTTGGAAATTCCTACAGGCATGGGGAAATCTGATTGGGAAGAGATCCTCTAAGACAGCCCAGTGGTATCTCTACCCTTCAAAAAAAAAAAAAAAGTAATAAGGGACCAAAAAGCTAAGATGGGGACCTTTGAGAACAATGTACCCAAAAACAAAGTTTATTTTCTCCTCTTCTTCCAGTACTAATGCAATGAATGAAATAATTCCCAAGTCCATTCAATAAATACTCTCCACTGCGTGAGGTGCTGTAATGAAAATAAATGGTGGATTTCAAAGTTACCAGGGAGCAAGATCCACAGCTGAGAAAGGACAGGAGAGAATTTCCTGGGGTTCAAATGAATGTCCAAGTAACAGAGAGCCAGTGACCGGTGGGAAGCTAACCATAAGAAACTCTCAGCAGAACTGGGGAAGCACAAAGTGGAGAAAAGGGAAAGCACAAAGTGAATTATTAGGAACATGGAAAGTTCAGCAACTTTGGACTACCCATGGATTTAATGTTTCAGTTATTTTTATCTTATAAACATCTTCTAAGAACAACTTGTTAAGAGTCTACACAGATTATTTGGCATATGATGGCTTTCAGTGTATAACCAAGAGTTCTGGGAATAGGTAAGGGAGAGGAGAATATATCAACAAAAGCAAAATTCCATGAAATGGATCATAGGAGTATTTGTAAGAGAGTGATACAAAAATAATATTTCTAATTTTCTGTGTTAATGCAGTTTAAAAGACTATTCCTCAAATAACACAGGGACAGTAGAAGGGGCTTACTTTAAAGGATGAAAATAATGTGTAAATTATGGCATATTTGATACAGAAATAAGCAGTCGCACTTTAATAGTGATAACTTAAAAAGAATGATGACATGTAAGGAGAAGTAACTAAATTTTCTAGTCATCTTACCTAACATTTCTAAATTGTTTTCCCCTAAAAAAAAAGCCAATTCCATGGCCCTGATGCACCTGTCCCTTCTGACAGGTTTTGGTATAAATGAAGTATTCTGAAAAAGTTAAATCATGATAATTTAGTAATAAATATAATTTCATGTAGCTGGTTACTATATTGCTGATTTTATACACATTTTGAAAACTTCAGGACCATTTGTGGGTGGTTAAGATTTTTTTATTCATTTTTTTGTAGCCCCTGGATACCTATTAGGGGTACTTGCTCAATAATACCATTTTCAAATGAAAAATTATAT
Organism: Myotis myotis; assembly: GCF_014108235.1. Taxonomy (NCBI): domain Eukaryota; kingdom Metazoa; phylum Chordata; class Mammalia; order Chiroptera; family Vespertilionidae; genus Myotis; species Myotis myotis. The sequence goes on from NW_023416335.1 coordinate 42,463,313, forward strand.
TAGACTCATGTTACTTCAATTCCTGGTGAAAATTCCAGAAAAGTCATCCACCATTATTTCCTACATTTAAAAATGACTTTATAAAACCACTGATTAAGTTTTAGGTCAAAGCTGAAATGAACATATTAAGTACAATTTTACTGAGTTGTAAGGATATTTTTCACATTGTCCTAGGTCCTGCAGATAACAAAAAAATATTTTATGAATGTTTTCAATGAGATTTTTACACTTAAATTCTAATATTACATAATTGACATGTTATTGTAAACATACAAATCTAATAACTAAATTGATTAGTTGATTGCTTCTTACCATGGGAGTGATAAAACTTAAAGAAAGATTCCTCTTAGAGATAGAGATAGATATACAGATAGAGACAAAGATAGAGAGAAAGGGGGAGAGAGAGAGAGAGAGAGAGAGATTGAAAGCAGATGACATCAACTAATGTGATTTAGGATATACTAATTCATTGAGTATCTACTACTCTGGAACCAACCTGGACAGCTACCAGGTAAACAGTACTAGGTAAACAGAAGTGCTCCTCACCCCAAGTAGTGCCAAACTTCTTAAAATTATGACATACTAGAGGCCTGGTGCACAAATTTGTGCACAGGTGGGATCCCTTGGCCTGGCTGGCAATCAGGGCCATCTCTCCCAGTCCTGATCAGGGCCGATTGGGACCTGCCAGCCGGGGGAGGGTCCACGGGAGGTTAGCCAGCCAGGGGGAGGGAAGTTGGCTGTGGGAGTGCACTGACCACCATGGGGCAGTTCCTGCATTGAGCATCTGCCCCCTGGTGATCAGTGCACATCATAGCGACTGGTTTTTCAGTAGACCTGTTTTAATGGTTGCTTAGGCTTTTATAGATATAGATTATATAAGCAAATAAACAAGTACTTTCTTTTTATAAATGTAAAGAGCAGACTTGTAAAGAATAAAATAAGGATACTGCCTGAAACATTACAGTGGTAAGGAATGGCTTTTCTTTTCTTTTCTTTTTTTTTTAAATATATTTTATTGATTTTTTACAGAGAGGAAGGGAGAGAGATAGTTAGAAACATCGATGAGAGAGAAACATCAATCAGCTGCCTCTTGCACATCCCCCGCTGGGGAAGTGCCTGCAACCCAGGCACATGCCCTTGACCGGAATCGAACCTGGGACCCTTCAGTCTGCAGGCCGACGCTCTATCTGCTGAGCCAAACCGGTTTTGGCAGGAATGGCTTTTCTTTGGAGATATTATAGTAAGAGCTATGGGTAAGAAGCAGTAACCCTACCAAATTTAAAGAAAGTCATCTCATAGTTCACATGTTGGCATAGTTCGTACCAATCATTTGTCCGTGTGTGTGTGTGTGTGTGTGTATGTGTATTACAATTTAGAGCATCTTCCATATCATGTTTTTTTTCTCTCCACTCAGCATATCAAGAGCAATTTCTCACAAAGTATCCTATCTAATAATAGAGAAACATGGTAATTAACCATAACTTCACTACCCTCCCCATTGGCTAATCAGCAAGATATGCAAATTAACTGCCAGCCAAGATGGAAGCTGGCAGCCAGGCAGCTGTCGTGAACAGGAGGCTTGCTTGCTGCAGTGATAGAGGAAGCCAAGGTTCCCCGCCTACCGCTGCCAGCCTCTGACCTTGCACTCTAAGCAACTATTTTGCAATTATAGAAGTTAAACAAACCCCAGAAACCTGCTTTCAGCCGTCAGAGCTGGAGCGAACAGAGTCGCAACAGTGTTACAATTATAGAACCCAAACAAACCCAGATACCTGCTTTCAGCAGCCGAGGTCTCAGAGCTGGAGCTGAGCCTCACAGCTAAAGCCGGCTCTCAGCTCCAGTGACAGCCATAGAAGGTAAATAAATCCCAGAATAAAAAGAAAAGAGGAAAAAAGGAGAGGGTGGGAGCTTCAGTCACCTGCCAGCCTGAAAACGGCCCTCAGTCCCTCACCCAGACTGTCCAGGCACCCCAGTGGGGACCCCCATCCTGAAGGGGTGTGACCAGCTGAAAACAGCCATCATCCCCTCATCCAGGCTGGCCAGGCACCCAAGCGGGACCCCCACCCTGATCCAGGACACCCTTCAGGGCAAACCAGCTGGCCCCACCGGTGCACCAGGCCTCGATCCTATATAGTAAAAGGGTAATATGCAAATTGACCCTAACAGCAGAAAGACTGGGAATGACTGGTCACTATGACACACACTGACCACCAGGGGGCAGACTCTCAATGCAGGAGCTGCCCTCTGGTGGTCAGGTCGCTCTCACATGGGAGGAGCTCTGCTCAGCCACAAGCTAGGCTGATGGCTGCCAGAATAGTGGTGGTGGTGGGAGCCTCTCCTGCCTCCTCAGTAGCGCTAAGGATGTCCAACTGCAATTTAGGCCTGCTCCCCGCTGGCAAGTGGACATACCCCGAGGGCTGCCGGGCTGCCAGAGGGATGTCTGATTGCCATCTTAGGCCCAATCCCCTGGGGAGTGGGCCTAAGCCAGCAGGTGGTCATCCCCTGAGGGGTCCCAGACTGCAAGAGGGCACAGGCCGGGCTGAGGGACCCCCTCCCCCCAAGTGCAAAAACTTTTGTGCACCAGGCCTCTAGTTTTTTCATGAATGTTTTCAGTGATATTTTCTCATAGAGCTCTCATTATTTTATCAAACCAGTTAAAACATCTCTTTCCATTGTTATAGTACATTCTATTTTGGAAAATATCTTAGTTTGTAAATACCTGTATTTCAGATTATTCTCTAGGATAGATTCCTAGAGTTGAAATTACTGGATTAAATATATGTATAAACATACAGTAGTATCTGGTACATATTATGATTTCTGTAGGTAATTATCTCAGGTATTCTTACTAAAATTGTTATAATTTTATTTTTAAAATTAAAATTTTAACATAAAAATTATCCCCCTAACCACATATATGGAGTCCATTGGTAATTAACCTTGTTGCATATTATAAATTATGCTTTTAGGACAGGGTCTTAGCTTCTGTAACTTAAAAGAACTAATTTAGCTTCTAGAGGCACCCTACTTAGTTAATGGTGAAAAGCTTAAATACAGGTAAAATGGGATTTTACCATATCTTTTGGTCAGCATTTTCATTACCTTTGGCTCCCTGATATTAATGTCTATATAAAGTAGAGGAATATTAAATGTATTTAATACACTCAGGAAGAACAACTGATCTTTTCAAGTCCTTCTTGAAGTTTCAGGGTTTCCCTTCTAAATTTTAATTGGCATTCATTTTAAAACCTTTTCTCTCAGATTTCATCAGGATGGTCATGGTACCATAAGATATTTGATTAATAGAAAACACATTTTCCTTTATATTATGCACTAGAGGCCTGTTGCATGAAGAGATTCATGCAATAGGCCTTCCCTTCCTCTGGCTGCCGGCACCAGTTTTCTTCCTCCAGCACCTGGGACTCAGGTCTTCGCTCCTCTGGCCGGAGCCATCAGTCTTTGCTGCTCTGGCTGGAGCCTTCAGTCTTTGCTCCGCCCCTTTGCGCTATGTATGCAAATTAACCGTCATCTTTGTTGGGTTAATTTGCATACTCTTCTGATTGACTGGCGAGCGTAGTGGAGGGATGGTCAATTTGCATGTTTGTCTATTATTAGGTAAGATAGAGGCCTGGTGCACATGTGGGGGCTGGCTGGTTTGCCCTGAAGGGTGTCCCAGATCAGGGTGGGTGTCCCGCTGGGGTGCCTGGCCAGCCTGGGTATGGGGCTGAGGGCTGTTTTCAGGCTGGCCATACCCCTTTCAGGGTAGGGGTCCCCACTGGGGTGCCTGGACAGCCTGGGTGAGGGACTGAGGGCCATTTTCAGGATGGCCATGGCCGCAGCCTGGAAGCAGTTATCTGGGATTTATTTATCTTCTATAATTGAAACTTTGTAGCCTTGAGCAGAGCTCAGGACCGGCAGGGCAGGCAGGAAGCTTGGCTTCCACCATTGCTGGGGGCAATCTATGCCTCCTGCTCGCTCCAGCTTTGTGGCCACCACCATCTTAGTTGGGTTAATTTGCATATTTGCTCCTTATTGGCTTGTGGGCATGGCTTTGTGGGTGTAGTGGAGGTATGGTCAATTTGCATGTTTCTCTTTATTGGATTAAATAGATTATTTGACCTTCAATTTTGGTTCATTTTTTTGGTGGGCTTTGAGGATATTTTAAATAATTCAAATGCTGTCTGTTTACTATGCTAATAGGAAAATGAAATAAGGGGAGTATAATCCATAGAGCTGATTTCCTCTGAAAATTTCTACCCAAATATGTAATAACTATAACAGCAATGTCAACTGAATTCCTGTGCTTTCGATCATGAATAGGTAGTAACAGGTGCGGAACTTTAACTGTCAATATCATGTAGACCTTGACCACAGAGAAACAATACCTTATCAATCACTCTTCAGGACTTTCAGATGACCTTCCTGAGTTCCTTGTCCATTGACTGCCCACAGATGATCCATCTCAGGCCACTGTTCACTTTTTAGATAGAAAGATATAGTTCTTATTCTCTTATCCACTATGCCCTAAATAGGATACATGAGGCTTTTTCCAGATATACCTGAGCAGAGACATTTTTAAGTGACTCCATTTACACATCTTCCACTTCTATATGAATTCTTTCCCAAAATAAGACTAAACCTACTGTCAAGGACATATCTTCCACATCTACTTCTGATTAGTCACAAAAAAAGACATTCTAAAGAAATTCTTTGCACCCATCTCTATATGTAGCATGATGCATGATGCCACAATGTGAGTACCTTGAGGACCAGAAATTAAGGGTGAAATGCTAAGAACAATTCAAAATGCTATCCATGTAGAGAAGCTAATTATTCTCATGCCCAGGTAACAGATACTTCACAAAGAGAAGAGTTTTTAATTTTTTGCTTTCAATAAAATTGAAAGAGAACCTAATCAAACCGTCAGCTGCTAGATTATTAAAAATTAGTTTTGAAGATAGTTACTATGTTATTTTTGGCCTACAGCTTGGAAGAAGTTCAAAGATTTGAGTGACTTTACTCTAATAACATTCTTTCTTTCATAGCTAAATATTTGTCTGAATAATGTTTCCCAATGCATACTCCATAATAATACAAAGGAGTGGAACTGGTACAGAACTTTTCTCTATACAAGAAAAATTCATCCAAAGAATTATGAACCACTTGGGGTGGGGAAGAGAAATCCCACCATTTCATTAAGAGAAGAATTTGCAACAAAAATTTATTTTAAAACTTTAATTATCAAAGAATATAAAATGTTTCTGAGCTTTTGATCAATTTAGTGCCAATAATTGTAATGCTAACTCAATCCATAAGAAAATATTAGCATTTGAAGCCTCATATCATGGAAATATTTTTAAAATTAATTTTACATACATACATTTGTCCTTTAAATGATAGGAGTTGTTATTCTATTTTTTAAGATGTAAACTTGAATTATATTAGCATATATTTTCTGTTAATTAGAATAAAAACAAGTTCAGTAGGAAAAAGAACATATATAAAGAAAACCTTGTTTATATCTTTTTAAATAATAATAATAATTGATTATATATTGCAGATATATTTAAATTTTTATTTCCCTGAACATGTAATGTTATGTGTCTACTGTCGATATCTACAATATGGAAGAAATTACATCCCTTGCAACTATTTAAACATTAGATAACTTAAAAATCTTCATTAGCATTTAAACTTATTTTAGGAAGGAAACAAACAAAGAATGTGAAAAGAATTATACTGGATGTCTACCTCTAATTCTGCTTTTGATCATTTCCTGAAGGGAGAGATTGACACCATTTTTTGTGTGAGCATAAGGTTAAAAGTCATTGAGTGTGTATGTGTGTGTGTGTGTGTGTGTGTGTATGTGTGTGTGTATGATGTGAAAATATGCAGGGTTTTGGAAAGACAATTCTTGTTACAATGTGGAGAGTGGAACAGAGAAGCAAGAAGTTGGATGCTGTTATAATTTACCTGACAGTAGAAAAATTTCAGAATGTACATGAGCCCAGAAAAATAAAAGTAAGTGCTTTATTTGGAGGTGGTGGTGGTATTTTTTTAAAAGCTACTTTAAGTCTATATTACCTGATTTTTTTCTTTAAAATATAAATTAAATGCACATGGAGAGAAAATAAATGCCTTCTTAAACCTTAAAAAAATTAAACATAAGATTTTGACATCACTCACTTATCATGAGTGGGTCTCATGATGAAATGTGAATTAGTACTCCCAAGCTCCTGGAAGTCCAGCTTCTCAACCAAAGCAATGTAGCAATGAAAATTGTTTTATTGATTTAAACACTTATAAAATACTTGAAGGGAGTAAGGTTGACAAAGATCAACCATCATATGATGTCCATGGGGAACAGGCACAGGGGAGAGGCCAGTGAGATTCAGAAAAAGGACTGAGGGCAGGGATTCTGCTAATTCTCTCTGTATTACCATCTAAATTCTCTCTGTGTTTAGCAGCAGTAACAGTGTGTCACATATGGGCAGTATACAAAGACACTAAGCAGGGGATAGCTGTTAATCTGTTCTTATTGTCTGTCTCACCATGGAATATAAGCTCCCACAGGGCAGGCATTCCTCCATTGTGTTCATTGTTCACTGCTGAATACAGCGGTTCTCAACCTGTGGGTCGCGACCATCCGAAAACACATACAGCATATCAGATATTTACATTACGATTCATAACAGTAGCAAAATTACAGTTATGAAGTAGCAACGAAAATAATTTTATGGTTGGGGGTCACCACAACATGAGGAACTGTATTAAAGGGTCGCGGCATTAGGAAGGTTGAGAACCACTGTGAGTACCTTGAAAGAGTGCCTAACCACAGTGAGGTGTAAATAAATACTTGTTGAATCACTGGATGAATGAGTGCTTCAATGAATGAATGAATGAATGAATGAATGAATGAATGAATGAATGCAGTGCAGAGTTTCAGTATACTGAAAACCATGGGAGAAACTTCAAGAATGCTGTGCTTATTCTTGTTAAGTGATTTGATTCGGGGGATTTGAATGAAGGTGATAGGACCCAGGACTTAGGAGTCCATTTTGGAGACATCTAAGTTGATATTTGAAGACTATTATTCCTTCAAAAATTGATTATTTTTTTTCAATGTGTTTTTATTGATTTCAGGGAGAAAGGGAGAGGGAAAGAGAGATAGAAACATCAGTGATGAAAGAGAATCACTGATCGGCTGCCTCCTGCATGCCCCCTCCTGGGGATGGAGCCCACAACCCGGGCATGTTGACTGGAATCAAACCTGGGACCCTTCAATCAGCAGGCTGACACTCTATCCTCTGAGCCAAACCAGCTTGGGCCAAGAATTGATTCTTGAGCAGAAAAATAGTATAGTGACTAGAGAGGAAATTAGGATTTGAGAAAGATATTTTGTTTATTTATTTTCCTGAAAATGGAAGACATGAGAATGAAAATTTCTCATGCCAACATGAATAGTAAATAAGTTCAATAGCTGTCATAAATAAAAAAAGTAAGAATTTTTTTGTTTTTGTTTTTTTACATGATACTTCCAATATATGATCTCATTTGAAACTTGAAATTGCCCTTTGAGATTTCCAATTTCTCTCTGGAAACTGAAGTGAGGAAGGGCAAATATCTTGTCCAAAGTCATGCAACTAGTGAATGGTGAAGACTAGAATACAGCTTAGTATTTTGACCACTTCAATGTTGACACCATTAGAATACACTCAAAGAAACATATATTTTTACTTTTGAGTACTATGTAAGTGACATGGGTTAATTTAATGGGAATTCTGGTTTAATGTGCCAGTTTCATTTGTGTAAAAATGTTAAAGCACTGAAATTTGGTGCTATCTGTCATGTTCATTTACTGTAGCTATTAACTATGGCCAATAAACAAGTGGGTGGTTAATATCCTTTATGCCCTCAGGAAAGGGAGAATCATTTGCATTTCTAAATTAAAGTACTCAGCACAAGAAGTTTTCTTTTAAGCAAAGAGTACTGAAGATTATTGAAACAAAAATAGCTGATCTAATTTAGACACATCAGAAACGAAGCATGCCCTCAGAAAATGTTTATTTTAAAAGAATATGTAGTTTCCTTGAGAAAATTACATCAGAAGAGGCAGATAAGAGATGAGAAAGATAGAAAGAGATGAGAGCAAAATAATACACCAGTTGAATCTTGTAGAGATTATTTTTGTAACTGCATACTTCAGCTAACACTTGAGAATACAGGCTTGATGCAAAAGTACCAAGTCAAGGGAGTTTCAGAAGTAGAAATTGAGTCCTGGGAACTAAAATGACTTGTTTAGGTTCTGTGACTGATGAGCTAGTTGCACGATGAGAGAAACAGCCCATGTCTCCTTACATCTTCGCCCTCCATATAATGTTACCACATCCAACTTTCCAACCTTGCAGAGATTTGGTTTATAGTGACTATATACTGAACCTTTTAAAGTGGAGAGAGGCTTAAGGACTAAAACAATAGTTAGACTGGACAATGAGCCAGGAATACAATAGCAGTCTGGATTTCAAAGAAGCTGCTATTTTATGCAGGTTATCACAGAACTCCCCACAAGCATTATCATAAAAGCCTAAAATGGCCTTCAAAATCTATAGTTCCAATGTTGACATATGAAAATGCAAAGCAACTGGAAAATAATTTTATAAATTCTACAAACAGGTGAAGAATATACTATGTATAAAGAGCAGTCTTAATAAAAATAAATTTTATCTTCTTGAAATTCCAGTTGTTTCCCATAACTCCTTAAATCCTGATTCAATTATAGCTCCTAATTGGGCTGTAGGAGTTATTAGTTTATGTGTTTCTAATATCTATTCAGATTTAGAGGGCTATGGGTCACCATGCTTTCTATCAAACCTTAAGCTTGACTTTGACCTTTCTAGTTATTACATTTACATTGTGACATAGGAAGAAGTCAAACTATATACAATGAGTTTTTAATGAAAACTTGTCTTCAGGTCTTCCTTATTGATACACTGAGTAAGAGGAAGTACACTAAATGATCTGGAAAAAAATTAAAAATCAGCCATATGATCATCATAAGAATTGTATTCATTAATATAAAAGAGAAGAATTACATTCAATTAAAATATCTACATGTTTCAAGTGCTGCTTTCCAATTTATCAAACATGAAATAAAGGTGGAAGGGTTGGAGTGGAGTAGTACCTGGCTAGGCTACATCATAGCAAGCAGACCTTATAAATGTATCATCCAGGAAGTCATTCACAGATGCTATTGGTCTAGTGTCTCATGTGATGAATTATCCCTTTAATTATTTGACATGAATTGAGATGCAAATAAGAGAAAAATGTGCAAACAATTTTTTGGCCTTCTCTATATTAATACATGTTAAGTTTATATGTGCTGTAAATAAAATTTTTCTTTCCAAAACAGCACTCACTATATGGACAAGGGCCCAATTTATTAAAAAATGACACGGAGGAAAATCGAGATGCACCACTTTACTTATTCTAGTAAACAAACCAGCCCATTAATCAGTCTGTATTTTTGTATACTATTAAAAAAATGCATACTACACAAGACCACTCTATCAACTCAAGGAGACTTAGCAGCTACCCAATACATAGAAACAAACACAGGGAAGCAGCTAAAATGTGGAGACAAAGAAACCTGTCACAAATGAAAGAAACTGAAGAAAGCAAACTACTGAATATAGAGTTCAAAACCACGGTTACAAGGTTACTCAAGAATTTTCTAGAAACCTCTAAGAGACTTAGTGAGACTTTCAAGGATCTTAGTGAGAATATGCAAAAAAAATACAAAAGAAAGAAAAGGACCAGTCAGAAATTAAGCATACACTGACTGAAATAAATAATAATATACAAGGATTCAACAGACTAGAGCAGTGATGGCGAACCTATGACATGCGTGTCAGAGGTGACACGCGAACTCATTTTTTTGGTTGATTTTTCTTTGTTAAATGGCATTTAAATATATAAAATGAATATCAAAAATATAAATCTTTGTTTTACTATGGTTGCAACTATAAAAAAACTTCTATATGTGACACGGCACCAGAGTTAAGTTAGGGTTTTTCAAAATGCTGACATGCCGAGCTCAAAAGGTTCGCCATCACTGAACTAGAGGATCCTGAGAATAAAATCAACAATTTGAAATATGAGGAAGCAAAAAAAAAAAACAAAACCCACCCAACCAGAAGAGCAAAAAGAAAAAGGAGTCCAAAAATATGAAGATAGTGTAAGGAGCCTCTGGGACAACTTCAAGTGTACCAACATCTGAATTATGGAGGTACCAAAAAAAGAGAGACAGCAAGATATTGAAGACCTATTTGAAGAAATAATGACAGAAAACTTCCCCCACCTGGTGAAAGCAATAGACTTACAAGCCCAGGAAGCATAGAGAACCGTAAACAAGAGGAACCCAAAGAGGACCACACCAAGACACATCATAATTAAAATGCCAAGGGCTAAAGACAAAGAGAGAATCTTAAAAGCAGCAAGAGAAAATCAGTTATTACAAAGGAGTGCCCATATGACTGTCAGCTGATTTCTCAATAGAAACTATGCAGGCCAGAAGGGAGTGGTAAGAAATATTCAAAGTGATGAATACCAAGAACCTACAGCCAAGATTACTTTATCCAGCAAAGCTATCATTCAGAATTGAAGGTCAGATAAAGAGCTTCACAGACAAGAAAAAGCTAAAGGAGTTCATTGCCACGAAACCAGTAGTATATGAAAATGCTGAAGGGTATTCTTTAAGAAGAGGAAGAAAAAGAAAAAGATAAAAAACAAAAAATCTGAACAACAAAATGGCAACAAATACATATCTATCAACAATTGAATCTAAAAATGAAACAAATAAAAAACTAATGAACAGAATACGCTGTTAAATAAAATAGAATCAGAGGCATGGCAATCAGAGGGAAGGAGTTATGGGGGGGCGGGAAGAGATTAAACAAAGATCTTATATGCATGTATGCATTACCTATGAAAACAGACAATAGGGTGGCAAAGGCCTTGCGTGGGGCGGAAACTGGGTGTAGGTGACTTATAAGGGGAAACAAGAGGGACATCTGTAATAATCTCAACAATAAGGATTTAAAAAAGTTTCAATTCAATAGTAGACTGTATGATGGTAGATTGAACATATATCTAGCAAAGATAATAAAATTCCTACTTATTGTCTGATTTTTCACTTGTGTATCTTTTTTTTTTTAATATATTTTATTGATTTTTTACAGAGAGGAAGAGAGAGAGATAGAGAGTTAGAAACATCGATGAGAGAGAAACATCGACCAGCTGCCTCCTACACATCCCCCACTGGGGATATGCCCGCAACCCAGGTACATGCCCCCGACCGGAATCGAACCCGGGACCTTTCAGTCTGCAGGCTGACACTCTATCCACTGAGCCAAACCGGTCTCGGCCACTTGTGTATCTTTTAAGGAGAGGAATGGACAGAATATTTTAATCTTTTTGCTTATCTCAGTCAGAAACATAGTCCATTCCTCTCAACCCTCCTTTGAATGACTTGCTTAAGGCGACACTCCTCTTTGTGATGCTGACACTTACTCCTCTGTTCTGACTGAGCTGTATTGATGCAGTTGTCATGTTCCAGCAGGGTAAGTCACTCACTTGGCAGATTTACAATGTTCTAACTTTTTAAAGTTCTGAAACTTATAATTAGACTATGCACTCAATTTTTACACAAACAGTTCAGCATTGAAGTTTCTGCTTAAATACACTTTGACACACTACCTTCTTGGCAGGTTCCAATTATACTTTATTGACTGGAGTTGCCAACATTGGAGAAAGCACACACCACTTTCTTAGCTGTGACTTTGTTATTGACCATGATTGCCAACACTGGAAAAAGGAGAATGTGCTTGAGTTTGCTGTGTCTTCAGACTATTATTGTTCACAGCTGGAAGGGAATTATTCACTTTGGTCAATTTTTGCCTCTTTCAAGATGACTTTGCTACTGTTGATTTCTTTAACTGTCTGAATCTGAAATAATAGCAGGATTCTACCAAATGGCCATTGAAAATGATTTTTCATTAGTGCTCAGCAAAGCCATTTAGGGAAAATGAGAGCACTTTATAATTGGCCATTTCCCTCTTTCAGGCTTCCAAAGGATATTTGCAGTTTCAATGGAGAAAAATTAGGATCAAACCCTACCAAGTGCCTTTGAAATCAGTGTGCCTTATTCAAATATCCCATTAATTATAAAAAATTACAAAATCTTCTGCTAAAATATTAAGATTTGCTATGTCTTTATATATTTTAAAACGTGAGAACCTTTTCCCCTTCTGAATATACATGGTAACATGGAACTCATAAGGAACTGTCAATGGAATTCAGGATTCTTAAACATTCTATGCTGTAATTCTCCTTGCTTTATATCACTACTCCAAGTATGACTCTCTAATACATGGACACTGATTTGAAATCAGGAGATATTCTGGCAAAAGAAAAGTAGATTAATTTCTATAATAAATTAAGATAAATCTAGGTCAATATTGAGATAACCTAACTAATAATTTCTGCCAATGCATTTAACTGTTATATTCTTTCCCTCAGCTGCACAATCAGAGAAGTAACTTACTATCCTTTTGCTAACATGCTTTGACGCCCCGACTTCTCCCTTCATTGTTTTAAGACAATTCTAGAGAAATGAATTTACCGAGTTTTTTGGAAGGGTATTGACCAAAATGGCCTTAATGTTCCCCCTCAGCTTGACTAAATTTTAGACAAGTTTTAATTTTTTTTTCCTGACCAGTCTTCCCTGACCTCTCTTTTCTTAGAGCCTTTACTTTTGAAAACTTTCAATTGTAAATTCTTTCTCTCCATCTTTGAGATGTAAATCATCTCCCAGCCTCTTGCCAATTTTATAACCCAAGAGAATCTTTCTCAGGGACTTGGGAGTCATCCCTTTGAAATGTAATCATCAAGAAAGACAGGACTTCAATCTCCAGTCACTGTGAGAGGATAGGATGCTAACTTCATAAGCACCAATTAGCAAATACAGATGGTCTAATCACATTGATCAGCCACCACCCCCCACCAACCTCTTTCAGAACTTTTCCACTAGTTCACTCCAGGGCTTAAAAACTCTCCTGTCTTTTGTTACAGTGGAGCGGAGTTCAATTTCTCTTCTCTACAGCATTAGTCTCTCACCCACATTGCAACATTCTTGAATAAAATCTTCCTTGCCTGCTTAACTCCATCTGGAGCAATTTCTGGTTGACAATTCATTTACTTTGACTTACTAAGAAATAGTTTTGAATAGAATCATGTGTTTGTTCCCCACCCCCCCCACCTGCCATTTATGTTACTTTTGAATCTACTGGTCTATTTTGGTCCTGTTTTGAATTTTCTGGGGTTCTTTTCATTGTGCTCTGAAATGCACAACAATAAGAGAATGCTATAGTATTTAGCTAGATCTGTTTAAATATGCTCATATTGTAACTCATTAGGTCATAACTATAATCCTACATACAATATCAACAAAGGCCTACATTTATATAAAACTTTATATGTGATTTTGAACAATTCTTCTTGAATTTATAAAAATAATCTGATGGTATTGTGAATGATATTCATAATATGTATACAAACATATTTTAAAGAAAAATCTAATTATCTTGTTTTAATTATATATACTGATATATAAGAGAGATTAATTATTAATAGTAAAAAAATAATACCAGGTAGAAGTGATGTGTAGTGTGCTCTATGCTAAATACTTACCCTCATTTCTTATGTAATCCTTAAAAGAACCTCTGAGAAAAGAACTTTTCAAGTAAGGAAACTGAGGCTTAGAGAGTTTAAGTAACTTGCTCAAGGTGTTCAATAAATGTTTGCTGGATTGAATCGTAATGACTTAGGTTGTCCTCTGGGCACTAAACCTATTACTCTGCCTATTTCTTCTTCCTAAACTGGGTAATACCCCTGTTTTAATGAGGTCAGAAACCCTTCACCCAGGGTCATTCTCAGAAATGGCAGCATTTACCTGAAGGAGACAAGTGCCGGGCATGGAGTAGCACTGGGCCTCCTACAAGAAGCTGTGAGAGTCCCTGGCAGCTTCTTATCAGCGAGTCTCCCTTCCTCAGCTCAGTGAGCCAGCTCTCTGGAGTCTGGATATGCACTGTGAACAGCTGCAGGGTCCCAACCCGGAAGACACCCTTTGGGACTCAGCCACGTGATCCTTTGAAAAACTGTTTGGCAGATTGCTCTGAAATTCATTTTGCTGCAAAGTGCTATGTAAATGCAAAGTGATTATCTTTATTGTGATAACTGAATTCATGTACCCTTTAAGTTTCTACCAAGCCTATTTTGTAGACATTTTATGATGATACTCCATCATCAGCATCTTTTTTAAGTCTTGTCATTTCTAAGCCCTCAACTCCAACTGTCCAACTCTAAATAAAACTGTACTTGTGGTATGACATCTCATTTTATACAGGCAAACCCCAGAGATATTGCAAGTTTGGTTCCAAACCACTGCAATAAAGTGGATATCACAATAAAGTGAGTCACACGAATTTTTGGCTTTCCTAGTGCATATAAAAATTATGCTATACTGTAGCTTATTAAGTGTGCAATAGCATATGTCTAAAATGTGGATAGCTTAATTAAATACTTTATTGGTAAAAATGCTAGCCATCATTTGAGCCTTCAGCAAATCAAAATCTTTATGCAGGTGGAGGTCCTGCCTTGATGTTAATGGCTTCTGATGCTCAGGATGGTGGTTGCTGGAGTTTGGGTGGCTGTGGCTATCTTCAAAATAAGACAATGAAGTTTGCCGCACTGATGGTCTCTTCCTTTCCTGAATGATTTCTCTGTAGCATGTGATGGTGTTTGATAGCATTTTACCCACAGGAGAACTGCTTGCAAAATTGGAATCAATCTTCTCAAATCCTGCTACTGCTTTATTAATTAAGTTTATGTAATATTGTAAATCCTTTGCTGTCATTTCAAGTCTTCACATCATCTTTGCCAGGAATAGATTTCATTTCAAGAAATCACTTTTTATTTGCTCCTCTACAAGAAGCAACCCCTCAACCATTAAAGTTTTATTAGGAGATTGCAGCAGTCCAGTCTCATCTTCAAGTTCCACTGCTAATTCTAGCTCTCTTCTTATTTCCACCACATTTGCAGTTACTTCCTCGACTGAAGTCTTGAACCCATCAATGTCATCCATGAAGGTTAAAAATCAGTGTCTTCCAGACACCTGCTAATGTTGATATTTTGACCCCTTCCCATGAATCACAAATGTTCTTAATGACATCTAGAATTGTGAATCTTATCAAAATGAATTCCAATTTACTTGACCCAGATACAACAGAAGTCTCACTATCTATGAATTTAAAAATATTTTTTTTATATTTTATTGATTTTTTACAGAGAGGAAGGGAGAGAGATAGAGAGTTAGAAACATCGATGAGAGAGAAACATCGATCAGCTGCCTCCTGCACATCCCCCACCGGGGAAGTGCCCGCAACCCAGGCACATGCCCCTGACCGGAATCAAACCTGGGACCCTCCAGTCCGCAGGCCGACGCTCCATCCACTGAGCCAAACCGGTTTTGGCAAATAATAAAACTGGAAAGGCAAAATTACTCCTTGATGTATGGGCTGCAGAAAGGATCTTGTGTTTGCAGGCATGAACACATTGATCTCATTTTACACCTTCATCAGAGCTCTTGGAAGACCAGGTACATAATAAGCAGTGATATTTTAAAAGGGAACTTTTTTTTTCTTTTTTCTGAGCAGTAGGTCTCAACAGTGTGCTTAAAATAGTCAGTAAACAATGTTGTAAACAGATGTGCTGTCATCCAGGCTTTCTTGTTCCATTGTTAGACACAGGCAGAGTAGATTTAGCCTTAGTCTTAAAGGCTTCAGGAGTTTTGGAATGGTAAATAAACATTGGCTTCAACTTAAAGTCACCAGCTGTATTAGCCCCTAACAAGAGAGGCAGCTTTTCGTTTGCAGCTCTGAAGCCAGGTATTGACTTCTCTTCTCTAGCTATGGAAGTCCTAGATGGCATCTTCTTCCAGTAGAAGGCTATTTCATCTACACTGAGTATCTGTTGTTTAGTGTGGCACCTTCATTGATTATCTCAGCTAGACCTTCTGGATAACTTCCTGCAGCTTCTATATCAGCTCTTGTTGCTTCACCTGGTGCTTTTATGTTATAAAGGCAGCCTCTTTCCTTAAACCTCATGAACTAACCTATGTTAGCTTTAAAGTTTTCTTCAGCAGCTTCTCTACCTCTCTCAGACTTTAGAGAATTAAAGAGCGTTAGGCCTTGGCTTCCGGGAATGCTGTGGTGGCTTGATCTTCTCTCCAGGCCACTAAAACCTCCTCCTGCTCAGCAACAAGGCTGTTTCATTTTTCTGTCATTAGTGCGCTACCCCAGAGAACACACTATCATCTATGCTCTTGAGTTTATTTACACCCATTGTATTCGCATGGTGAAAGTACCACGCAATAGCATGCTAGTGCATATCTCTTTCAACTTCCAAGTTCAGCGACATCACATTGTTTCAAGATGCTATAGATTACAGAATTCTGCAGACTCTATAAATAGGGGCTTTTGCTGTTCAACATTTCTGGCCACACTACCTGCTTACACAGATTGACTAGAGCAAGTCATGTGGCCATGCCTGAAATCAATATGGCCATGCCTGAAATCAATATGGCCGGGAAGTACATTAAACACAGAGCTTGAGATGGAAGGAGAGAGGAGGAAGGAAAGGACTCATCGCCATGCTACCTCTCCGATTTTCTCCGATTTCCCCTTACGTTTCACTTCACTCCCTGATAAAGCTGCGGGAACCCTGCCACCCCCTTGCAGCATCCCATTTACCAGCAGCATTTATGGAACACTTCCCCTATAAAGCAAATGTAGAAGCATTTAAAACAACTCATTTTAGTTATTACCTTTCTTCACTATTCTATTTGCTAATCTTTCCTTTTTTGAATAAATAAATCTCCTCTCTTTCTTTCTCAAAACCCTTAAAATCTTGGTAAATTCCTGAATTTTACACACACACACACACACACACACACTCATTTAGGAACATATGTGTTTTTAGGTTAGTGTGTGTGATAAAGGCTAAGAGGTAAAGAGCCTCCTTGTTTGGATTTGCAGAGCAGAGTTTCAACTCTTTGCACTCTGGTTACCAAGAATACAGAGGCCCCAAATTTTCTCCACAAAGTCACATTATTTTGTATTAGGACTGTCTAAAGTAGCTGCTTAACCAATGGGGTGAGATGCTTGGAAGGAAGCCCAATTTATTCTAACAATATAACGAAAGAAAATAACTCAATTGCTTTGAAAAGATAAAGTAGCAAATGTACTTTTTTCTTGCACACCAAGGGCATAAATGTGGCCTCATCTGATGTCCTCTGGCATATCAGAACTCACAAAAAACACCTGTTCGTTCATTCACTCATTCATTCATTCATTCATCAGAAAACCCAGTGCTATAAGGTGTTATTGAAAAACAACTTTTAGAAAGGAGAATAAAAAATGGAGAAGGGAACATGGAACACCCCTTGTCAGGCTACTTAATCTTGATCCCCCACTAGGCTCTTTGCTTCTCTGTGGATTACAGTCTGAATACACCTCCAAGACAACAGCTGATCTTACTGATGATCAAACTGAGGTTCACCAAACATTGATGATTTTGCCAAAACGTTAGTAGCTCAGTCCAGGATCAGGTATTGGGCTTCTTTCTTCCAAATTAACATTCCTGCACTGAATTTCTAGATATATAATTTATTTTTGTGGAAAAAATAACAAGCTTGCCAAATTCCACCTAAATAAATATCACAGTCAGACAAATAAAATCCTCAGAGTAAACATACACTTTGCAATCTACACTGGGTCTCTAAATGCTCTTTCATTCTTTTAAATTGTTTCCTGAGACCAGTTGGCATGAACTCCACAAAATTCTAAAACGTTTTGTTTATAGCATCAGCTTCTTACTGTGAACTGAAGTGGTACTTAGCTAATCAGGAGAACAGTTTGCTTTCTCTAACTATTAAATGTTTTTAAAAAATAAAGGTGAGAGGAGACAGGAAAGCACTAACCACTGAAGAAAATTATTTTATTGGACTCTTGCACCAAAGGAATCCAAACCTCCACGTTGGATTGTCACTGTGCTCCCCTGGAAAGGAAGGCCACTCATCACTGAAAAAGTTTTACTGAAACCAAGTCTGATCATCTCAAGGAGAGTGTGTGGCAAATAAAAATAATCTTTTCTGAAGAGTAAATACTCAAACCACACAATGAGGTATTTGAAATGATCAGAAGCTGTTTCCAATGAAACCTGCATTCAGAACTCAGCCTTCCTCTGTTCTCTAGTGTGTATGCACTTTGTGCATCTTGAACTTTGTAATTATACAGTCACTATTATACCATTTCGAGCATTTTAAGGGAAATTACAGTTTGAATAGTAAACACACAGTTGTGGACTGCACCTTCAAAGTGGCTGGGAAAGATGTTAGATTTCAAATACGAAAGGTTCCAGTAAATAATTACAAGTGAGAGTTCCGATGCATTGATTAAAATTATCAGCTTGAAACTTATAAAAGCAAAATTATTTCTTAATTTTCATCTGTAAAATACCTCATTTTTCTTAGGCTATCTCAACATGATGAAACCATTCAGAGCTGTTTGCTTTTTCATTCATCTTTTCTGGGAATGATTACCATATAGACATGAACTAGTTTTTCTGCCTCATATCCCCAGGAGCTACTGTCAAGGTAATTTTTATAAAGTTCACGGACAATTTCCATGAAGTTGGAGGGAAACATTATTAAGTTAAAATTCCAATTATTCATAAACCATCAGTATGTAACTATATTTAGAAATGTATTTGTCTGATTATTTGATAAATTTCCAATGTCATCTCTGAACACTAAACTCCAACACCATGCTTGCTTGCTCACCGGTGCCTAGAACAATTAGAAATAATTTTCACGAACCCCAGGTTCTGCACACTCAGCGTGTGAAAAGGACCAGAGGCTCCGAGGCGAGAGGACGTATTGGGAAAGGCGCGCCATTAAGAATAGCCGGAGCAGCGGTGTGATGTGGGACGGGCCAGGTGACAGACAACACAGGGAAGACCAGCAGCAGCCACAGAAAGAAGGGTGTGTGTGTCCTCGAAATACTCTGAAAAATGAGAAGACAACGTTTATATCTAACTCATGCTTTAAGAAATGGGAATCGGGCCAGAAGAGGTTTAGAACAGATGTTTCTGCTGGAAGCCCCGCACCCGGTTTACCCTTTGCAAAATGAGACCTACAGTACAGAACCACATGGATCTAAGCTTGGACTGAGCATGGTTTATACCCGTCTTCTATCCTGTTAGCTCTCAGCCTATAGTGTAGAACTGGACCCAGAGTATACGTTTGATAACTATTTGATAAAAGAGTAAAAATGAATGACTGTGTTCATTTAAAAATAGTACTGGGTACTGCGGCAAAGCAATAAACTAAAAGCACAGATTAGGGAAAACAAAACACAGCTGTACCATTAAAAACACCTGCTTCTTTAAACTTCAAGACCAGCAATAGACACGTAGAGTCAGCCTTCCAGAGCCAGTATCCCCAGTCACGGCCGTCACACCTTCACTGCACTGTCTGTGCTTCTCTGTGTCTTGAAGAACTGCTCATGAGTGCCAGATACTGATATCCACCTCCCCGGATTTAAGGAAGTAAAATAGAAGCCAGATTTCCTTTTTTATTTTATTATTATTGTTATTATTATTATTATTATTTTAGAATTAGCAATGATTCTTAACCTATTCTGGGGAAAAGAAATGGAAACTGATTTATCAGGACTAAAACAAAAATGTGCTCTACAGAACAAATAACCCATTCACAATAAATCCACAATACCATCATTTAAAAAGGACTAACTGTATTTAGAAATATTAAATTAACTAATTAAGATTAAAACAATTTATTAGACAATAGTACAGTTTTTTAAAATTTTATTTTATTGTTTAAAGTATTACAAATAGTAGTACATATGTCTCCTTTTTTTCCCCCATTGACCTTCCCCCAGCCTCCCCTACCCCCAGAACATGCTTTCACCCCCCCCCGCCCCCGCCAGTGTCTTGCGTCCATTGTTATACAGTTATTTTTAAGGTACAAAATTCCTGTGTATGCAACTAACTTTCCAGAGCAAGGGTTATCACTTTGGTATAAACTTCATTATGAAGTTTATACCAAAGAATATGGGTTACTTTGCCGTAGGTGGTTTGGCTCAGTAGAGTCAGCCTGCGGACTAAAGGTTCCCAGGATCGATTCCCATCAAGGGCATATGTCTGGGTTGAGGGCTCAGTAGGGGGCATCCAGGAGGCAGCTGATCAACGATTCTCTCTCATCATTGATGTTTCTATCTCTCTTTCCCTCACCCTTCCTCTCTGAAATCTATAAAAAATTAAAAAAAAAAAATACGAGTTACTTTGAAAATAGATTAGTTTCATGTACTTACTTAAATGGAAATTTTTTAAACATATAATTGTTTTAACTATACTGGATTGCTGTAGCATTTTAAATAAAATGAAGAAATAATGTAAATATTTTACATATAGGATATAACATAAGGTAGTTTATATACTTTGAATTTATTTACTCAATAATAAAAATAAAATTATCTCCTATATATTGTATTTTTTTAAAATGTTGACAATTTAGGCCAGAAAAAGTTTTTTGTTCATACATATAATCAAGTAATAGCTACACTGGAGCCGTAACCGGTTTGGCTCAGTGGATGGAGCGTCAGCCTGCGGACTGAAGGGTCCCAGGTTCGATTCCGGTCAAGGGCATGTACCTTGGTTGTGGGCACATCCCCAGTAGGAGGTGTGCAGGAGGCAGCTGATCGATGTTTCTCTCTCATTGATGTTTCTAACTCTCTATCTCTCTCCCTTCCTCTCTGTAAAAAATTAATAAAATATATTAAAAAAAATAGCTACACTGGAATAAAAAAACACCAAACACTATGAATTATTTTAAAAATATGTATTCAACTGAATTTTCATAGCATCAATTCACATAGGCACAGTGGTAGTATTTCAGGAGCAAACTAAAATTAAATCAGAAATATTAGTAGATGATACATATTTATTTTATACTTAGTTGAGTAAAGGAAAAAATAAATTATTTCATAAAAAATTAAGAATTTTTATGAATTGGAATTTCTTGTTATTACTTTAAAAATGGATTTTTAAGAAAGAAACAGATGCAAGTACATCCATTTACATAAGCTTATACAGATATATATTAATCATCTTCCATGCTATAGTGCAGGTGAGAGGTTTCAATATTAGCTCCCAGGCTCAGCATTTCAAAATTATGGGTAAGGAATGAATCTAATATAATAGCATTTCTGAGTTCCAATATCTTAC
Source organism: Myotis myotis (assembly GCF_014108235.1). NCBI lineage: Eukaryota > Metazoa > Chordata > Mammalia > Chiroptera > Vespertilionidae > Myotis > Myotis myotis. The sequence goes on from NW_023416335.1 coordinate 42,484,733, forward strand.
TGAAATTGCTCCAAAACCAGTCTTAATTCCACTAATTTGGTTTCATCAAACAAAGAAAAAAATCAGATGTGATAAACTGCATGATAATTTTGTAGAATGATCAACTAGAACTCTTTATATTCCCCACGGAGCTCCGAGAGCTGATGTGTTGAGACAAACTATTTGTATTCCTTACACAGGAAAAGAAGCTATCACATATGATTTTTCAATGGGTCTATTATAATTCTACAATTTCTCTGAATTTCTTATTCACTCCTTTTAAGTTCATAAGTGATGATGATACTGTCAACTTCAAAGCCAAGGACAGTCTATTCTGAGAATCATGTATTAATATAACTGAAAGTCTATTTAAATAACGACTTCATTTCACCAAGATCCCATGATAAGAATCAATATCCAGGCCACTGATCTTGCATTAATTTGTCCCTGTCATCACTAAATCTTGTCATAGTCACACCTTCCTGATACCTTGAATTAACCTTGAGTGTAACCACGGTTAAAAATAAAAGCAAACACAATATTCTCTGGGAGGATAGCAAACTTTTCTCCCATCGCTCTGTTGGAAATAGCCACAAAAGTATCATATGATGTAAAATTATTATTAAAAATCATATAAACTATTTCTCAAAACATTATATTATATACTTTAAATATATACAATTTTATTCATAAATTGCACCTCAAGAAAGCTGGAGAAAAATGATATAAAAAGCACTATTTTTACAGAAAAAGTACATAATTAAATTGTTCTAATCAGAAAAGCTATACTTTTATGTGAAGAAACAAACTATACCCTTCTATTTCACTGAAAAGGCATGTTCTTTCACACCTTATATATTTTCATTGTATATTATATTTTTAATAATTAATATTAATCTTAAACAAATATAAGCTACAGCAAAACAACTTACTGAATGAAGCTTGTTGATCTATAGAATTTATAAAAAAAATGTATGCCCTAGCTCAAGCATGTCAAACTCGCAACAGGCAGGCCACATGCCTCATTTATTTGGCTCAGTGGATAGAGAATAGGCCTGCAGATTGAAAGGTCCTGGGTTCGATTCTCGGTCAAGGGCACATGCCTGGGTTGCAGGATCAATCCCAGTGTGGGGCATGCAGGAGGCAGCCGATGAATGATCCTCTCTCATCATTGATGTTTCTATCTCTCTCTCCCTCTCCCTTCCTCTTTGAAATCAATAAAAATATATTTAAAAAATTTATAATACACACATATATATTACAAATATATCCACATGTTAATATGCATGCAGATGTAAATTACATGAATATATATGCATCTATAAGTGGAATATATGTGTATACACTACAGATATGTACCTATATTTATTTTATAAATATTATATATGTGAATGTTAATCTGTATTATATTTATATATACAGATATATACGTATATATGTGTATATATATATATATATATATATATACATATATATCTGTATATATATATATAGTTTTATGGAAATATACAAAGCTAGTTCCAGGACATATGTACAGAGAGAATGTTTTTTAAAATCTTCAGATTTATGCAATTAAAATACATGTAAATTCTATGCAGATTTGTGCAGCCACTATAGCAAACAACATGGAGGTTCCTAAAAGAATTAAAGATGGTACTGCTGGATGACCCAGAGATTCTACTTACCCCTTTCCTTTTCCATATTATTTGTTTTCATACAATAAATAAAGACAAGACAGTTAACGTTCAGTCCTGTGGAAAACTGACCCTTTGCATTTATGTTCTTCAAATTCCACTTCACCTATGAATGGCACCAATCATATATCAGCTTGATGAAATCGGAATGTTTGATTCTAAGTCAACTGCCTCCTCATAGAATGCAGCTGTAAGAAATATCAATCATTCAATCTAAGGAGGCCACTCTGTCCCTCTGTCTAAAGTCATTCAAAATCCAGGTTAAAGTATTACTGATTTTCAAAGTCTGGCCATGGAATGATGGTAAGTGTATAACATACATTTCCATGCTCCCTGTCTCAAGACCATAGGTGAGGTGGGTGATGGTTCTGTAGCACTAAGCCTAGACGTTAACCCCTAATCTTTCCTAATACTGTACTTTAGAAATCCATTACCAAATAAATGCAACTGGAGTATGAGAGCTGAATCTCTTGTTAGATATCGTTGCTCTAGGAGTTAGCTCTTCCTGAGGGTCTATGCCTGAGATTCTACTAGTTACCATCAGGAGGGCAGTGGTGGCTCTCAGAGTAGTTTGCTTCTTTCATTATATTTAACAGTCACTGAACACTAGGCACATGTCAGACTCAGTATAGGTTCTGGCAACACATCCTATATAATAAAAGTCTAACATGCAAATCAACCAAATGGGGGAACAACTGGTCACTATGATGCACACCGACCACCAGGGGGCAGATGCTCAATGCAGGAGCTGCCCTCTGATGGTCAGTGCGCTTCCACAGGGGGAGCGCTGCTCAGCCAGAAGCCCTGAGCTGGGCTCACAGCTGGCGAGCAGAGTGGCGGTGGCAGGAGCCTCTCCTGCCTCTGCATCAGTCAGACATACCCCAAGGGCTCCTGGACTGTGAGAGGGTGCAGGCCAGGCTGAGGGACCCCCTCTGAGTGCACAAATTTTGTGCACTGGGCCTCTAGTTTATTAATAAAACATAATCCCTCCGCTCAAGAAATTAAAAATCCAGTTTGCAAAATCAAAGGGTAAAAGAGACAATGACAACCAGTGAAACGTGGATAGGAGGGCATTTGTCAAGAAGTTACATTTGGAGATTTTATCACATGAATTTTCTTACCTTCCTGACCAAGGCAAGAAATCGTGGCACATTCAAGGAATTACAAATATCCATAATCAGGTTACATTGTTGTATTTCTATGAACAGGACCTCAGTTTCCTAATTTATAATAAAAAGGGGAAAATAATAGTATCTACTGCACAGTTGTTATAAAGATAAACTAAAATAATACATGCCATTATGATAAAAAGACAAGATGTGAGTGTTGGCAAGGTTTTGAAGAAAGAGAACATGTTCACTATTGGTGGGAATGTAAATTGTTTCAGGCACTATGGAAAACAGTATGGAGGGTCCTCAAAAATTTAAATAGAACTACAATACAATTCAGCAATTCCACTTCTGGGTCTATATCCAAAGAAAATGAAATTACTATCCTGAAGAGTTATCTGTACCATTCCCCATGCTCATTGCAATATTCAAGACATGAAAACAACTGTGTATCAGTGGATGAATGGATAAAGAAAAAGTCACACACACACACACACACACACACACACACACACACACACACAGAGGGAATATTATTTAGCCATAAAAAGAAGGAAAGTCTGCCATTTTCAACAACATGGATGGACTTCAGGGCATCATGATAAGTGAAATAAGTCTGACAAAGATGTATGATCTCACTTATATGTGGAAACTAAATAACCCACACCCAGGTCTGGTGTGGCTCAGCTGGTTGGAGTGTCGTTCCATACACCGAAAGGTGGTGGATTTGATTCCTGGTCAGGGCACATATCCGGCTTCTGGGTTTGATACCTAATTGGGGCACACAGGGGAAGCAACCGGTCAATGTTTCTCTCTCTCTCTCTCTCTAAATCAATAGAAAAACATATCCTTGGGTGAGGATTAAAAACCAACAAAACAAAAAAACACAACAAAATAAGAGTGGATTGGTAGTTGCCAGAGGCTGGGGAATGGTGGGAGAAGTAGAAATATATTGGTCAAAGTCTATAACCTTCCAGTTATAAAATGCATATGACCTGAGGTCTAATGTACAGCATAGTGACTATAATTTACTGAAAGCTGCTAAGAGAGCAAACCTTAACTGTTCTCACCACACACCAAAGCTTGGCAATTACGTGAGGTGATGGATGAGTTCATTTCTCAACACATACATATATTAAATCATTAGGTTCTACACCTTAAACTTACACAATGTTATATGTTGATTTTATCTCAATAAAGCTGTAAAAAATAATAATACATGCCACGATCATTCTCTTTCTTTAATATTTAATTGTAGATATTTTTCATTAATATTCATTATATGGTTCCTACATATCAGACATCATTCTAACACTGTCGTATGCATGGCATTTAATGTTATGAATTAAAAATAATAACTGATTTAGTACTTCTGTGTAGTAAAAGGCCTATCAATAAGGACAGTTGATAAATGTCATTTGTCATTACTTATGCTGGAATGTAGCATACAAAGGGGATGGGATTAGCAATGGATGAGGTGAGGGGAGGAAGAATCGAGGTCGTGTGGGGTTTGGGGTGGGCTGTGCAGATCTTGACAAGAGGTGAAGAGTTTCCAAATGCCAGTCTTTGGACTGCATCACAATCACCTAGGAAAAAAAATTAAAATAATTTCCAAGCTCCCACACAGATGTTTTTGATTCAGTGTTTCTGATGGTAAACTCAAGGGATCTATATTTTTTAAAACCACCTATGGTAATTCTGAGTCCAAGTCAGAGTCTGGAATCAGTGAGAGAGACAGTGAAGATGGAGTAGATAGGGAGCTGAAACAGAGTCAAGTAAGGACCTGTGATTCAGGAAGATCTCTCTGCAGTGTGGGAGAGGCTGGGGAAGGGAGCAGGAATAGAGGCAGGGGGAGGGTTTGACCCTTGGTGGATGAGACTGGTACATCCACTTTAGAGTCATTTTATTCATTATTAAATAATAGAGGCCCAGTGCACAAATTCATGCACCAGTGGGTTCCCTTGGACTGGCCTGCAGGATTGGGCCAAAACTGGCTCTCCAACATTCCCTGAGGGGTCCCAGATTGCGAGAGGGCACAGGCCAGGCCGAGGGACCCCACTGGTGCACGATCGGGGCCGGGGAGGGATGTGGGGGGTTGGCCAGCTGGGGAGGGACCTGGGAGGGCTCCAGGGCATGTCCGGCTCATCTCCCTCAGTCCCAATTGGCAGGACCCCAGCAGCAAGCTAACCTACCGATTGGAGCATCTGTCCCTGGTGGTCAGTGCATGTTATAGCAAGTGGTTGAGCGGCCTTAGCATATCATTAGCATATAACACTTTGATTGGTTGGATGGATGACTGGGCACTTAGCATATTAGGCTTTTATTATATAAGATTCTATCCCTGAGATCTGGTCAGGTCTTTGCAGATTTTCTAAAACACCTGTCTAAATGAAAAATAAAGATAACAGAATAAATGCACTACCACTGACTCCTTTATCTTGACAGGACTTTCCAACAGATGATCAGGATGAGTAAGAAGGGCTGCATGTGTTCAAACTCCAAAGCTTTTGTTAGTGCAGGAAGAGCTTTGAAAGTGACACTTTTAGTTCACTGCTCTTTGCCCCTATACTAAGGAAAGTGACACTTATTTCATCCAAAGAATCAAAATAAGAATATGAATATTGAGGAATATTTGTGGAAAGAATATTTCCACAGTTCTAGTTAAATTTAAAATCACTTTTAAATTTTATAGACTCCTCTCTTTTCATAGAATCTTTACTGAATGTTTTTAAATAACATTTACTTGAAAGTTAACATTATAATTATTTCAGCAAAACGTTTTAGTAAAAGCTATCATAACAGGTTCTTCTCAGGCACAAATAAAGGGGCTCATTATAACATTTAAGTGTACCTGGCAAATGGTTACTGCTCAATGAATTTTTCTTGAATGATGGAGTGAATGCATGTATGTATGATTGAACAAAATAATAATTTACAGCTTACCAAACAGTATTCTTGGTCAATATTTGTTTATGATAAAATCAGAAATATTTCAATGTCCAGTAAAACTTGTTATTAAGAATTGAATCCATACTGAATTAGGCAATGCCTTTTGAGCCTTAGCATTAGGTAGGTACTATCAGTCCCACTTAACAAATGAGAAAACTAAATATTAAATTTGAACTAAAATGATTTCAAGTAAAGATGTCATCAGGATTAAAGCAAAGCCGTCTGCTACAGTGATGTATTCTAAACACACTCAGTTTTTCCAATTGGGACTGGTTAAATTACAGAATAGAAATGAAAAAAAATATCATGCAACCTTTTGAGTCATGCTTTACAAAACAACTTAGTACATATTTCAAGCATTTTCTCATGTTAACTTAAAAAAGGTAATTTGCAAAACAGTAGGTGATTTACAATACAGTGTGTAAAATATTAACCCATTAAAAAAGACTGACAGTTGTAAATGCATGTAAAATACTAAAATAACACACAACAAAATACTAACAGTATTTAGTGTTGTTTATTTCCTGGGCGAAACAACAGTGAATAGTAATTAATTTTTTTATTTATACTCTTCCATAAATATTGGTGCAACTAATAGGTCCTAATATTATAAGGAGGAAATTAATTAAAGTACAACAGTTATTTAAACAAGTAGATAATGGATTTTTTATATACATACAGTCTTCCCTTTCCTGTTGAATGACATATTTTGGAATACATCTGAATTCCTGTTATTCTAAAGTCTCCATTATTATCTACATACTCAGCTAAGGATTGCATTGATCCTACTTTATCTTTATTCAAAATAAATTTTCAAATGAAATTATAACACCAGCCCTAATTTTTGTTAAATACTTCATTGCCCTTGAAGAGCTTTTTGGTGATGAACTCTATAATATCACAGAATTTGTCTAAGAGAGTGTTGCAAATTTAGTGGTTTTCATTAAAAGGTATAAAAAAGATTCATTAATTGAATGGAGTAACAAGTCAAAGTGGTTTTTATGTGCACTTAATCCTGGTCAACCTGAATGAACCTCTCAAGATGTCAAAACTGTTTTAATTTTAGAAACTCTCAGTATAAGCAAATAAAAGTCAAAAATAATATTGTGGTTCAAACTATGCCACCCAATATTTAAATTTGTTTTCTTTGTCAAAGTGAAACTGGGTTGAGTAACGGATCAATTCTTGCATTTACCCAACAAGTTTCTGTCCCTCTCTCTCTATTAATAATAATTTTAAAAATGATTATAATAAAACTGAAAACCCCAGTCATTTGCATAAAAAGGGTAAAATCAGAATTTGTATATTTTCAGGCATAGTAACTATGACATACTGTGGGTTGTCCCTCATTATCTAATCTTATTCTTCATCTAATCTTATTCATCATCTAATCTTATTCCGCGGTTTTTAGTTGGGCTCATGGCTACTTAAAATAGAGGCATTCCCTAGCTCCCCTACAGCCTGCTATCGCCATCTGTAGTGTAGATATAATGCAAGCAGAGAGTGAGTATGCAATTCTGAGAAGTGTGATTCAAGGTGGGTGTGATCTACCTTGAGCTCTTCTTCTAATGGAAAGGAAATGTGATGGTCAAGTTTAAACAGTCTCTTGGGTTCTTAGGCCACATGTGGAGGATGCAGAGCAACAAGATCCTTGTCGATTAGAGCCCTACCACATCAGCCTCTACTGTTACTTGCTGGATTTATTTATATAAAAGAAACATAATATATTTGGATCCAGTCACTGTTATCTTGTTTCTCTGTTATTTAAAGAAATAAAATCTTATTCAATTGGAGAAGCCAATTTTTAGATTACTCCAAATTACTCAAATGAAGTCAGAGATAATTATCTAAGATACTAGAGGCCCAGTGCATGAAAATTCATGCACTGGAGGGGGGTCCCTCAGCCCGGCCTGCCCCCTTCACAGTCCAGGAGCCCTCAGGGGTGGGAGGTGACCCGGCAATGAGGGGACGGTGATGCCCCCATCACACCTCTGCTGCTGCCACTGCCAGCAGTGCAAACCTCAGGCGGCCCTGGTTACCTGAGCCTTGGGCGGCCCTGGGAGGCTGGGCAGCTGCCATCTGAGGCTCGTCTGCATCTTGGGCTAGCCCTGGGTGGCTGGAGGGCTGAGGGGACTGGGGGACTCTGGAGGCAGGCACGTGGGGTGGGCCCAGCCTTGCCACACACCTGCTGCCCTGGTGGGGCTGAGGAGACTGGGCACCACCACCTTGTGGGTGTGGGTGCCTCCATCTTTGAGGACATGACAGTCAATTAGCATATTCCCTCCTTATTGGCAGTGGGCACTGCCATCTTTGAGGGCGGGGCAGTCAATTAGCATATTCCCTCCTTATTGGCTGTGGGAGCCTCCATCTTTGCAACGGTGTGAGGGTCAATTAGCAATTTCCTCTTTATTAGGTAGGATTGCTCCTTCCTCATATTTTAAAAAGTACTTATATATGCAGATAATGATGCAAAGAATGAAGGGTTTTTAGTTTTTTGCTTTAATTCATAGGAATGTTTCTTAAGTAGGCCCTTTAGTTGCACATGTACATGCAATTTGACAATACATTATTTCCCCCACTATATTATCATATTCACCTATTTTCAATGAAATTATATCTGAGGGTTCTTAACAAAAAATTAAAACTACATGATTTATTTCTCTGCTCAGATTCTTCATGTACTGTGATCATTATTTTTGTCACTAAAGAAAGGGTTACAATACATTTGAATCTATTTCTTTATTGCAAAATAAATTTTTACAAAATGTATTTACTCATCACATTATGTAAGGTCAGTGAATTTTTGGTTTTTGAGATCTTATCTTACTCTGCCATCTTTGTTTCAGTTCAATGTTGGAAGGTTATTCTGTGCTATTGTTTTATTACAGGGATAAAACCTGAGTGACAATAAAATCAAAACTGCTTTTTATTACTTATGTAAAGCCTACTTCACACATCAAATAATGCCCAGAAAAAATGTCAAAACATTTACAGAAATAATAATAGCACCCACCTCCTCAATAATTATATAAGTTTATAGTCCTGTGATGATGCACATTTGGGATTATTCTGGGAGCTACTGAATCAAAACAAGACAGCTGAGATCAATCAGAGTCCTGGGAACCAGAGGAGGCCAGCAGGATTCAGAGCTGTGGGAGGCTCTAGAGTTTGAAAAAATAGACAGTGTCTTCTGATAATTCTTTAGTGCCAAAAGAAAAGTATTTTAATCTCCAAATTTCAAATAAATTATTTAAATTGCCATTTTGCTCTTTCAGTGTTTAATTTTTTATCTTATAGAAAAACAAGCATGTGGTTTCATAAAACAATTTCATTTTCTCTTAAGTCCCCAAACTAGTATTCTAGTTCTTAGGAGGCAGAGAAACTGCTATTTCTGGATTTCTAATCATTCCAGAACTCTTGAGTGCTATTTTCCTTGTTAATGATATAAGTAATCTTTCTAATATAATAGTATCCACAAACAAACATCCAGAGATGTTCAATATTGGATGTTTGAAAACCTCTCTCTCTCTCTCTCTCTCTCTCTCTCTCTCTCTCTCTCTCTCTCTCTCTCTCTCTCTCTCTCTCTCTCTCTCTCTCTCTCTCTCTCTCTCTCTCTCTCTCTCTCTCCTCTGTTCCTGTCTCTGTTTCTCTTTCTTGGGAGTCATGTTTAATAACTGTATATCCTCTTATAATGTTAAGGGGCTGTAAATGCCACTGCTACTAATTAAACTAGGAATTTAATAAGGACAGGGTTATGTTCTAGGTGCATGATTTCCCCACATATCTGAAAACCAGTAATTATTCAGTTGCAGATTAATTTATTCAACCCTTAGCATCAACTCCATTATACATGCAAGACAGTTTGGGATCAGGAGAAAAACATTTACATTTGCTGTACCCAATAATACCCAAAGTATATTTTTGGCTTTAGCTTTGGCAGTCTCTATAAACATGTACATTCTCAGGGTTCAGGTTTTTTTTTTTTAAATATATTTTATTGATTTTTTACAGAGAGAAAGGGAGAGAGATAGAGAGTTAGAAACATCGATGAGAGAGAAACATCGATTAGCTGCCTCCTGCACATCTCCTACTGGGGAGGTGCCCGCAACCCAGGTACATGCCCTTGACTGGAATCGAACCTGGGACCTTTCAGTCCGCAGGCCGATGCTCTATCCACTGAGCCAAACCGGTTTCGGCTCAGGGTTCAGGTTTTGCACAAATTTTTCTTGTGTGTGAAAACTCTTCCTATCATCCTCTTAATTTCCTGGACATCAACTAATGTATAAACACTGCTTATTAAGCATATATTTATTTCCTCATGAATTAAGGTCAAAGATAGTGTCAGACAAAGGCACAGAATTTGACTTCTTCAATGACACAAACCAATAGCTGGAATCCCAGCCCAACCCAGGATGACACTCCCAGAACCTACCCACCATACAAGAGAGCACCTAGCCCTGGCAGATCTCTTTTTCTCCCAGGAGGAATTGAGATTCCCCAAAGCAAATACCAAAATTTTGAATGTCCCAACCAAAACTTTTGAGTATAACCACATGAACAAAGGCTGCTATGGCTATAAGAACAGTGTGACTGTCTTTGTATAAACTCATGTCAAGGCCATATGGTGGAGGAGGTGAATCTGAAGGAAAAACCAGTTTTACAGATTTTGATGAGCAGTATATTTTACTATCCCCCAGCTGGGAAAATCTGTTCCATTGTATATAAGCCATTGTTATTTTGGATTTCCTGTCACTAGTGTACACACCTAATCCTCATAGAATTGGGGGATGTGGAAGAAAAGTGTTTATGAGAGAAATAAAAGCTTTTAGCAAGGACGGACAGTTTAATTCTCAACCCAGAAAGAACGACCTAAGTAATGATAGGTAAGAGAATTAAAGAATTTAAGGTTAATATCATTAAAACTGCCCTTTTCATTAAAAATTTACAAACTAGATCAACTGAAAATCTTCGCTGACCTCTCTCTCAGTTTCTTCCAAAGAGCAGATGGGCATGTTTTTCCCACCTCTCTCTACCTCTCTAGACTCTAGTCAAAACATCTGCTACTAATCATACTGTATTAGGATTGTTTGTTTCTGAGTTTGCCTCTCTTTTAGAATTCCATCCCTTTGAATGTAGGGAGTGCATTTTTGAATACCATTGACTAACAATAAATATTTATTTAGTTGTGCATAAAAATGTATATTTCAGTTTTCTTTGTGTGTGGGAACGTCTTGGTCTGGTTAAACTGTAGCAGATCATGGGCCCCATCAGCAACGGATGAAAGTTCACAATAATTTCCAATGATTCTGCTTTTGTTCAACACCACAGAAAATTTGTAGCTTAGCGGTATTCACCCAAAGTGAACCATTCTATAGAACTTTATGGAAGATTCTGCAGTATTATGATCATTCTAAGAGGAAATAGAGGGAAAAGAAGACATTTATGAGATACTATTTCTTGAGTGAATAGTAAGAGATGAGCCACATGGAGAAACAAAACATTGAGAAATAAAGCATTGTTGAAGGCAAGAGATTGGCATCTTAGTGGCTATACCACCATTACAAAATTTCTAATGGAAAAAGATACCAAAGAAGATGACAGACAACTACATTTATTAACAAACACATGAGACTTTGAAATGATTTGGAGAAAAATGGAAGAATGCTTTCTTTCTACATGAGCTTACATGCATATTTTATGTGATTTCCACACAATTAAGGGGGGAAAAGGCTTAGATGGTGAATGAGTTTCTGAAAGCAAAGTTATCCAGGCTATAGTAATAAGCAGCCAGATTTTTCAGCATGTGGAAATTATGCAAATAGCTATAGCATTTTCCCTAATAAATTCCATTTTCTATTTCACTGACATGATTTGAATATAAAATTGAAAATTATATTTTCTTGAGTTTGTTATTTAAAATATATATTGATCACAAATTAGTAAAGCAGGCTTCTCCTATTCCCCCCAAAAGGACAAACTTTTGGATAATTAATTCTCCCACTAAATAACATAGCAAAAATATTCATAAATTTAAAAATGAGGTATTTTTTATTTGCATAAGAAAACGGTCATGTATTTTGGAGATATTACATTCTTGTAGAAAAACTTTTACAATTATCTCATCAGATAAGAAATAGCAATTAACACACACATGTTCAGGAATAGCTAAATGTTCTATAGCAGAGCAGTTTTGCTCTAAAATCAGTGATCAAAGATAAATAATGAGTCCAAAATCAGTAGGTGAAGATTTTTCAAGATAATTCAAAAGGATCTGAAAATTCAGATTACCTTCTATTTTAAAGAACACGATAATTAAACATTGAGTTCAAATCAAGCCAATACACAAAATATTTGAGGTAATAAAAAATTAAAATTTAAAAGTTTTCAGCTAGTTTACACTCGGTCCTTAGTCAAATTCCTTAGAATCAGAACCTGAGATGAGGATTCTGTTACGAGTGGTTTATTGAGGGTATGTATACTCTCTGGAGGAACCCGTAAGGAATAAGAAGCAGAATAAGGACAGGAATGGAGCCAGCTCAGATGTGGTTTCACTGGAGGCTGCTTTCCACCTGATCCCACCAGGAACTCCAGGGCATGAACTGCCCCACAGCATAAATCCTGCCTCGAGGCAAAGAGAAAGCCATGTTCCTACTTCCAGATCCAAACACACAAGAAAGTGGGTGAAATAGGAGACTCCCTGTTATTCAGTCCATCCTTAGGGGCAGATTGCTACCTCCCAGAAAGACAGGAAGGGAGAGAAGTGTCACTTCTGAAGGCAGATGAGTCCCATGATTGAGTGCAGGCTTTGGGAGAAAGGGGTAGCTGCAGGTCTGGAAGCACCTGTCTAAGTGGAGCACAAACACCACCCACGACAATCAAACAGCTGCCCTATCTATTTATATAAAACCCTAATATGCAAATAGGCCAAACAGCGGGACAACCGAACAACCATTCACTATGACATGCACTGACCACCAGGGGGCATGCGCGGAACATGGTGGGTGCTGGCAGCAGGTGGCAGAGTGCGGAGCATGATGGGCATAGGCCACGGCGGGATGTTGGAGCAGGTGAGCAGGGGCGCCAGACCAAGGCGGGGCGCCAGTTGCTGTCATTGGGGCAAGCCTCTGGTGGTTACTGAAAATTCTTTGCTTCTGTGTGCCGCTGTCCCGCCCAGCACTCACACCTGCTGCTGGTGCCTTGCACCAGCCCTGATTGCTTGGCACCATCAGTGGGTGCGAGAGGCGACTGCCATCCCTGATTGCCCCTGAGGGCTTCTCCATCTCCCCCTGCTCCTGAGGGGCGATTGGGGCAGCAGCCACCACTCACACCCCCTTATGGCACTGGTCCTGCTAGTACCTGCTGTTGGCACCAGCCCCAATCGTTCCATGGGGAGCCAGAGCCATCAGCGTGTGGGAGCAGCAGTGGCGGGAGCAGGGCTGCCAGCAGAGAGGGGACCAGGGACCCTGGTGGGAGAGGCTGGGCGGGGGCGCAGAGGATGGGTTGAAACCCGCCCCTGTGCCCACTGCAGCCTCACAGCCCACAGTTCCTTCCAAGGTGCACAAATCTGTGCACTGGGCCCATAATTTCTAATAAAAGGATTGTTGCTCTACTAAATTTTTTCTGGGCTCCTTTTAGGAGCTCATAAACTATTGCCTCCTATTACCATTTTGCCACTATCTAGGAACAAATAAAGGGGAAATCAAAATGCAAAGTATCTTTTTATGGCTCAGGAAAACAATACAAAAACACACACAAATCAATTGTGCAAAATTTAAAACTTTGGTAGAAGGGCTTCATTGACTCATTTTTCCATATAAACTGAGCCATACAGATACCTTTTTTTGCATTTTATTTTTAATTCACTGTGGTGAGCACTATTAAAAAGGGTCAGAGAACCTCAGTTGATACAGGCATGGCTGGCTTCATGGTAGACTGGACAGAAGTGTTACAGTAATACTATTGGACTTTATTTGTTGTGCATGGGAATCAGAATACTTCACTTGGCCCAACTCCATTTGGAAAAAGAGCTTGCCTGAGGACCAAGAAAGTTCTCCAAGCTCTAAAGAGTAAGCTCTAAGCTGATCTTGAATGAAGAGTAGACCTAAGTCAAAAAGAAGAAACAGAATGTGTGTGTGTTTGTGTGTGTGTGTGTGTGTGTATACACACATATAGTCTAACCTCGATTCTGGAACCTCTCCCATCTTGAATAATTCAATTCTCGACCAAGTTGCTCATGGAATGGCTGTGGGGTGAAGAGGATGTCTTGGGGATGCCTCAAAACTTCCCCAAACTTTGAACAAAACTTCAGGCCTGGACCTGACAGCCCTTTCATGATGATTATATATATATATATACTAGAGGCCCGGTGCACAAAAATTTGTGCACTCAGGGGTGGGGCGGGGGGTCCCTCAGCCCGGCCTGTGCCCTCTCGCAGTCTGGGACCCCTCGGGAGATAATGACCTGCTGGCTTAGGCCTGCTCCCGGGTGGCAGAGGGCAGGCCCAATCCCTAGGTGCAGCCCCTGGTTGGGCTTAGAGCAGGGCTGATTGGGGGAGTTGGGGCGCCACCCCCTGTCATGCACAGAGCAGGGCGGATTGGGAGGTTGCGATGCCACCCTCAGTCACGCTCAGGGTAGGGCCAATTGGGGGGTTGGGGCACCGCCCCTGTCACACTCAAGGCAGGGTCGATGGGGAGGTTGCGGCGCCACCCCCTGTCACGCACAGAGCAGGACCAATCAGGGGGTTGGGGCTCCGTACCTTGTCATGCACAGAGCAGGGCCCATCAAGGGGTTGGGGAGCTTCCCCCTGTCACGCACAGAGCAGGGCCCATCAGGGGGTTGGGGAGCTCCCCCCTGTCACGCACAGAGCAGGGCCCATCAGGGGGTTGAGGAGCTCCTCCCTGTCACTCACAGAGTAGGGCTGACAGGGGAGTTGGGGCACCGCCCCCTGTCACACACAGAGCAGGGGGATAAGGGGGTTGGGGCGCTGCCACTGTCACACTCAGGGCAGGGCCGATGGGGAGGTTATGGCTCTACCCGGTCACACACAGAGCAGGGCCCGTGGTGGGGGAGGAGGGTTGGGGTGCCGCCACTGTCACACTCAGGGCAGGGCCGATGGGGAGGTTATGGCTCTACCCCGTCACACACAGATCAGGGCCCATGGCAGGGGTGCCGCACCCTGTCACACACAGAGCAGGGTCGATCATGGGGTTTGTGCTCTGCCCCCTGTCACACTGATCCCAGTGCCGGGAGGCCTTGCGGCTCCGCTGATCCCGGTGCTGGGAGGCATATTACCCTTTTACTATATAGCATAGAGGCCTGGTGCACAGGTGGGGGCCGGCTGGTTTGCCCTGAAGGGTGTCCCGGATCAGGGTGGGGGTCCCCA
Organism: Myotis myotis; assembly: GCF_014108235.1. Lineage (NCBI taxonomy): Eukaryota > Metazoa > Chordata > Mammalia > Chiroptera > Vespertilionidae > Myotis > Myotis myotis. Next base: position 42,499,846 of record NW_023416335.1, read on the forward strand.
CTGGGGTGCCTGACCAGTCTGGGTGAGGGGCTGAGGGCTGTTTTCAGGCTGGGACTGAAGCTCCCAACTGCTCCTTTTTTTCTCTTTTTTTTTTTTTATTCTGGGACAGCTTTAGCTCTGAGGCTTGGCTCCAGCTCTGAGGCCTCAGCTGCTGAAAACAGGTATCTGGTTTGTTTCGGTTCTATAATCAAAACTCTGTATCAACTCCAGCTCTGAGATCCCAGCTCTCTGAAAGCTGGTTTCTGGGGTTTTTTTTAGCTTCTTTATTTGTTACAATGTTTTTTAAACTGCACGCTCAGAGGCCGGCAAGGCAGGCGGGGAACGTTGCAGTCCTCTGTCACTGAAGCAAGCAAACCTCATGTTCAGTTTAAGCTGCCTGGCTGCCAGCTGCCATCTTGGCTGACAGTTAATTTGCATATCGCCCTGATTAGCCAATGGGAAGGGTAGCGGTTGTACGCCAATTACCATGTTTCTCTTTTATTAGATAGGATATGTATATGAATATATACAAATGTATATATGTTCATATAAATATTACTCTTTCAATGTTTGTCAACTTTGTATACCACATTTTAAAATTTTGTGTTGAGAACTGCTAAAATGCTACTTAAACCTGCTTAATATGTCCTCTTCCTATTTGAAGTGGATACATTCTAATGATCCTCCTGGATATATAAAACCTTTGATATTTCTGTATTATGTAATGGCATAAAACATCACAAATTTATTACCTACCAATTTGCGGGATCCCAAGTCCAACATGGGTCTCACTGGGCTAAAATCTAGGTGTCAGCAGGGCTGCATTCTTTTCTCAAGGATTTAGTGGGTCATCTGTTTCACTGCCTTTCCCAGCCTCCAGAGGCCTCTTGCATTCCTTGGCTCTTGGCCTCTCCCTCTATCTTCAAAGCCAAGAATAGCTGAAGTCTTTCTCACATAGCATCATCTGACCTCCCCTCAGCCTCCCTTATCCACTTTTAAGGAACCTTGTGATTACATTGGGCCCACCCCAGTAATCCAGGGTAATCCACTTATGTTAAGGTCATTTTATTAGAAATGCTATCACTATTTATTTTTAACATAAAATCCTTTAGACAGTTGCCAAAACTCTTCATTCTTTGCCTTCCTTCTATTTCACGGATTACCCATGAAGAAAGAAAACACTTCAGGGCTCACATTTTGTAATATTTATTTTTAATAGCTCTGGACTTTCATCATCGTTCTACTGAATTTCCAGGGGACTGACTGTCCGTAGGCCACAGACGACAGTGCAGTCCTCAAGGGGGACATGGGTAGGCACCAGTGCTGAGAGTCCGGCTCAAGCAGACAGCAGAAAGAATGTAGATATTTCTAACCATGAATTCTTCTCCCATTCTGTGTCACAAATTATTAACATCAAGATGTTCTAGTTTATATACTAAAGTAACGTCAAGTGTGCTAATGTCAGATTCTAGTTCTCTCCAACTGGCTCTGCCACAAATCAAAAGAACTACCACACATATAAATGGAATAAGCACATGTGAAGATATATAGAAAGATAGACAGAGATATATAGCTATATCTCATCTTGTCAAATTGCAGAAAACCACTTTGCTTGGAATGACAGCACAGACTTCAATAAATTTCAATAATAAAGCATAAATGCAATGGGAATTGAAAATTCATTAACTGATCCTATAGTGAAGCCCATTTGGTTGTCTCTCTGTCTTTTTCTCTGACAGGAAGCCAAATGCAGCAATAAACACGGGCTCTTTTGGATTATTTACTATCACATATTGAAAATAATGGAATGAGAATGCGGTCTAGTCCTGAGGAGCAGACATCAAGTTTTTCTCTGACCTTCACTTTTAAGAGGCACCTGACAACTAAATAACCAAAACTATTGGAACTCTGGGCACAGCAACCACACACCCATCTCTGATAAAATCCAATCCCGGTGTCACTTTTTAAAAGTGGAATTAATATCACATCTACTGGAGCACAGTGGTCCTCATTGAATATAATGTAACAGAATGCTTGGTATATGTTACAAGAAAAAAAAAGGAAGTACATTAAAGACAAAACGTGAAAGACATCTTGTTTAGATTCTTATGGTGTTTCTGATTTAGGGATTAAAACATCGCACTTAAAACCAAACATATTAATATGGATATGTTAATTCCAAGTAATTAGGCGTCCACAGGGTGACAAATAACCTCTTGGGGTGAGTAAAAGACAGCAGGCACTTGTCCTTCTCTGGTCAGAAGTGCTGGGAATTGCCCCAGAGTACCTGAGCCCTTAAGTATCAACTTCTCTTAGCAGAGTGATGACACTCCAAGGGGTGGAGTAGGGGGACTGTGGTGAGCTTTTAGTCTCCTGTATTGGCCCAGACAGGTGACTCATGCCTAACAAGCTATCCTTCACATTTCTTCAGACTTCCAGGTCTCACATTTCTTTACACATGTCTTTTAATATTTGGCCACAGTTACATTTTTAAAGCACTCGCTTTAATTCTTCAGTGATCTGTCCTTGCCTTTTATGCAAAAATGTATATATTTTCCTTTATGTTTTTACATAGCAATCTTTGATTTTCTTCTTCAGGACATTCCTATTTTGAATTATAAACAATTAACATGATTAAAAAAACAAACACCAAAACAAACCACTAAAAGTATGCCTTAAGGCACAGAGGGCTATAATTAGGATGCTTAGTAATATTCATATGAACAGTATTAAGATGCATATCAGATTTGAGGGGCCTCTCACAAATGAATGAACAGTCTAATATACTAGGACAATGAAGTTCTAATAGCATCAGGGGAGCCAGGGAAAGAATACATCTGTGAGTTGAATGCCTGGAGACTGTTGGGGCTGAAAAAAGGCAGCTAAATTGGCTATTGAAGAGTGCTGAAATCCTAGGAGGGCCACCTGAAAATTACATTTAATATGCTAACACTATTATGAGAATATTTCTATTCTTCCCACAAAGGTCTTGCTAACAGTAATTAAATTTAAGGCAGTCATATCTGGAAAGGAATGAAAATACAGTGAAAATATGATTAGGATGGCTAGAGGAGGTCTTCCCTTTCCAATACTAATTAAAAAAAAAATTGAATTTCATCTACCCAGGGACCAAGGCTGGCCATGTCAGTATTAGATTATACCTAATCATACCTGCGTTCTTAAAAATCTGACACATTTACCACCAAAATGCCTTGGAATTCAGAAATATGTAAATGACATTCTAAATGCATGGGTATTTCTATCAGTAGGTACACAGAGTCAAGTAGACAACAACAAAACCCTATACAAACCAGCATTAGTCAGCAAGCCTTGGGGAGCAACAGCTGCACTGGGTCAATGGAACTAAGACTGTGGGTTGTTGTAGTTTCCAATAAAGAACCCATTTAATTTTTATGAATGTCTGTATATTAGACCAGTTTTAAAATTAATTTTCATTTCCTTACTCAGAATCAGCAAGCTTGATTTATATAATAGCATTTTTTGTAGTCACTTGTCAGCTGAATCCTATTCCAGCTCATCATTCATGAGTAACATGAGGATAGTATGTAAGCGCCCGCTGCACTCACTTACCATGCCCCAGCCTTCATTTTCACTGAAAGCCTCGGTGTCTCATCTTAAGCTTCAGTTATTATGAACTAATGCATAAAGCACTCAAGGAATCACTAAAGTAAAATTCGGAATGCTTAAGCAATAAAGCACTAACTTCATACTTTGGTGACAGTCTAACGTGATTTCTTAAAGAAAAACAGATTTTCTTTAAAAAAAATTATAATATCAGCTACACATAGGGAGGCAGTCTATTAGAGAGCAGTGGTCCTAAAGGTTAGCATGCATCAGAACCACCTGGAAGGCTTTCAAAGATAAAGATGGCAAGGATCCACCTCCAGCATTTATGGTTCAATAGGTTCAGGATGGGGCTTGAGAATTTGCATTTCTAAGCAATTCCAGGCCATGCTGATGCTGCTGTACTGGGAATGATACTTTGAGAACTACTAGCAGAGTGCGTGAGAACACAGGCTTCCACGCTAGAGACCTAGGCCTACATAACTCAGCCACTTCCTAGCCTCATGACCCTGGATACATTATTTAGCTTATCTACACCTTGCTGTCTTAATTTCTAAGTAAGGATAGAAACAGTACCTACATCTCAGGATCTCTGTACAGACAAAAGGAGAAAAATGCATGTAAATTGCTTAGACTATAGGAAATTTCCATCAATAAGTTTCTATTCTAAATACAATATGGCAAAAATACAAGTGTATAAATAAAAGAGGAAATTTCTTATGCATTCTATTCAGACATAGTTTTCCTTTATGAAAGATATATATCACTAGGTAAAGATGTGCATGTATTCAAGAAACAAGCATCAAAAAGATGTTCTTGTTTCTAATAAAAAAACAGTCCAACTTTCATTTTCTGGATAAATCCTTTCACAGTACCACCAAGTTATTTTTATGTTTTGTTTAATACTTAATTATTAAAATTTAATACATAGAGTATGATCTATGTTTTTAGCTTTATAGCCCTAACTGTATATAATAAATTAATACATATGTAAAGGTATATAATATTACTAGAGGCCCAGTGCACAAAAATTTTTGCACTGGTGGGGGTGGGGTGGTGTCCCTCAGCCCCACTTGTGCTCTCTCACAGTCTGGGACCCCTCGGGAGATAACCACCTGCTGGCTTAGGCCCACTCCCCGGGTGACAGATGGCAGGCCTATCCCTAGGTGCCTGCCACACATCCCCGAGTTGCGCACAGGGCAGGGCCAATCAGGGGGTGGGGGCGCCAACCCAGGTCCCACACAGGCCAGGGCCGATCAGGGGATTGGGGTGCCACCCCCAGTCCTGCACAGGGCAGGGCGGATCCGGGGGTTGGGGACCTGCCCCTGGTCATGGACAGGGCAGGTCCAATCCGGGGGTTGGGGTGCGGCCCCTGTTACGCACAGGGCAGGGCAGATCCAGGGGTTGGGGCCCTGCCCTGGGTCGCACACGGGATGCCCGGGTGGGATGGCACTGTCCTGCCCTGTTTGCAGTATGGAAATTAGCTGCCATCTTTGTTGGCGGTTAATTTGCATATCATGCTGATTAGCCAATGGGAGGCTTGGTGAAGGTACAGTCAATTACCATGTTTGTCTATTATTAGATAGGATAGTTAAACTAGAGGCCTGATGCATGAACTTTGTGCAAGAATAGGCCTTCCTTCCCCCTGGCTGCTGGCACTACTTCCCTCTGACACTTGGGACTCAGTCTTCCCTCTGGCCACCGGCAGGCACCTGGGACCCAGGCTTTCCTCACAGCCCCGACTTCATCCGGAATGATGTCTGGTCTAAGTGGCATATTATGCTTTTATTATTATAGATGGAAGAATACATGAAGAAAAGCTTAGAATTCACATTTTCTGCATAATGGGTGAGAGTGATTATAGTGAGTTAGCCTTTTCTCTCTAGTCTAGTTCTCTCTAGTCCAGATATGTTTGTAGTAGGTAACAAAGGGGTATTATTTTTTAATCACAGAAAGACCTTAGAATAAATGTTAATCCACCAAGTGACTGGAAATCACAAAATCCCAAGGCATCATGCTGCTGCATAACTTTTCTTTAGTCATGACTGGGAGTCAAGTGAAAGAGTGTGTGAGGAGCTGGAATAGGAGACAGTGGGAAAGAAACCATGAGCAAGCCGTGTACTTCGGGACTAATGGAGAATATGGTGTTTAAGCAATTAGAAGAAAAGCTACTCTGGAAGCCAGAATTCTCTGTAGCCAAGCAGCATATTGACCCAAAAGGGTTCAGAGAGAGAGAGTTGAAAGAAATGCACTATTGTCTGAGTCTCCTTCTGTGAGGAGAGGCAGAGAGGGAAGTGGGCTTCATTTAGAAGAGGAGGTTTTTGTCTTTTTTGGATCATGCACACCTTTGAGGACCTGGTGAAAACTATATAACCACCTCCTCAGTAACACACATGCATAACTTTGGGTGGGAGTGTAAAAGGTCTCTCTGAAGTTGATTTTGTATGTGCCCATTAAACAAAACAAAACAAAACAAAACTGAGACAGGGTAAGTCTTACTGAGAAAGACACTTAAATCTTGAGATGTTAAAACATTGGAATACATGTTATTTTAGACATTTTATTCTGTAATTGTTATGTCTTGCTGTTTCACTACAGAACAAAACAAAACAAAACACCTCCTAATTTTTATGAATATTCAAGTAAGTGGAATCATGCTACTTTCTTTGGCCTGATTAACTACATCAAGAGGCACCTGATTATTTGAACTAAAGTTCTGACCCTGTTGCTCCTTGGAAGTAATTTGTCCCTTGGAAGTAGTTTGCCCCGATTGCGGATCAAGTGTCTTAATGGAATTCATTCTGTTGAATCTTGACATTTGTGGATGTAACGTTGATGACGTGTGAACATGAGAAAGAGAGATACCATGTTCCACGACTTATAAGCATTTGTCATTTTGCTGAGAGATAAAAAAAAAAATCTGCAAGGTTCTGTGGAAGAATCATTTAGCTAATGAATGACCCCAGTCAAGCAATGGGAATTTGCATCTCATTGGGGCAAGGGGCTTATTATCCGGTTTGGCTCTTCATTTCCACTAGCACTCTCTAATTTGGAAGGAAAAAATTACACCATAGGATACAACATATTTTTATTTTTTTAAACATGTCTTAAGTAGCTTCAAAAAGAAGGGATTCAAGCTCTTAGAGACATTACCTCATGAAGGTCTGCACATTCCAAAATACAGGGATGGGATATGCCACACATGGAAAACTTGAAAGCACAACATCAGGATGCAAAACATCTCTAGAAATGATTGATTTCCTCTCTCTGATTTCAGTCTAATGAGTATCCATTCTATTTATAAAGATCTCCAGGGACTCTCACAGCCTCCCTGAAGAATCTAAATAATCCCAAATGAAAAATCCATTTATGTAGGGGCTATTGATCCCAATTCTTTTTTATTTTTAAGGATTGCTCAGTGGCAGTCACCGAAGACCTTCGATCTGCCAGCTCTGCCCTTGAGTCAATAAACCGGAGCTAGGAAGTGGCTCAGTTCGTAGATAGTGGGTGGCAATAAATCTGGCTATTCAGAATGATGTGTGCTTGCAGAGGGTGCACCATTTGGCTGCCTGGCTTCATCTGCCTAATTCACACTCCTCGACCTGGCTTCCATGGCTTCATTTGTAGGCCAGGACGACAGTCCTGCAGTCCAGGCTGGAGCCCAAACACACTCTCTGATTTTGTCAGCCTTTTCTGCCTAGAAATGAGTCTGTCCTTCACATCAGAGCCACCCAGTCAGAGGAAGCGCCCCATTCTCAATGGTGTCCCTGCCTTAATGCTGATTATAACCGATGCCCTACAAGGCTCACTGTGTCTGGAGTCTTAGCGATCAAAGATGAAGTGTGTTGGGACACAGTCTTTAGGGATGGTGGTCATTGTGTGCAGTGAGGAGAGGAAGCAGTCCTACAGGTTATTGGGTTCTTTTCTCCATGGCCCTTCTTGTTGCCCCCTTCTCTCTTTGGCAAGCCTGTCACTGATGTCCCATATGGCCATAGTCTAAGCTTTTCTAGGGAAAGACAAGAGCCATACCAGCTGCATGATTTCTATATTTCTACTTTAACCTACACTTTCCTTAAGGGGAAAGACAATCTATAGGGTCACATTGATTTTTGGTAAATCGATGTGTTTTCCATTGATTTTTACTATCAGAGTGGCCTTGTATCCTCTTAGTATTAGTACTCTTTTGTTCCATCCACAACATTTTAAATATATCTATACATTCTCTTAATGGCATTCAACAATATATAACATTATTGATAATTGATATATTTATGGTATATCTAATGTAACAAGAGCTTATTGGTAATATCCATATTTCAAACAGGTTATATTTCAAATTTCTTTTATAATTTGTCTGAGTTTAGACTGTAGTTTTCCATTAAAAAATAAAATATTTTAGATCACTTAAAGAAACTTCCAAAGTTTATATCTCATATATTGGTTTCTTTCAGGTCTCTTATTTTTTTAGTTATTTTTGTCAATAAATTATTTATTGAAAGGTGAATTCTTTATGAAATTTTCTATAAATATGTTCAACCATGTATAAGTCATGTAAAAGAATTAGTGCCTTGGATTTAAGGAGGTGAAATATTTTGTTTTGAACTAAATCTGGCACAGTTGATTTATTAAAGCTGAATGTTCTCAAGAAACTCGTCCTCAGTGTAGGTTATTTTATTATTATAATAGCAAAAATGTTTTAAAAGTAGTTGTCTTTGGAGAAATTTAATTTGCTTTTGAGTAACATCTTTTTATTTTTATTTTTGAAACTGCATGACTCTTACTAGGCAACTATCAAAATAGAAGTCCTTGCAAAAAAAAAAATTGCCACTTTGTATTTTGTCCTTTTTAAAGCATATAATGAGGACATTAGCCCTGGTATGAAAAATTAAGCTTTTGCACAATTTTCCTTTGAGGCTCAAATCTGTAACCTTAACATTGCAAATATTAGGCCAGTTTCTCTGAGCTTTTGATGTTAATGGGAGTTTCATACTAAGATCAGGTTGTTAGGGCACAGAGCAAGGCAAAAACCACTTTTAAGTAGCTTTTACAATTAGCAATTAATTAATGAGGTGTGAGGCCTGAGTGACCAGATATTCTATGATATAACAGTATCGCATCACTGGGTGTCTCATTACTCAGTTAATCTTAGGCTTCCAGCAGCAACAGTGGGCATGGGAGGGCATTTTATCAGAGCTAGAAGAATGTCCTGCTAAGAGGGAGGTGTGAGCCTTTAGAAAATGTAAACAGCAATAAACATCTTAGAAAAAAACACAGAATAAGCACTTTTTTCATTTGATGAACTCTTGATTACTGCTACCCATGTACTCCCTTCTTTTAAACCGTTCTAATAGTTAAATGTTATTTCCCAATTTTTGTTTCTCAGGGTTTTTTTTGTGTGGGAATACTCATTCCTCACACAGGGCTAATTTATGCTCCTATGACTCTCCTGCATGACACGCTGGTAAGGTGTATATATATGCCACAAAATAGCCCCTCTATTACAGTCACTGGTCTGGTGCCATTCCTGAAGGCTTAGTTTAGGTACACAGTCTGTGGAGAACCAAACAAGAAGAGAATGACTATAAGGCCTCTTCAAGTCCCCATATAAGTGAGATCATACAGTATTTGTCTTTCTCTGTCTGACTTATCTCACTAAGCATAATGTCCTCAAGGTCCATCTACCTTGTGAAAAAATGGCAGGATTTCTTTCTTTTTCATGACTGAGTGATATTCTATATAATACATTATGTACTTCAAAGTTGCTGAGAAACTAAATCTTAAGTGTTCTCACCACAAAAAAGAAATGGTAATTATAGGACTTGTTGGAGATGTTGGCTAATGATATGGTAGTAGTACCTGCAATATATAACTATCATAGCAACATGTTTTATACCTTAAACTTACACAATGGTATATTATTTCTCTAATATTTTTTTAATCTCTCTATATAAAACCCTAATATGCAAATAGACCGAATGGCGGAACAACCAAACAACTGGCTATGATGTGTGCTGACCACCAGGGGGCATGCGGAACATGGTGGGCGTCAGCTGCAGCGGGATGGTGGAGCAGGTGAGTGGGGGTGCCAGACCAGGCAGGGCACCGGTTGCTGTCATGGGGGTGCACCTCTGGTGGTTACTGAATATTCTTTGCTCCTGCACGCCACGGTCCTGCCTGGTGCTTGCACCTGCTGCCAGCGCCAGCCCCGCTCGCTCAGTGCCATTAGTGGGTGTGAGCGGAGGCTGCCAGTCCTGATTGCCCCTCAGGGCTTCTCCAATTCCCCCTGCTCCTGAGGGGCGATCAGGGAGAGCAGCTGCCACTCATGCCTGCTGATGGTGCTGGCCCCACTCGCACCAGCTGCTGGCACCGGCCCCAATTGCTCCATGCCGTCAGCAAGTGTGAGTGGGGCTGGTGCCATCAGTGCGTGGGAGTGAGGCTGCCAGCAGACAGGGGCCTGGGGGCTGCGGCAGGAGAAGCCAGGTGGAGGCAAGGATGATGGGCTGAGACCCGTCCCTGTGCCCATGGCAGTCTCGTGGCCCACAGTTCCTTTCAAGGCGCACAAATTTGTGCACTGGGCCCCTAGTTTTTAAATAAGATAAAAAGAGGCACCCTTAAAATTCCTTTTTTTTTTTTTTTCTCTTTTTCAAATTATCTTGCGAAGTGTAGTCCATTTCACCATAGGAATCCTGGGCAAGACCCTTAACTTTTCTATGTCTCACTACCTTCCTCTGGAGAAAGGGGATAATAATATTTCCTGGTAAGGATCAGATGCAATCCTGTATGTGACTGTGCTGTGTTGATTGCTTAAAAGTATTATTGTGTTCATTGTATCAGCTAGAAGACCTTCGATTGGAGATGAAGAAAAGAGTAACAGGAAGGTGCAGGGACAGCTTTTTAAAAAAGGACCTTGAGGAAAACAGTAATAGGAAGTGCAGAGGTTTGCAGCTCAGTGATATCACCGAGGAACTGGTTTCTCTCTGCTCATGCATCCTCAGCTGCACTTCGTTTTGCAGTTACTGCATGCTGTCCACAACACTGGGACCCCAGGTTTCCTTTTCTACATCCAGGGCAGTAAGGGTTTCTGCCAGTAGCTCTCACAACAGGGCAAAGGAACATCTTTGAAAGCCCCCGCCAAATCTCTCTTCATTTCTGCTTGGTCTGTACTGAGTCATGTGTCCATTCATGAACCAGGGAGATGAGATTTGCTGAAAGAACCAATCCCATCGGGTACCAGACGAGTTGTATTATCCCCACCCACACCGGCTGGCTGACATAAACCTGGGGAGAAATGGAATATAGGTGGGCAGATGATCACAACGTGTAGCACATTTTTCTTATCTCTTTGATTGGTGCCACATATTTTTCATGCTTCTGAGAATCTTCTGAATCAAGACAGCTCAAGGGCACAAACCTTGACTAGCAAGTTGGTTTCAGCAGATGCCCAGGGCACTGTAGGGATCCAGAAATTTTGAGTGACTAGGAGAAATTACATCAAATACCAATGCCAAACAAAAATGTCTTAAGTCTTCAGTTGCTAAATCATTCCATAAAGTTACATACTAATTCATCACAGTACAACATATACTATGCTCTAATTTTTCATCTCCATAAATATATAATGTGAATTAGAAGAGATCTATGAAACTGGGATATGATGGGGTCACTTTCATGTAGTATTATAAAGCCAGTCTTAGAAAACCGGTAAAGATTTCCAATTTGAAATTTTGCTTAAAGAGGACATAAAAGCATGTAGCTATTTTAATTAGATTAAATGTGGTTTTCTCTAAGTTTTTGATTTCAGGTGGCTTGTAACTAATCATGTGCTTCCTCAGAAAAGCTTTTGCTAAAGTAAGACAGTAAGACTCTCTGAAGATCATTTTATGTTAATAGCTCACATTAAGTTAAAGAAAAAGCTAGCATAATGCAAGTGAATTGTCTTGTCAATTGTTAAAAAAACTATTTTTTAAGCTAATTTGGTTAGCCATTTTCTTGTGCACAGAATTGAATATAGAATTGCCTTTGAATAAAGGTATGAAAGTTTAAGGATTTGAAAGACCTTCAAATTTTCATATTTATTATTTTTCCTTTAAAATAAAACTTTAAATATATCAAGCTTTTACTTTTCTGAGTTTTTTTTTTTTCTCTGCACTCCCATGCCCACTCTCTTACACCTTTGGGCATTCTCTCATTTCTCTTACAATGGGCATTTTACTAAGTGCACCAGAGATAAAGCTATGCCTTATATTTGAGTTCTTCTGAAAGATCTGAGTTCAAAAGTATTTAACACCAAAAAATTCAGTTACAAATTTTTCTGCAAAATGAGCACTCCTAATGCTTTATTTTTACTCCTATCTTCATAAGCACATCTAGAAAAGGCTGCAAAAATGACAGTTAGTTTTTCTGAGTCAGTTCCCAAGGGATTGCATATTAGATTCTAGTTACAGAAGATCAACTCAGTGAGTTTGCCAGTAGTTATTGGAAGGCTAACACATGTGACTGGAATGCAAATCATTTCCAGTATCTAAGTGTATGATGTTGGGAAACAGTACAATTGTCAGAGTTCTATTACCCAGCAAAACAAAAGCCACATGGCAGTTACTCAATAAACATTTGTGAGACTGAAATGGAATAAAAAGCAGCCAACTCACCACTCTGTGTGACTATTTCAACATCATTAACTTTCTGTATTTGGAGACTCTCTTTCAAGTTTCCCTTCCTCTCTTCTTTCTGCTTCATTATCCAAGTCCAAAACTTTGGTTAGAAAGAAGCTGCTTAAATCTGAGACATCACCCTTAGTCTAAGTTAGAAAAAAAAGAAAAGCAGCAAAGAAAACTGATGGTAAACTCTCCTTTGCTCTGAAGCACTTAGGAGCTGCGCAAGGCCAGACCACACAGACGACTCCAGGCTGGGGATTGGGCTCAGCTAAGGCCACTTGTGCTTTTCTTGAGCCGACAAGTAGGAAGAATAAAGGATACACAGGAGGTTGAAGTAGATAAGTGAGTTACTCAGTAGAGGTGTGGCCAGAAGCAGAGCCCTGGTAGCTCCTGTGAAATGAAAACCTGTGGTACATTTACACCACGGAGTACTATGCAGCAGGAAAAAAGAAGAATCCCTTATCCTTTGAGAGAGCATGGAGTGACCTAGAGAGTATTATGCTAAATGAAATAAGTCAGTCAGAGAAAGACAAGTATCACATGATCTCACTCATATGTGGAATCCAATAAACAAAATAAACTGCTGAACAACATAGATCCAGAGACACCTAAGCATGGAACAGACTAACGCATTTCAGAGGGAAGGCTGCAGTGGGGGGTGAGATTAACCAGGGAACTTACATGCATAGCCATGGACACAGATAATAGTCTGGTGAAGGCCTGGGAGGAGCAGAGGCAAGGTGGGAGGAATCAATGGGGAAAAAAGGGGGAGGGGGAGGGAGCATCTGTAATACCTTCAACAATAAAGATAAATTTTAAAAAAAAAATCGTCCAGGTGAGAGGAAATGTGCCTTGGCTCACTCTTTTTTACTGATTAGGGAAGGGTAGGAGATAGGGAACTGCCCACTTTCTCAAGGGTCTGTCTTATTACTATCTAGCTGCACCATGGTTACATTTTATTTCTTACTATGCATCATGTTTATTCAAGGTATCAGTTAGGCAGATTTACCTGCAGCCTCTAACACTAAGAAGGACCACAGGAATCAATCATTTGGCAGTAAGTCAGACCATACAAGAAAAGGTGCCCACGGAGAGGTGCCTCAGCTTGTAATTTAACTCACTCAATGACCAGAGTGGAATCATTTTCCTCAGGAAGTGTAAAGGCACAGAGTTCATGTCTGAGAACTATGGTGCTGCTTCTTTTACAACCGCCTGGGGTAACAGCAGTAGAGATGTCGTTGGTGAGTGTTCTGGGCTGTGGAGAGAGGGCTTGCTAAGCTAGAACTACCTTTTCACCCTACTTTTCCTCCTAACATATTGCCATAAAACCTAGTGGCGTCAAACAATAATCCATATTTTGTTCATGATTCTGGGAGTCAGTGATTTTGGCTGAGCTCAGCGGGTCAGTTCTTATGCTAGTTCCATCTGTGGCCTTCCATGAGGTGGCAGAAATCCAGTTGCTTGACTGCAGCTGGGAGGTCTAAATAGGATTTACACACATATCTGGCAGACAGCTGGCTGGCAGACAGGGTACTGTGGTTCCTCTCCACTAGCATCTCCAGCAGGCAAACTCAGTTTACCTCCTGGTAACAACATTCTAAGAGGGTAAAAGAGGAAGCTCCAAGGCCTCTTGAGAACTCGGCTCAGAAGTCCCACAGCATAATTTCTACCACATTGTATTAGTTGAAACAAGATACAGGGCCAGCCTACATAGATGGGGCAGAGAAATGGACCCTCTCCTCTTGAGAAGAAATATACAATATTTTTGAGAGTGGGAGGAAGAGAGAAAGAGAGAGAGAGTGAGAAAGAAAGGGAGAGAGAGAGAGAGAGAGACTTTGATGTGAGAGAGAAACATTGATTGGTTGACTCCTGCATGTGCCCCCAACTTGGGATCAAATTGCAACCTAGGTATGTGCCCTGAACAGGAATCAAACCCAGAGCCTTTTGGTGTATAGGATGATGCTCCAACCAACTAAGCCACACTGGCCAGGACTGAGGTTATTCTTAATCTACCAAACTTCCTTTTCTGAAAAATTATGAAACCCATAGTGTTTGTCAAATACTAAATGATTTTATATTTATTCTTAAACATTTCCCAAATACTTAGTTATTGAGGAGACAATTATTAAACACTAGAGGCCCATTGCATTAAGAGATCTGTGCAATAGGCCTTCCCTTCCCCTGGCTGCCAGCACCAGTTTTCCTCCAGCACCTAGAACCCAGACCTTCGCTCCACACCGGCCATAGCCTTCAGTCTTCGCATCGCCGCTTTGCACCTACATATGCAAATTAACCACCATCTTTGTTGGGTTAATTGGCATACTCTCCTGATTGGCTGGTGAGCGTAGTGGAGGGATGGTCCATTTACATGTTTGTCTATTATTAGGGAAGACTAGAGGCCTGGTGCACAAATTTATGCACAAGTGAGTCCCACCTGCGGGATCGGGCTGAAACCAGCTCTCTGACATCCCCAAGGGGTCCCAGATTGCAAGAGGCCACATGCCAGGCTGAGGGATCAGGTGCACAATCAGGGCTGGGGAGGTGACGCTGGAGGTTGGCCAGCCAGGGAAAGAGCATGGGAGGGCTCCAGGGTGTGTCTGGCCCACCTTGCTCAGTCCCGATTGGCCGGAGCACAGCAGCAAGCTCACCTATTGGTTTTACCGTCTGCCTCCTGGTGGTCAGTGCATGTCATTGCGACTGGTCAACTGTCTGCTCCCTGATGGTCAGTACACATCATAGCGAGCGGTTGAACAGCCTTAGCATATTATTAGCATACTAGAGGCACGGTGCATAAAAATTTGTGCACTCGGGTGGGGGGGGGCGTCCCTCAGCCCAACCTATGCCCTCTTGCTGTCAAGGGCCTCTCAGAGGATGTCCACCTTCTGGCTTAGGCCTGCTCCCTGGGGGATCGGGCCCAAGCTGGCAGTCAAACATCCCTCTGGCAGCCCGGCAGCCCTTGGGGGATGTCCACTTACAGCAGGGAGCAGACCTAAGCTGCAGTAGAACATCCTTAGTGCTGCTGAGGAGGCGGGAGAGGCTCCTGCTACCACCATTGTGCTGGCAGCCATCAACCTGGCTTGTGGCGAGCAGAGCTCCCCCTGTGGGAGCACACTGACCACCAGGGGACAGCTCCTGCATTCAGCATCTGCCCCCTGGTGGTCAGTGTGTGTCATAGTGACCAGTCATTCCCAGTCATTCTGCTGTTAGGGTCAATTTGCATATTACCCTTTTACTATATAGGATAGAGGCCTAGTGCATAGGTGGGGGCCGGCTGGTTTGCCCTGAAGGGTGTCCCAGATCAGGGTGGGGATCCCGCAGGGTGGGTTGCCTGGCCAGCCTGGGTGAGAGGTTGATGGGTGTTTGCAGGTTGGTACACCCCCTTCAGGGTGGGGGTCCCCACTGGGGTGCCTGGCCAGCCTGGGTGAGGGGCTGAGGGCCATTTTCAGGCTGGCCAAGCCCCCAGCAATGGAAGCTCCCAGCCTCTACTTTTTTTCTTTCTTTTTTTTTTTTATTCTGGGATTTATTTACCTTCTATAATTGAAACTTTGTAGCCTTGAGTGAAGCTCAGAGCTGGCCAGGGCGGGTGAGAAGCTTGGCTTCCTCCATCGCCAGGGGCAACCCAAGCCTCCTGCTCGCTCCAGGTCCGTGGCGAAGGCCAGCTGAAAGCAGGTATCTGGGGTTTATTTATCTTCTATAATTGAAACTTTGTTGCCTTGAGTGGAGCTCAGAGCCGGCTGCGGCAGGCGGGAAGCTTGGTTTCCTCCATCACTGGGGCAACCAAGCCTCCTGCTTGCTCCAGCTCTGTGATTGCCAGCCGCCATCTTGGTTGGGTTAATTTGCATATAGTCGCTCTGATTAGCTGGTGGGCATGTATTAAGGCATTGCGAAGGTATGGTCAATTTGCATGTTTGTCTTTTATTAGTGTAGATTACTCTTTGATTGGTTGAATGGACGATCAAATGACTAGACGACCGGGCACTTAGCATATTAGGCTTTTATTATATAGAATATAAATGAAAATAAGATACCTTCTTAAGTGGCCCCTCTCTCAATAGCATTACAAGTTTTTCTCTTGATAAAGGTTTTGAGTGTGAGCTATTTTCTGAAATATATTGCATGCTATTACATATTTTATTCCCTTGTAGAAGCCTATGGAACAGAGTGAGAATTACCTGAGCCTAAATGGAAACAGAAAACTGTAGGCAATTTTCTCTGTAATGGCTGGATAATGCAGCATCAGTAAAACACCAGTCATATCAGAAATAGAAGAAACAATAGAATTTTCATCGTACTGCTTTCAGTCAAACCCTTGCCCCATGGGAATTTCTAGAAGGCTGGTCAGAAATAAAAACATGCTATTCAGAAAAAAACATAGTGAAGACTTTTGACCATATACAACACCAGTTTCTTCTTTAAAACAAAATCGCACCTCAGTCTCATTACTCTCTTAAAATAGAATTTACTTTGCTCAAATGTTAGCACCTCCTCTCTTTTATCTGTGTCTGATCAGCCCTAGGAGAGGATGACACATCATAAAAGGCTTTTGTGCTGGTCTCCCCTGAGTGGTGGTGAGCCTTCTGTTAAGTCAGCTCACTGTAATGAGAACCCAGTGTTTTAATATCATTGCTTCTCTAGTTGTCATTGATGAGAATGGGCTAGTTTTATGGCCTTTTTTGACACACACAATAATGCATGATACAACTGTATGCAGACCTCATTATCACAGGGCTAGTTCTGCCATGTTGGCCAGGGACACAGTGGCTCCGAGTTGTTATGGGAGCTGCCTCTTTAACTATGCAAGGTTATCAGTCTATGATTCACAGCTAAACTTGAAATTCCTTCTATGAGTTCCTTCACAATGGATCATCTTTCTCCATGACCTCTAAAAGTCTTTGGTCGATGATCTCATTTAATTTCCAAAAAAGTCTAAAGATCAGTTACAAACACTGTTCCTTTGGTAATATGTGGGTTGGGGAGTTGAAGAAGAAAATCAGGAAGGGTTGTATTGCCACTGCAAAGTGAGCCATCAGGAAGGATGAAAAAATTGACAATGTGCCATCTGAAATGATCAAGTTATCAGCGATGACACTGATACAAAGTCTCCTGATACTGGAAACAAACCAGAATGATACCAAAGGGCTGAAAATGAGCCAGATTTGATTTGTCAGTGGGCTGCTCTTATTTTGACAACATCTTGGTAAAATTGTCACATCAGTTGAAATTCTGTTTGAAAATTAGCTGTGACAAAGAACAGCAAACAATCTTATTTTCACAAATTGTGTACACTGGGATTTTCCTACAATGAATCCTCAGCCACCAGAAACAAGGAAGTGTCACAACAATTCCCAAGACACCATCTGTTTAAGGGCTCGATCCCAAGACAAATAAACATCATTTAGCACAGCTATTTTTAAAATGACCATTGAATCAAATCAAATCAAGCCTTCCACAAACTGGTATTAACAACACAGGCACTGGAGAACTGCAATTAAAGTCCTATGCATTGATAAACGTCTGCTAAGACTAGATGATGTTTGTTAAAGGGTCCTTTCCTGGGGCAGCCGATATTTGAAAATGTGGAACATATTTATACCACTTGTGTTTTCCCCACCTGCTGTTTACACAAATTTCCATCAGAGACTAAACTACTGAAACCTTGCATTTTATTTGGAAATTACAAATAAATAAACATGTTTATTTGCAACTTTTGTTTAGAAGCTCGACTATGTGAAGGCATTGCAGAAAAAAATAAGGTCATCAAAACCACTAAAACCCTTTTATAAAAGCACTTTCTTTTCCTTGTGGTTCATGATTTTACTTATTTAATAGTACTCAGAGTGACTGGAAAATCTGGCGGGCTGGGAGCAAATATCTAAAGAAAAAAACCCACAAAACCCAACAGGCGACTATTTAATTGTAAAAGTAATATCAAAGCAGAAAGGTAAGAATCTAAAACAAAATAATGATGCAAAATGCGGGGAATAGGGATACTTAATAAGAAAAAGACAATATATACAATACCACTAAGTTCCAGATATGAGGTATTATAAATTCTACTTGATGGATTTTACTTCAAGAAGTCTTACCTAATGATGAGCTAAAACTAACCCGAACAACTATCACATGCTATTTGAGAGTTTGATTACAAGTACCTATAGCCATTGCTGTGAAATGTTCTATTTAATCCAACCAAGGTTTATCACACACTGCTGAGTGTGCTCACATGCTTTCATCTTCTGGTTATTTTCTGTCTAAAGAGCAAGGAAGGGATCATGTTTAATTTATGATACATTAAAACCACTTTATAGTACTTCTTGGGGAGACACAAACAGCATCTGTATAATAGACTAACTTGTTATTCCAGTTTTTTTTTTTTAAATCATCTGTATTCAAATGGCAAAGGACATGTGAATCCATTTCAGCATATAAGAGACCTTTAAGAACCATAAACACACATGTAGGCAGTATTGTTGATTTATGTGTTTATTCCTTCATGTGCTTATTTATTCGTGCAGTCAGTCCCTCAGCAAATATTTATGGATCATCTACAGTGGTCAGCAAACTGCAGCTCGTGAAGCACATGCGGCTCTTTGGCCCCTTGAGTGTGGCTCTTCCACAAAATACCACATGCGGACGTGCACGTACAGTGCGATTGAAACTTCGTGGCCCATGCGCAGAAGTCGATATTTTTTGGAAGAGCCAGTATTTTGTGGAAGAGCCACACTCAAGGGGCCAAAGAGCCGCATGTGTCTCGTGAGCCACAGTTTGCCGACCACTGTTCTAGGACATAGGAAGCACTGGGAGGTAGCACTGGGGGTAAAGTGTGAGATGGAGATTCTGTGTTAGAGAAAAAAATTCTTTTTGCCAACCACTGCTGGAGAATTGTGTGACCTGGGTAAATTGCATAACATCCCTCTTTATCCTTTTACCAGATCGTTGTTATAATAAAATCTTGTTTGGACAAGAAAGTCTTATCAGATGCTAACAGGTTAAAAATGCAATTACTTATTCAACATGGACTATGTCATATACCTAACTGTCCCTAACCGAAGCTTGATTCTCAGCTCTGTTATTATTTTAGGTGAAATGGCATTTATAACCATGTTTCCTGGGAACTTACAACAATGGAATACATTTTACTATTGAGAAAGTAATAGTGTTAAAATACTCAGCAGCCTTTTCATTTTAACTTCTCTGAACCTGAATGGGCTGTTTTGAAGACTAATACTAATGTGTGTGTAATAGGGTCTCAATAAACAACAGCTGACTCCAGCTGTTCCAACGAGGAGAAACCAATGAGAGATTGCACCCTCAGAACAGTAGGATGGCTTACATATTTTAGTAGAAATTGCTGATCAAAAAAATACACATGTGGATAAGTGCCTGCAACCTCTGATATTTAAATGTATTGTTTAAGAAAAGGTAAAATTTCCAGTTAAAACAGCTAAGAATGTATGAATTTAGCTGTGTCCCAGTCAAGCGTCTCGTGAAGTTTAAGCAGATGTTCTCTGTCTATGAATTGGCCACTAAGCTCATGGCAGACGATTGGCAAAATCATCACTTGGAATTTAATGAACAACATAAACTGATGAACAAAAACAGATCCAGAGACAGAGAAGCATCGATCAGACCATCAAACCTCAGAGGGAAGGTAGGAGAGTGTGGGGTAAGTGGGAGAGATCAACCAAAGGACTTGTATGCATGCATATAAGCCTAACCAATGGACACAGACACCAGGGGGGTGAGGGCATTAGTGGGGGTGGTGGGGAGGGGGTAATGGGGGGATAAGGACACACATGTAATATCTTAATCAATAAAGAAAAAAAATTAAAAAAAGAAAAAAATAATTGCGATGGCCTATGCATTCCAGAAGCTATAAATTTCTGTTGTTATATCAGCAGCATAACATAATAAATAGCAAATCATTTTTTTTCTTTTTCAAATATATTCTGACTTTTAAAGATTCAACTGAAATATGTTCTACCTTGATTATAAAAAAAGGTAAAAATCTTGATTTTTAATTGTAAAACCAAATTTTGTCTCAACCACTTCTATTTGCTACTTGTTTTCTAAACACCTGGCTAGAGGTTAAAGCTATGATGATTTAAATATAGGGATTAGTTATTCCACACGCAGGATTTTATTGTAGGTTTAAAATTGTTTGACCAGCCAGCTGAACCCAAAGAGATTATTTATAGTTTCTCATTTTAGATTTCAAGATCATCTCTTAAAGTTTAGATTTAAATAATGTGTTTTAAATGGCACCAAATGACACCCAACAGGATGCCAAAACAACCAATCAGTTGGAAAGATAAACCATTCCAGCAATGACTGGTTGTTCCTTCTGAGTGGCGTTAAATTGCCCACATTAGCTCAGTGATGTTTTCAGTGTCATGGAGACTGGGAATCTAAGGCCACTGAGGAGGACCCAATGAGGTGGGGGAAAAACTTCTGTTTCAATCTGTGAAGTGCGTCAGTATTGCTAAATGTTTGGAGACACTCTCTAGTACAGAGGCAGACTCATGGAGCTCAGTATCTTGGCTCCATTTTTGTAGCATTCTCCACTTCCTCTCACCCCTGTTCTCCAGGTTCTGCTTTCTGCATGCTTCTATCCCACACACATTTGTGTAGAAGACTGAGTCATAAGTCATAGGATTACTCTTGCCACCGATCAGTGGATTTTGGGGAGTCCAGAGGTAACCAGCACTTGCAAAACACACTGCTGCCTGCTCAGACATCTGCCTGTGATGTGTTCTGGCCAGGATTCAAGAAAATGACACAGATTAGTGAAACAAACCCACCTTTGAGGGACTTGTTCAAGTTGATAACTAAGGGCTGATTTACAGTTTTTGATGTATATTTAATCAATGACTATGCACCATATAAAAATCCCTTTTAGATCCCCTAAGAAGATAAAACCCACCTTCTATAGCTTGAGAAAATATAGTCAGCCCTCGGTATCCAAGGGAACTGGTTTCAGGACCCCCATGGATGCCAAATTCAGAGAACGATCATGCCTCTTATACAAAACTAAAGGCCCGGTGCACAAAAACTTGTGCACTCGGGGGGGGGGGAGGTGGGATGGGGGTTCCCTCAGCCCGGCCTATGCCCTCTTGCAGTCTGAGACCCCCTCAGGGGATGACCACCTGCTGTCTTAGGCCTGCTCCCGGGGGGATTGGGCCTAAGATGGCAATCAGACATCCCTCTGGCAGCCTGGCAGCCCTTGGGGGATGTCCACTTGCCAGCGGGGAGCAGGCCTAAACTGCAGTCGGACATCCTTAGCGCTGCTAAGGAAGCAGGAGAGGCTCCCACCACCACTGCTGTACTGGCAACCATCAGACTGGCTTGTGGCTGAGCAGAGCTCCTCCCATGTGAGAGCACCCTGACCACCAGAGGACAGCTTCTGCATTAAGCGTCTACCCCCTGGTGGTCAGTGTGTGTCATAGTGATCAGTCATTCCCAGTCCTTCTGCTGTTAGGGTCAATTTCCATATTGCCTGTTTACTATATAGGATAGAGGCCTGGTGCACGGGTGGGGGCCAGCTGGTTTGCCCTGAAGGGTGTCCGGGATCAGGGTGGGGGTAATGCTTGGGTGCCTGGCCAGCCTGGATGATGGGATGATGGCTGTTTGCAGCCGGTCACACCCCCTTCAGTGTGGGGGTCCCACTTGGGTGCCTGGCCAGCCTGGATGAGGGGATGATGGCTGTTTGCAGCTGGTCACACCCCCTTCAGGGTGGGGTCCCGCTGGGGTGCCTGGCCAGCCTGGATGATGGGATGATGGCTGTTTGCAGCTGGTCACACACCCTGCAGGGTGGGGGTCCCCACTGGGGTGCCTGGCCAGTCTGGGTGAGGGGCTGAGGGCTGTTTTCAGGCTGGTGGGTGACTGAAGCTCCCAGCCTCTCCATTTTTTTTTTTTTATTATTATTCTGGGATTAATTTACCTTCTACAGCTGTCACTGGAGCTGAGAGCAGGCTCCAGCTCTGAGGCCATTGCCGGCTGAAAGCAGGTACCTGGGTTTGTTTAGATTCTATAATTGAAACTCTGTTGCCATCACTGGCCGTTCTAAGCTCTGAGGCCACGCTGGCTGAAAGCAGGTTTCTGGGGTTTGTTTAGGTTCTATAATTGCAACATTGTTTCATCCGGAGCTCAGAGCTGAGCTGCGGCAGGCGGGGAACGTTGACTTCCTCCATCACTGGAGTAAGCAAGCCTCATGTTCATATTTGCTTCAGCTGCCTGGCTGCCGGCCGCCATCTTGGCTGGCAGTTAATTTGCATATCTCGCTGATTAGCCAATGGGAAGGGTAGCGAAGTTATGGTTAATTACCATGCTTCTCTATTATTAGATAGGATGGTATAGTATTTGCATACAACCTATGCACTACCTCACATGTACTTTAAATCCTCTCTAGATTAATTATGATACCTAATATAATCTAAATGCTTTGTAAATAGTTGTTATACTCTATAGATTAAGGAATAATGACAAAAAAGGATTTACATGTTCAATATGGATGCAACCATTATAGGCCTAGCTACATAGTACACGTCAGCAACAATGTAACATGTCCCCCCCACCAATATTTCTATCTTTCGGTGGATCCATAGATGCAGAACCCATGCATGAGGAGGGCCGGCTGTACCAGCAGGGAGGGGGGAATGCTGAAAGTGGAAAGATCAGAGATGCACTCATCCTACCCTTTCATTCCCTCCCAGATAGGATCTGAAGTGCTCAGAGAAACCTGCCTGAGGGAGTGGAGATTAGAATAGTCCCCCTTGTCTGCAGTGGATATGTGCTAAGATCCCCAGTGGATGCTTGAAACCATGAATAGCAATGAACCCTACATATACTAACTATTTTCCCCTACATACATACTTATGATAAAGATTCATTTATAAATAGGGACAGTAAAAGACTAACAAATAGTATAATTGATACACCAGAACAATTATGAGAATCCTATCTAATAAAGACAGAATATGCAAATTGACCATCACTTTGCAACAAAGATGGAGGTGCCCATAGCCAATAAGGAGTGAATATGCAAATTAATGTGCCAAAGATGGCGGAAGCTGGCCTGGCGTGAAGGCGGGAGGCGGCTCCCAGAGCAAAGGTGGGAGGTGGTGGCCAGAGTGAAGGATCAGGTCCTGGGTGCCAGAGAGAAACCAGTGCCAGCAGACAGGGGAAGGAAGGCTTCTTCTTGCACTAATCTTCGTGTATCGGGCCTCTAGTATCTAATTAAAGGGTAATGTGCTAATTAGACTGGATAGACAGGACATCTTCCGGACATCCTTCCAGACAAAGCCGTGGCAGCTGCGAGGGCAGAGGAGGACCGGCAGTGGCAGCAGAGATGGCCATCAGTAGGACATCTCTAAGGGCTCCCGGACTGTGAGAGGGGGCAGGCTGGGCTGAGGAACGCACCGCCCCCCCACCCCCCAGCACAAATTTTCATGCACCAGGCCTCTAGTACTATAATAAAAGTTTTGTGACTGGCTTTAGACCATTATTAAGTAAAATGATGATTACTAAGCACTGCGATGGGGTGGATCTGATAACCAAGACTACTACTAAGTGAATAGCAGGTGGCCAATGAGTACAGAGGGGGTGCACTGGACAAAGGAGTGATTCACATGTTGGCCGTGTGCAAGATTTCATCATGCTACTCTGAATGGTTCACATTTTTAAACATATGAATTTTTAATTTCTATAATTTTCCATTTAGTATTTTCTGACAGAAGTTGACTGGGGGTAACTGAAACCAAGACAAGTGAAACTGTGCATTAGGGCAGACTACAACATGTACTAACACTCTTTACCTGCAGGAGGCCAGATAGGATGAGCAAGAAAAAAAAAATCAAGGCTTTTCGAGGCAGAGAGGAAGTCAGTTGTCAGGTTTAAACTTCAGTTCTGACACATACTAGCTGTGTGATCTTAGACAAATTTACCTAAATTTTTTACGCTTCACTTTCCTCATTTGTAAAATGGGGTTAATATATATACCTGGATTATAGGGTTATTGCAAAAATTAAATGGGTTAATGCCTCAAAGACACTTAGAACAGGGTCTTGCTCATAAAAAAGGGCTCTTGTCAGTGTTAGAAACCTGGTTGACCTCTGAGATGTAGTCCATCTACTCAATCCAGTTTGGCCAGTCCATCTACTCAACTAAGGTGGTTTCCCATAGCCTAAAAGGGTCCAGAGATAACATTATCTGGACCTTGAAGGAATGGAAAGGCAGACATCAGATAGTATATTTACTATAATAAATTCTCTCATCCTGCAGTAACACTGAGCACACCTAATTCTCATCTTACCTTCACAGGTTGCCTAAAATTGGGTTTAGATCATAGCACAACTTTTGGGTAGGTACTGTATTAAATAAACATGTCTATAAATAAAATAATATGCAACACGGTTTTTAAAAAATAACTTCCTGTACACTGGTGTTTTTATGTAAACTGTAGATGAGTCACCTTGAAGAGAACAAGGTGGCAGAAGGATTTTCTATAACCATGTTCAAAAGAGGACCATTTGCCGAAACCGGTTTGGCTCAGTGGGTAGAGCGTGGGCCTGCGGACTGAAAGGTCCTAGGTTTGATTCCGGTCAGGGGCATGTACCTTGGTTGCGGGCACATCCCCGGTAGGAGATGTGCAGAAGGCAGCTGATCGATGTTTCTCTCTCATCGATGTTTCTAACTCTCTATCTCTCCCCCTTCCTCTCTGTAAAAAATCAATAAAATATATTTAAAAAAAAAAAAGAAAAAAAAAAAGAGGACCATTTCCAAAGGAGTCTGTGCTTGTAGAACATGTATTTGGAGGGGGAGTCAATGAAATGCAGATGAATAGAAGAGGCTGCCTCTGCTGAAAACAAATGTGTCCAGTCAGACACAGATATAACATTGCCCTTCACATCATTTGAAAAATGTGGCTCTTTTGGCTTTAATTTCGTTTAGTGCAGAGTATGTGCTGAAGAAATACTTATTGCTTGATTAATTGATAGTGTCATCCCAATCTATGGCTGGGGCAGAGGTGGAAGCAGTTAGATGTGCTGTGACATACTAATCCTCAAATTTTCGACAAATTCTGCTTTGGATAAAATCCTTCCTGAATGTGGCCTGGAGAAACAAGGGCTCATCACTTCTATGTAATATGGGTTTCCCCAATAAAATGGTTTGAAGTTGAGTAGTTTTAACTTTGACATGACTAACATCACTATTTTGGCAGCAATAAAGAAAAAATAATCATATTTGGATGCAGAAAACCAGGGTTGTGACCCCAATCTTTTCAATTCGATAACCCCAGCTGGCTTGGAGAATTGTCACAAGGGTTTGATGACTGTGCGCTGCATGCAGGCCACCACCAAGGGAGACCAAGGGGGAGGCAGGGCGGGCACTGCAGCAGTTCAAGGACGCTGACAAGAGGTGGAGCTGGACAATAACAGGGGGCCTGGAGGAAAGGAAGAAATGAAGGCTGTGCACCTGCTTTATTAAGATGCGTTCCATCTCTGTCAACCACACAGGCTAAGAGAGGGCGTGTAGTAGTTGTAAGCTGTGGTTAGCTGAAGAAGAACTGAAACAGCCAAAGCTGAAAAGTTCACTGGGGTAGAGAGAGGAAGGGGTGGCAGAAATGTAGAGAAGAAAGGAGAGAAAAGTATATTAATGAGTGCTGATTTTTCTATTAAGATGAAAGTGAGGGAAGAAAGGACAGAAGGTAATATTAAAGCAGTTTTTATTAAGAAATATATGTTAAATTATTTTAAGGTAAGGTTTATGGTAAAAGGCTGCTTCACAAGAGTATGAAAATAAACCGTTCAGAAATAATACTGTGATGATTCCGATAATTAGTTAAAATGGGATGAATCAGGGTCTGGTTGGTGTGATTTAATTGATTCGAGTATTGTCCCATTCATAGAAAGGTTGTGGGTTTGAGTCCTGACCAGGGCATGTACTTAGGTTGCAGGTTCGATCCCAGGTTGGCACCTGTATGGGATGCAGCTGATCTATATTTATCTCATCTCTCCTCTCTCTCTCTCTCTCTCTCTCTCTCTCTCTCTCTCTCTCTCTCTCTCTCTCTCTCTCTCTTTCTCGTCCTCCCTCTCTAAATTCTATAAAGCATATTCTAGGGTGAGGATAAAAAATTGGATGAGTCAGAGAACATGAAATTGGAAAAACATCCCTCTATCTAAACTTCCACCTTACTTGTAAAGGAGATGCTCTTATAACCACATTTTGCTCATAAAAAGCAGTGAAGTGTTGCCTAGAAATGTAATTTTGTGTTAAGGGACAGAAAAGCAGTAATTCCAAATGTTCTACCAGGTGTTTGTATTGTTATCAATGAGTAGATAACTCTGTTTTTCATGTAGGTGGGCTCTTGGGCACGACATAGTGGCAGAAGGTAAATCAATTTGTTAATGAAAGTGTGATAGATATCAATCTTCATAATAATGAATATTGAACCCTGTTGTGTTTGAAGATAATCTGTGTAAATTATATTGCATTGGGGAAAATTTTGTTTCCTTAATCTATAGCTAGATCATATTATTGATGAAAATTAACATTTGTGTTTGACAGGTGTGCGTGTGCGTGTGTGTGTGTGTGTGTGCATGTACATGTGTTTCATTCATAAGTTACCCACTGAATAACTAACTTCCTTTTGTACCCACAATCGCAGAAAGATATTAAAAGATGTGACAGTGGAGATAATAGAGAGGTAATAAAAAGTAAAGAGACAGAGACAGGACAGAGGAATAAAGCGAAGTGTGATCTCCCACCATTCTTCCATTGGTCAATAGCACACAAAGCCCACCCCCCCACCCCCGCCCGATCCTGTTAAGGAGGACAATAGTGTAGGACTTTTAGGCAGAGATCTGAAAAAAGTGAGCAAAAGTTACTGGTGCAGTGATGGAGTGACCAGTGTGAAGTAGTGGCCATCTGGATAACTCAAGAGCATAAGTGTCCCCAACTACACTAGATGATGATGGGTGCTGGATATGGACATATTTGCAATTACCAAATCTTGGATACATGAGGAATTGGGGAACTTCATATCAGTCTACATTTTGGATTTATTTTAGGGATTGCACTGGAAGACAAAGACCAGAATGAGTGAAGAGATTCTATCAAGTGAGACTGTGTGTCTACTGGGAGCTTCCCATGCAGGCCCATGAGAGGCATACAACTGTGATACAGAACAACCTAAGACATTCTTCATCTGTGTGCTTTATGAGTTAAACTCAACATCAGAAAAGGTGTTTCAGCCCTGGTTGGTGTGGCTCAGTTGGTTGGGTGTCCTCTCTTGCACATAAAGGTTACTGATACCATTCCTAGTCAGAGCACATGTCCAAATTGTGGACTCAATGCCCAGTAGGGGGCATGCAGGAGGCAGCTGATCAATGTTTCACTCTCACATCAATGTTTTTTTCTCTCCCTCTCCCTTCCTCTCTCTCTAAAACAATCAATTAAAAATTCTTTTAAAAAAGGTGTTTCAGTTTGGAAAAAAGGGCACAATATCACCACCTACAAGAAGAGACTATACAACATTTTAAAATAGAAAAAAGCAATGCCTAATAGAGAGTGTTTAAGAAAAAGTGTCAATTATGTATGTACATATGTATATAAAGAGAGAGAAAGAGTGAAAAGAGCAGGTTACAAAATGATATATGCTGAAAGATGCTAGACACAAAAGGAGGGTCCAGAGATAGGCCATATTTTGTGATTCCATTTATATGAAATATCCAAAATAGGTAAATCCTTCGAGACAGAAAGCAGAATGGTAGTTGCCAGAGGCTTGGGATGAGGGAGCATTAGGGAGTGATTGTTTAATGGGTAAGGAGTTTCCTTTTGGATAATAAAAATGTTTTGGAACTAGATAATGGTGATGGTTGTCAACATTATGAATGCACTAAATGCCACTGAATTGTACATTTTAAAATGGTTAAAATGATAAATTTTTTATGAATATTTTATCAAGATTTTAAAAAGCATATGCACGGTGTTGATCCAATTTTTAATAAAAATGACTGAAAATTATATAAGAAGAAATAAACAATATTAATACAGAATGAGGCTCCACCTGCAGTTTCTGAGGAGGGAGATGACACTTACAGTCTTGCCTTTGGAAGATGTTTTCTGTTCTTTTTCCTTCTTGATAATATATTGGGTCTGGCTAAGTGCTATTTATGATTCATTCCACGTCTCCAATTTTTTGTACGTTATGTGATATATCCGTGCAAACTTTCCAGAAACAGGCCCAATGAAAAAGGTAGTCAGAAAAACAAAGCCAGACCAAAGAAATAGAAAGAAATAGTATCTGTCAAGAAGAACTTGGAATGTTGCATGGAAATTCAAAATGAAACTGTAGGAAATAATTCAAATGTTAGATTTCAGATGCAAGAAAAGTCATATGAGAAAAAAAAGAAAATCTAAGAAGAGCAAGAGGTGGAGGAATACACATGGAATGAAACTGTTCAAAGCAAAGAAGACTTAGGGTTCTTATTTAAGGAGAGGCAGCTCTGTAAAGGAGAGAAAAAAAAGACACAAAGAAGCAGAGCAATAGCGAAGAAAACAAAAAAGAAATAGAGAATAAGTATTCCACCAGAGGTGGACTGAAAGCCACACCCAGGCTGAGAGGGAAAGAAGAAAGCCACTTTCAGGAGATAAAGACTACAATATGAAGGGTCAAAGTGGGAAAGAGAAAAGTGCACTCAAAGGAAGAGTTCAAAAGCTAAACACAATTTTAAAGTGAGACCACTCAGTAGAAGTAGAAAAATAATCACAGTGGTAGACGAGTTTTGTGGAGATCATGGGAGAGAAAAAAAAAAGGTGAAGACATTGGAGCAAACGTTGTGGAAATCAAAGACCATGGGGGAGACTTGGTTCCGAGCCAGGGCAACCAAAGGATCAGAAGTACTAAGCAAAGTGGATTTCTGGCATCATGAAGGGTGTGCATGATGAGAAGATAAAGAGATGTAGCTGGCCTAAGAAAAAATATAGACATTTTGAGAATTCTGTAAAAAGAAAAATGAATAATGAAGATGTTTGTAATGAAATAGTTTCAAGGACAATAAAAGCAATACATTTTTTTGTGCACAGATGTCAGGGAATGATGAAGGTCAAAAGTGAAAGTCAAATGAAACGAGAAAAATTCCTAATACATTAAAATAAGTTATAGCATAGGGCCTACTTGGTAACTGGGTCAAGTACTATTGTTCTCATTTTGCATATAGGAAATTAAAACTCAAGAGGTTCTGCACAGTTTGCACAATTCCAGGGTCAAAAATTCAAACACTCAGTTCTATGTAACAATAATGTTCATCTAATTCTTCCTCATATAATAGATTCCCTAAAGATTCATTTATGATCTTTTTGGTTGATTTTGAATATCATCTTGGAAATGGGTATAAAAGCCCATTTTAAATTTGGTATTAATTTTATTACCTGATTCTAGTAAGTTCCATTTTCTGGACCTGCTCGACTGCCTTCCCTAACATGTTTCAGCCAGTGATATTGCTGCTGTGTGAGCATCTCATGTATTCCTGGGAGCTTGGACTGTGAACACAGAGTGCACTACCTTATAGAAAAGGGACTATTCTTTATTAATAGCATATGTACTCTGTTGGCTGTTCTAAGCCCTGAGCCATCGACTGGCATATTGCTTGTATGGAAGATTGCATTTTTTGAGCTCTAAGGCAATGGTTTCAGAAGCAATCATGTAAAACACAATCCATTTATTTCATGTTGAAAGTTGCCTATAAAATATGTCCATCACTTTATCACTTGCTTCTAATTAGATCTAGTGACCTTTGTGGCTATTGATTTCTTTTCTGAATGTTGTCTTATAGGAAAAATTTAAGATTTTATTTACATCTATTTTTGCTGCAGCTATTAGTTCTTTTCAAGAGATTGTTAATGAATATCAATCACTTGACTTGCTTCACTTAGTTTTCACTATGAGCCTCTGAAACAAGTACTAGTATTATTATTGTTATTAAACAGGTGAAGAGACTGAGGCTCAGAGGATTGGGTAATTTATCCAGGATCACACTGCTTTTAAGAAATAGAAATTAAAATTGATCCCTTTCAATTGACTCTAAAACCATTACTGCAAAATAGAAGCAAAAGGATAAATAAAATGTTTTAGACTAAACATTTTTCATTCATTCAAGAAAGACATACTGTGGAAAAGGCAGAAAAATGACATTACCCTAGCTTTATGAAGATGGTGGAAAATTGAATTAGAACAGAGTCCTGGCCTTAGAGGCCTCCAAAGGCCAAAAGGAAGAATAGATTTAAAATCAAATAATAATTAAGTTTGGTACATTTAACCACTTCAGGTGACTTGGGAGGGTTGAGGAAGGCATTAAACAAGAAGTAACACTTTTCCATTTGTTGAGGATAGAAAGCATTTATCAGGAAGATAAGGGGCTGATAAGAGTGGGGAGGCATGAAATAGCATAGTACTCTTATTGCCTAAATAATTTTCCTGAAATATGCAAGTTAAATTTTATATTTTACTGAAATTTACCTTGAATGTAAAATATCATTTGTGTAGTTTTCTGTTAGCAATTTAAAGGATAATATGACCTTATTATCTTTTGCCCCCCTCAGACCACCCAGTAGGGCAAGTTCTTCTAAAGAAGGGGGCCCTGTCTGCCTGGGTAAGAGAGAATGATGTACAACTCTCCCCAGTAACCTCTGAGGGCAAAAATGAGTTTTGAGAACTTGAGGTTTCTCCTCTGTGAATGTCCGGCACCTCTGAGCTTTGACAATAACAAATTGCCCTGGCTTCAGAATAGTTTCAGGATGCACAGCCAATTCTGTCAAGTGCAAGGGAAGGTCACAGACAGATCCATGAAAAAGCCAGAATCATGAAAATATGAGTGTTTGCAGATGAATCAAAGGGAACAGAGAGTGACCCTCTGCTATCATCACTTAATCACTCGGTTAGGTAAAATGCCAGGAGACAAGGATCCGACTAAGCAATTGTGACCAGTAAGGACAAGAGGTATCAGCATAAATTTATCATAATTAAATCATCATCATTAGTAACTTTGAAGTCTATTCATGTCAATGTACTGAGCACAGGTACCTGTGGATGATTAAAAAGGCATAGTTTATAGCTCTAGATACTACCCGAGTGAAGAAAATACCATATTTCTTTAGCTTTATATTTATATATTTATTATTTAAGTGTAAAAGAGTAATAGGTACACTGTTCTTTAATGCTGACATGTGAAGATCACTAGCTAATATGGCAAATCCTTTGCATATAGAGAGCTAACATTTTCAGTGTTTTCTATTTGTTGTTGTTACTCAATTTTCATGAACTTTAGACTACTTATTTATAAATGTTTTATTGTCTTTATATCACTATATATACATATATATATATATATATATATATTTATCATTTAAACCATTTTAAGTGTACATTAAGTACATTCCCAATATCATGACTCCATCATCACTACCCACTTCCAGAATATTTTATATCCCAAACAGAAACTCTGTAGCAATAGCTTCCCATTCCTTCTTCTCCCCAGCACTTGGTAACCTTTATTAGATTTCCTTAGACATTTTATTTTGCAGAAATAATTCAAATTCACAAGGTGCAAGGCTGATGTAGAATGTCACCTGAGAAGTGACTGAGTCCAGTTAATGCTGACCATACCTATCTCAATTCAGCTGTATTAGCCTGTTCTCATGGATCGTATTGATTGTGAATTTGGAGACCTTTGAAAAGTTCAGATTTTATGCCACTTGGATATTAGGGGCCTATTCACTGGTTATTTCTTATTAGGCTTTCAGTCCTAGTTGAACGCATACCCACAGACCAACATGTAAACATGTGCACACATCAACAGAAAACTCTATTGATCTCTCCATGTAAAAATAGTATTGCCTATGCCACATAGTTGATAACTGGAAATTGCTTCTTTTTCTAAATTGCAGATTATAGCTACTAAGAAAGTGTCTCAGAATATTACTAAAGTATCTCATTGATTAAGAAAACAAACATCTATTCAAATGAAAAAAAAAATAAAGATTACATTGGACCTTTTAAATTTGAGCCAGAGAGAGGGCCTTGCCTCTGGAATAAAAACAAAGCAAAACAAAGCAGAACCATATAGAAGGTTCCCAAAGTTGGGGTAAAAGATAAGTATACAATGAATGAGAAATGCCAGTTTAAAATGAAGGGGGAAAGGCTTGTCATCTCTGCAGAGAAGTTTTATATCTCAACTCACTGTGTTGGAAATATCAGAACATATGGGGATTTTTAAAAAATGGAATGAAGGGGGATTAATGGAAAAACAATTTTATCTGTCAAGATCATATAAAGCAAACAAACCAAAGCGACTGTAAAGGGCATATTCATCAATAATCTTGGCTGGGTTTTAAAGGTGCACGGATGCCACAAAAACATCTCCATCATCACATAAATATAATTTCATTGTTTATCTGAGTTGGGGATGACATTTATTGCCTCACACACTCCCTTTTAAAGCATCATGTTTACTTATCTAGCAGTGTTTTTCAGAGCGTTTGCATTTGGAAAAGAACATCTCCCACATCTTTGCTAAAGCTTAAGTAAATTATGCATTAAATCATATTTTTGGCTATGGAACAATTTGTACCAGGGACAACAATTTATATCCACACCCAATATTGGATATATCTACTAATAATCTGAGAAAAAACTGCTTGGATACCACTGTCTACAGTTCATGAATTTATAGTGAAACATGATTAAATGAATCCACAACTAGGAATCAAGCTATTGAACAAGCGTCCATTCACCGACATGGCCTATAAGAATAATTGGATCTTCTAAAAGAAAACATTTGTTAAGCAAATCAATCAAATCCATCTAGTCTGACACAACTAATCGTTTCATTCCTGCATAAAATGAAATTTATTGTTACATGAATATGTATTTGAATCAGAGAAAATATGATAGAAAGAATGCAGTCATTAAACAAGGGCTCTTTTAATACATGGTTGACAGTGAAAATTTTATTTTGGTAAGGAGTTGAAATGCTTGTTAATACAACTTCAAGACAAAGTCAATTCTGGGCCAGTTAAAACTATGTAACTGATGACTGACTTTATTGTTTCCTAATTTAAATTTACTTGGAATATGTTCTTATTATCAGAAGAGTATCCTAGAAGATAGAATGCAGGATATAATAATATACCCACATAATGAGGATGGTAGAATTAAGAATGTTATTTAAATTGAAACAAGGGAATTTGAAAAATGAGAAATAGACATAGTAGTGTCCAGCCACCAGCTTTACCTGGTCAAACTAAAGATTCTTTGAGGACTAGACTAATTCTCAAAAGAATTTTAGGAAAGTTCCCACAAACTACAAAAATAATGGTGCCGTGAAATATAAAAGAAACCCCATCTTGTAGTGGTAGAAAATAAAAGTCTTAAAGAACCCACCCTTTTGATTAGTGACTCAACCTTGCTGTGACACAGAGTCAATTTACATATATGTGTCTGACAGTGTCCACTAATATGTGTATTTTCTCTTATACTAGGCGTACCAGTTAATAATGCGGATTTTTTTCAATAGATGGAGTGACACACATGTTGATATATATGCGATTTGATATGTATGCTATTTTGTTGTATTGACAACAAGCTTCAAAACTTCATGTCAAATTTGCTGAAGGTGTTAACATCATAGATATTTTTATGCTTAAAAATGTCAAATTTCATGCCAAAATATAGCATTTGAGGGAAGTTTTAATTCATTACTTTATCTTGAAGAAAAGTGCTGCTGAAAGTTATTGTATACTTAGGGAAGATTATGGTGAACATGCTCCATCTAAAGATACTTGTGAATGCTGATTTAAGTGCTTTACAAGTGACGATTTCAATGTGAAGGACAAAGAACGTCCAGGTCAACCGAAAAAGTTTGAAGACCAACAATTACAAGATGCATGTCAAACTCAAAAACAACTTGCAGAAAGATTAAACGTTGCTCAGCAAACAATTTCCGATCATTTACAAGAAATAGGAAAGATATTAAAGGAAGGAAAATGGGTGCCACATCAACTGAACGAAAGATAAATGGAAAACCGAAAACTCATTAGTAAAATGTTACTTCAACGGCACGAAAGAAAGTCTTTTTGCATCGAACTGTGATTGGCGATGAAAAGTAGATTTATTTTGAGAATCCCAAACACACAAAATCATGGGTTGATCCAGGTCAACCATCAACATTGACTTCAAGGCCAAATCGCTTCAGAAAGAAGACAATGTTCTACATTTGGTGGGATCAGGAAGGTGTGGTGTATTATAAGCTTCTAAAACCAGGTGAAACCATTAATAGTGATTGCTACCGACAACAAATAATTAATTTGAACCCCACTTTGATCATAGCACAACCAGAATGGGCCAGAAGACACAGCAAAGTAATTTTGCTTCATGATAACGCACCATCACACACTTCAAAACCAGTTAAAGACACATTAAAATATCTTGCCTGGGAAGTATTAACCCACCCGCCATATTCACCAGACCTTGGTTCTTCAGATTACTACTTGTTCTGATCAACTGCACACGCACTTTCTGAGCAGCACTTCAAAATGTACGAAGAAGTGGAAAATTGGGTCTCTGAATGGTTTGCCTCAAAACAAGAAAAGTTCTACTGGGACGGTATCCACAAATTACCTGAAAGATGAGGAAATGTGTAGCTAGCGATGGAAATTACTTTGAATAAAGCATTTTTGATGTTTCTCATGAAATTATCATGTTTTCTTTTATCACAAAATCTGCATTATTAACCAGTACACATGGTATATTTAGATGTCTACATATCACAGTAACTTTTGAAAAGTAGGCATCATTCATTTCAATTGCCTGAACTTTTATGCTTAGGTCAACATTTTGGTTATTCATGTTGACAAATTTAAAAACTGTATTTAGAAATCCATCAACAACTTTCCATATTAAAATTTGTTTGTCTTGCAGTTTTCATAATTGTGAGATTATTTCAGAAGTCAATGAAATATCACCATTAGTCTGTTTTTCTATGGATGGTTTTTGCTACTCTATCACCTTATTTCATGAATTTATGTGAATGCTCTTATTTAGGGACAAATTCTTTCTTTCATTCTTTAATTTGGAAGACTGTGTCACTGTCTTGCCTTTAACATCTTTTGAAATCTTCATGTTGAGTAACGGGCCTCAAGCAGCCAGGCAGGCATCCAACAGGCAGTTCTGTTCTTACAGCATGTCCTTCATGGCCTGCACATCCAGAAATTATTAGTCATCTTTTCTTTATTTCTTTTCTGGTTTTATTTTCAAATATTTGTATTGATTTCAAAGAGGA
Source organism: Myotis myotis (assembly GCF_014108235.1). Classification (NCBI taxonomy): domain Eukaryota; kingdom Metazoa; phylum Chordata; class Mammalia; order Chiroptera; family Vespertilionidae; genus Myotis; species Myotis myotis. Next base: position 42,535,400 of record NW_023416335.1, read on the forward strand.
AGGGAAAGTGAGAGAGAGAAACATCAATGATTAGAGAGAATCATCGATTGGCTGCCTCTGGTATGCCCCACACTGGGGATCGAGCCCTCATCCCGGGCATGTACCCTGACCTGGAATCAAACCATGACCTCCTGGTTCATAGGTCAAAGCTCAACCACTGAACTACACCGGCTGGGCTCTTTTCTGTTTTTAAATCAAAGCACATCTCTTAAAAGCCAAAAATGATAAGAATCACTGAAGAACCTCAAGTGTTTATGCATGAAGCAGACTGAACTTGGTTATTATCAAGTCTTGAAAAGATGAAGTTTGAAAGTCAGAAATACTTGCTAACACAGGGTCAGCACCATGGTTAGAAATATCTACGGGGTATTAATACAAGATAGATGCATCCATTCCTGGCAAAACTGCTTTGATATTAACGTCAAATATCTTAAAACCTCCCCCTGATGAACCACCTAAAAATGCTGGATGAGATTAACAAGTTTGAAAGAAAAGAAAGAAAGAAGGAAGGAAGGAAGGAAGGAAGGAAGGAAGGAAGGAAGGAAGGAAGGAAGGAAGAGAAAGAGAAGAAAGGAAGAAAGGAAGGGAGAGAAAGAGAGGAAAGGAAGGAAGGAAGGAAGGAAGGAAGGAAGGAAGAAAGAAAGAAAGAAAGAAAGAAAGAAAGAAGAAGAAAGAAAGAAAGAAAGAAAGAAAGAAAGAAAGAAAGAGAAAGAATCCCAGGAGGAAAAATCTAAGAAGAAGGTAAAGAACAGCACCTGCCCTCGTTGGCCCTGGAGAAGGCTGCCTTGGGGGCTGAGTCTAGTGTTCAAAGGCTTGGGGTTTTAATGGCCTTTGGCGGAGATGAGCCCTGCACCTGTGTAAGGTGGAACGAAAATCCACAGTGAAACTCTCCAAACCTGGAAGACTGGGGTATTGACTACTTTGATCACTGATATAAACTGTGTGTGTCTTTACACCAAAGATATGCTGGCCATTATTAAAATTTCACAAATTTTGTAGACTTTTCAAAAAAATCCATTATTGGAAATTATGTAAATTTTCAATGAATAAATTATATTAAAATAAAGGTAATAAATATTCAACATGCATTCGTTTCTAATTACTTATTGAGTTTTTACTATTACCATGTGTTTGAGGCTATGTCCACCATTATCTCTTTGGTGGAAATACTACATAAATGTGTTGGAATTCTGCATTTCTTCCAAACTCTGGTACCTTGAAATAGGCCATGATATGCGTATTATAGTATGGAAATTGGTAAGTGCTAGAGGCTTCACTTACTGCTTTGTTGATTATCTAGACTTAAGAAACTGATGCAAATTTTATTAATGATGAAGATTCAACATAAAAGTGTGGATTGTCTATAGCTATTATATTGTGAGAAGTACAAAAATTTGACCATCTGAAATCTATCTTACCACATTCAGTAGTCACTTATATGATTGATGAACAAATACAATTCCAACATACAGTCATCTTTGTTGTTATTTGTGGACAAAGACAAAAATATCAACAGACATTCCTGTTGGAACTACACTTAGTTGCAACCACAGGCAGGCTACAAGTGCATGAATTTGGCAAAAAAAAAAAAAAAAAAAAAAAAAAAAAAAAAAAAAAAAATCAATGAAAGTGAAAGCTGAATATTCAAATGGATAATGGTCAGACTGTATGTGACAATAGAACTCTGATCCATAACCTCTGTAGCAATCAGCCCAGAACATTCAGGACTTGGTCAATATCTTCCAGCTTCCCTATTTCACCCTGCCTTCCAACAGAGGACAAATCAGAGAAAGAAAAGTAAGCTCCCTGACCTAATTGCATAAAATGACCCCTTCTGGTTAGCTCAACTCCAGCTTCCCCATGCCAACTACTTCCAATCAGAGCACACCTGAAACATTCTGTTCTTTTTTATTATAAAGCTTTCCCACTGCCCTAAATTGAACACTTTTGAGTCTGCCAAATGCCAGTGATGGCTGACTCCCTGCTTTAGCCAGCTCTGAATAGAAGGCCTCAGTATGTTCTCATTTAGGGTGTCTTTGCTCATTTCCTCACAAGTGTCCTACGAGAATCAACTGGCCATATGGAACTTAAAGTTAAGGTATTTCATATTTTATTATTTGTAATACATGTACTATCCTTTGTTATCAGTAAAATTTATAATAAGCCTATGTTTGTGTATATATATAAACAAATATATTTATATATGTATATAGATAGACAGATCTATATATACACATTTTTTTCCAAAACACTAGTTATTAGGCATTTACCAGCATACCACAGGGCTTATACTCTGTGAGATATGGATTAGGGGGAAAAATGACCCACTGGCATAGGGGAAAACCATAGGCTCTGAGCAGAAAAAGATAAACAAATCAGACTCCCAGAAAATTTAAATTGGGTCTGGTCTCATTGGAGTTTGGAATGCAAGTTTATACTACACATGTGGTCCCAGGATACTTCCTCCAAAGGGTCCTGGTCAGTGATGCCCCTGAACAATCTGGTGGAAGCCAACACAAATCCTTTCTGGAGGGACACATCCAAATTCCAATTCACCTACTATTCTACAGGTATAGTCCTGCTGAAGGCAAGCACATAATCCAAATTCACCACAACTCTGGTTAAACAAGTACAATGAACAGCAGGATTCATTCCTCTGACAACTGTGAGTTACAAGTAATAAAAAGTTGAAAAATAAGACCATGGAAAACATCTTTACTGAAACTCCTTACATATAGGGTACGCATGGGGTGTTTTTTAATTGTTTGTTTGTTTAAAGGCCTCGTGGCTGTAAAACAAGCAAAATAAAACTTAGCTATCTTATGTTTAAATTAGGTCTTTCTTCCAATTGCCAAGATATTAGAAGAAACTGAAATGCGCTTTAGCTTAGAGAGGCTTGCTGCAATTACAAAAGTCCCTTTTTCAAAGGAACTTCACTGGGAGGAGAACCAAGTAGGATCAGCAGGTACTGCATGGAACCCTAGTAGGGGCGGAGATTCTTTGTGATGAGAGAGCTCAGATGTGGGATTTGCGACTGATCCTATAGTTCAGGAAAAATAACATTCATAAAATATATTTCAATCAATCATAAAATATATTTCAATCAATCATAAAATATATTTTAATCAATCATAAAATATATTTCCATCAAACCACAAAACTGTGATAAAACAAGATTATTAATGTGCAAGAGATTAGAGCTCCCCTCCCCCATATCTTTAGCTATTCCCCCTAACTCATCCTTACGTAAGAGTTAGAGCAGATTCTTTGGGCTTTTTTTACCAAAGAGTAGAACAGTAATGAGAAACTAGACTGGAGAGACGGGGAGAGAGAATACATTTTAAATAGGCTCTTGGAGCTTGGGTATGAGAGCACGTAGGTATCTTTCAAATGGGTTCATAGAAACCGACTCTGGGGCAGAAATTTGATTGCAACAGGTTTATTGACAAGTAAGAGAGCCGATAAACAGGACTGGGCAGAGGGCAGAACTGAACTGCAATGTGGTTGCAATGAAGACCTCAGCCAATTTTATGAGGAACTCTGCTACTGGGATGCATGTGATTCCACTTAATGAAGTTATACACCAGAGGGTGAGAGTGAGATGATAAATGTGACTGTTTAATTCTCCTACCAGGGTATCAGTTTGGAGTGTCTCTTCTTATGTGGGTATCTCAAGGGGTTATGTCAGTTTCTTGAGCCATTTGACTCTGATTCTAAGTAATTCTTTACTACCTTTAGACATTACTTCCTTTCTAAGACTGGATTCTGTGTAGACTATACTATGCATAGAATTGTATAGCAATCGAGAGATAATCCATCATACGCTCATTTAACAATATTTATTAATTGTCCTTGCCTTACATACATGCAATCTGTTGGGTGAATAAAGAGACACATACACTATACATTTGATCAAGTACTATTGGGGCCATCAAAAAGCCTGCAGCAGAGCCCTATGGGAGAGCCGAGAAGGCAGAGGTCAGATCCATCAGTTCAGAGGGTGAACTGAAGACAGTAACTTGCTTCTAATGAGTAGAATGTGGCAAAAGTGATCATACTAGTATATCTCTTCCATGATTAGTATATCACTTCCAAAGAGCCTGCGGAGGTGTAAAAAAAAATAAGCTACAAGTAAAGAGATGCTTTGGTTGCCTTTTAAAAGATGAGTTGATATTTATGTGCATTAAAGGAACGGAGTGAGACAATCCAGGCAGAGGGAGCAGAATAGACAAAAGAAAAAATTCTGAGAGCCACAAAATAGCTTTCCATCTGCATCAAAACCTAGTTCCACTGCTCTACTGCTGATTTCACATAATATTTTATAAGTAGCTGTGGTTGGCAACATCTAAGATGGCCCCCATAGATATCTAAATGGTATTGATACCCTTGTGCAACCATTCTCCTTGAGGGTGAACTGAACATAGTAACTTGCTTTTAATGAATAGAAAATGGCAAAAGTGATAGTATATCTCTTCCATGATTAGTATATCACTTCCAAAGAGCCTAGGGCTTCCTTCTCCCTCACCCTCTTGCTAGTGCACTCTGTGGAAAGGGAGTTGACATGTTCTGAACTGACCCATGGAGAAGCCCACACAGCAAGGAACTACAGGAAGGCTGCAGCCAAGAGCTGATGGCCACCTGATACAACAGCTCATACGTGAGCGTGGAAGCAGATCCTTCCACAGTGGAGACTTCAGCTGAGGCCACAGATTTAGCTGACAACTTGACTGCAATCTGGTGGGAGACCATGAGGCAGAGGCATGCAGCTAAATTTCAACTGGATTTCTGACACATGGAAAGTTTGAGACAATAAATGAGTGTTGTTTTTAGCTACTAAATTTTGGTGTAATTTGTTACACAGCAATAAATGACTAGCTTAGCATGCCACCCTTTGTAAAATACTTTCTACTATCATCAATGAGGAGAATGGGTTATTTCCTAGTAGGACAAAGTTTCTCATTTTAAATAAGATATTGAACTTTGCATCCAGCCCAGACTTAGGCATTCTCTTTAATGTTCCAATACTTTTCCTGAGTATGGCTGAGCAACCCCAATGGCATTGTGTAAAACATTTCTGTATACCAAGTACCTCTAAAGAAAGATTTTATTAATACAAGGGTCAGAACCAATATTATCAACATTTTACACCATACTGGAGTTCATTATATTTTTAAAGACCATTTTAAATATACTTTTTAAAGTCTGGGGCTCAGCTGGCATGGCTCAGTGGTTGTGGGTTGACCTATGAACCAGGTGATCACAGTTCAATTCCTGGTCAGGGCACATGCCCACAGTCACTGGACTCGATCCCCAGTGGTGGGGTGTGCAGGAGGCAGCTGATCAATTATCCTCTCTCATCACTTCTCTGAAATCAATAAAAAATACATATTTAAAAAAAATAAAGAATGGGGGTTAGCCAAATTAAGGATATATTGCCTCTTCTCTAAGATAAGGCCCTGGAGACCTGGGACAATGTCCTGCAAAAGAGTTTATATTTAAGTCTCTATTTTCATGAATATACTATTTCCTAGATGATCTTATTAGTGTTGGGATGATTGGCATATCAAATCTCTCTAAGGACAGGCAAAGCAGTTGCACAAAAACATGCCTTGGTTCCTTCATGAGGAAGAAGTTGATATTTTGACTGCTTCAGAAATCAGTCAACTATCCCATGTTTTATACAAGGTTTTGAAAATAAAAACAAAATCCACTACTAACTAGTGTCAAAATACATCTTGGGAGCAGTGTGTACAAACCATTGGCTTGTACCCTATTCATAAGCCACAATTCACATCTCTCTGATGAATGCGCAGGATGGGCCATTGAATCTAAAAAATATGAAGTTATCAGGTTACAAGGGATGTCAGTGATCACCTAATATGATCAGTCACTCAAACCATCCCCTCCATTTTACAAATGAGGAAAATCTCTTGTATCCATAGGTCAGTATTCTAATATACTACTCAGCTTCTATCTATTCATCAGAAAATATTAAAACTTTGCCTTCTATTTTAGCTTGCTGTTCAATGGTTTTGTATTATTGGACTTAGGAGAAGTTTTCTATGGTTTATTTTAGACTAGAGGCCCGGTGCACAAAATTCGTGCATTGGGTTGGGGGTGTCCCTCAGCCCAGCCTTCACCCTCTCCAATCTGGGATCCCTCAGGGGATGTCCGACTGCCGGTTTAGGCCCAATCCCTATGGGCAGCCGGATATCCCTCTCACAATCCAGGACAGTTGGCTCCCAACCACTCACCTGCCTGGTTGCCCCTAATTGCTTCTGTCTGCCAGCCTGATCACCCCCTAACCACTCCCCTGCCAGCCTGATCATCACCTAACTGCTCCCCTGCTGGCCCGATTGCCCCCAACTGCCCTCTCCTGCTGGCCTGATCACCCACAACTGCCCTCCCCTGCTGACCATCTTGTGGCAGACATTTTGTGCGAGGGCATGATGGCCAATTTGCGTATTACCTCTTTATTATATAGGATAATCAGTGTGTTTACCATATCAAGTATGATAGACATTTATCTTAGAGCACATCTTTTAGGACCTGTGGCCCTTGTCTAATGATATTGTTTTATAAGAAGGTAAGAAATGAGATTAATTTAATGTACTGCCAATTACATGTCAAAAATTCTTCTTGATTTTTACTTTTTATTTTTAAAAATCTCTAGCATGCAGAGAAATAGGGAGAATGCCCATGTACCTATCATTCAGCTTCTATAATTATTAATAAAGGTAATCTTCCTTGTCTCTCTCCACTTCTCCCACCATAGTTGATTGTTTTAAATCAAATCCTAGATGTCTTTTTATTTCATCCACAAATATTTTAGTATTTGTTGATAAGAGATAAAGAGTCTTAATCACAATACCATTATTATACTTAAAGTACCTCCTCAATATTCTCAGTGTTCAGCCTTTAATTGTCTTTTAAGCATATTTTACAGTTCATTTGTTCAAATGAAGATATAAACAAGGTTCACACATTTTCTTTGGCTGATATATCTATTAGGGCTCTTTAAATCTATGACAGTTCCTTTGCTCACCCATGTTTTGTGCTATTTCTTATAACTGATATTTAAATCAACAGGCATCATTCAATTCAGATGTGACTCATTATACCTAATATCTACGTATCCATCCAAACATCCATTCACACTAATTCTAGTACCACCTCCGAAAGGCTAAAGACGTTTTCTCTGCTACAAAATTTAAAAATTCCAGAGAAAGTGGGGAAAGAAACATTAATGTTCCTTATTCTCATATTTTTTTTAAAGTAATGGCTTCTATTACATTAAAAAAATGCATGTAAAAAATAAAGTTAAGAAACTACTAATTGTGAAAGAGAATTTTAAAATTCAACAGAGATATATGAAAAATGTGTAAATAATAGTGCAAAGTAGAAAATAATAAGAATCAAAAGAGAGGCCAAAAATAGTTTTAGGAACACAGAGCAAAGATAAAAGAATTGTTTTCTTTTCATTATTTTGCATAAGTTGTACATATGATTCTTAGTCTACATGAGAATAACATTAAAAATTAGCATCCACAATAACCATAACTATGACATTGAACTATTTAAGACCTGGTAAGGTATTTTGTGCATCTGTGCCTCAGTTTCCCCTTTTTAAAATGGACAGACTGTTAATATTCCAGTTTTTGTGAGCATATGATGAGATAATGTATGTGATACATTTAGCAGTATGTATCTGCCCATTAACATTCATTTCTTAAAAAGGCTACTTTGCGCCCTTAAAATGTTGGTGCTTCTGTTTTGTTATGGCTCACCTGTCACTTCAGCTAATGTGAACTGAGATTAAGAACTGAAAAAACATAACTCTAAGCCTATCTCTGAATAAATAAGGCTTTTTCATTTCCTATGTAAATATCAAGCTATTAACATACAATGCAGGCTGCCAAAATTCTGATTTTACATTAAACAATTTTACATTTTTACATGTCTTTAGCATATTGGTAAGGCAAAGCTTTTTCTCCAAACATTAGACAAAAATTTCTATCTTTTGACAGTCTAAGTTATTCAGGCATGCCCAATGCAAAGAGAATCAAATATTTTCAGACATTCAATTGCTCCTTTGTTTTTAATTGCAAGTCAGTCAGGACACAACAGCAAGATCCCTTTTCATAAAGTCTGTTTCTTCCTTGCAAAAAAAAGTCCTGTGCTATTCCTTTTTAATATGTGAGTTGAATGCTTCTAATTTAGAACCTGTCACCTTCATAACCTCCCAAAGCCGGCAGATCATCAGGGAGGATTTTCCTTGTCATTCAATTTTCTGATGCCCTTCTAAATTTCTCTGTTTTTCTTTGTCTGAAAAACTTTGGCCATTGGAATTTCATATTATGATCACCATTTCCTACTACCCCATTTTATATTTCTAATTTCATTAAAAAAACAATTAATTATTAGAATAACATGGTAGGCTCGCTAAAGCCTTAAGCATGTATGAACATTAAGTTTATGAGACAACCATCTCTGGCCCTTCAAACTTAACTCTACAAATTCAGAAAGAACCATTTTGGAGTTCAAATTAAAGGGAAATTAAACTGGTTAAATTTAAGTAATATTTTAGGCTTTAATGCTTAAGTGCATTATTTATGAGCTAGAAGTAAGTAGCACTTAAAAACCAATTCATTTTTGAATTCAGCATCAATTGGGCTTGTTTCTGTTTCAAAGTTTTATTTGATTATTATCATGAAAAAGTGGCTATACTTTTATTAATTTTTAAAAAGTCATTTGAGATATTATATCAGCATTAGAATAAACTTGCATGCCAAGGAAAGCATCCTAGAGGACTGGTCTCCACAATCTACACCAAGAGACCTTTTGTGTGTGTGTGTGCGTGTATAACTACTTGAGAGTATTATAATTTCTTTTTTAAGCAAGGCAATCCTATATCCATAAAATTCTTTAAAAATTAAAAGTGACTCACTGGGCCCAGCCAGAGTGGCTCAGTGGTTGAGCATCAACCTATGAACCAGGAGGTAATGCTTTGATTCCAGGTCAGGGCACATGCCAGGGTTGCAGGCTCAATCCTAGTAGGGGGCATCCAGGAGTCAGGTGATCAGTGATTGTCTCTCAAGATTAGAAACCCTTTTTTTTTTTTTTTAAAGTGACTCACTGGAAAGAAATTATGTATTGAATTCTGTGTGTATTATTAAAATATTATAATATATACAGATATCAAATCATAAGGTTGCACACCTCAAACTTTTATGTCTATAAACTACTTTTACCTTAATAAAAATGGTAAATATATATATAGCCAGTGTCCGTGACAACCAAACGACTGGTCACCCTGAGGTACATTGAGCACCTCTCAGTCCCTCCCTCTCCAGCCACCGAGAGGGGCGGGGCAGGACTAGGGACTGGAGAGCTGGCTGAAGGGCTGCCCTCTTGGTCTCTGCCCCCAGCCTTCAGGCTTCAATGGATCAGTGATGGTGAACAGGGGAATTGGGGTGGGTGGTGGGAGGACCGGCTGGTTGTCAGGCCATTGGGATCACCAGCTCATCCCCGGCTGCGCAGGGGCTCAGGCCTGTGGGAAAGCAGGCACTGGAGACTTCACCTCCATGCGCGTGCTCCCCGCTGGCTGCTGGTGGAACACGCTGCCCGCTCAGGCCTCTCACGCTGGGGCCGGTAGGTCACAGGCTCGCCCCTTAGCTTCCATCAGCACCTCAAGCCCCAGCAGCAGGGGCAGTGGCTGCAGCACCCACGTGAGTGGCCCCAGTAGGCAGCGTGTTCCACCAGCGGCCGACCTGGCGCATACACATGGAGGTGAAGTGGCCGGTGCCTGCTTTCCCGCAGGCCTGAGCCCCCAAGCACCCAGGGATGAGCTGGTGATCCAAACGGCCTTACAGCCTGGCGGTGGAGGCGGTGTTCGGCCTGGGGACTGGTGAACGGGCAGAAGATGGCCCTGATTGCAGGAGGTTAGGCCCTAGGGACCCTACCCGCATGATTTTGTGTACTGGGCCTCTAGTATTATATATAAAGGCTGCTCAACTTTTTTGGGTATTATATATACTTGGCAACCTCTGTTCTCCATGTATGTTTTAAGACTATAATTCTGACTGTAGATAAATATAGAACTAATTCAGGGGTGTCCCAGTCAGATTCCAAAAGACATCCCTCCATGTGTCTAATGATAAGACTGATTGGATGGCTGACAAGAGTCCTTTGCCACTGTACAGCTGACAATACTTGTTGAAAGGCTGTTCTTGAATAAAATGAACACTTGGCTGTTCCTCCAAATTTTCACTTCATCCTGGGCTACTAACCTGAATCAAGGATATTTTTGAGGATAGTTATAAAACAAACATATATGAAGTAGTGCAGCAGTTTGACATCTAGGCTTGAGCAAAGTCACTGTCCCATGTAATTTCCAACAGGAAAGAAATCACTGGGACAGAAAATATATGTGATAGCACAATATGGAGCTGTCACATCAACTCACTGTCAGTCTCTGGCTCAGGAGGCAACACCTTCTCTCTCCTTCCGTCTTATGCTTTGCTACCACCTTCTTGTCCATTTGCATGGATCATTGGACCTGACAAATAGTAATGATGGTGAATAGCATTAAGAGGCATCTTGCCCACCTACTAACCGCAACATATCTGATGGGTTTCTAATCTTATAATGTTGCCAGAAGTAGAATGCCAGTACTTCTAAGTCATATATGTTGCACTGTAAGCATTGTCTTGAATGCATAGCTATGATGCTGTTCAATCCCTGAAGATGATTTATGCAGCTGAAAACCCACCTGTGGGTCCTACTGAATGAGATTTCTGGGTAGGACTCTCATTTTTTTTCTTATGACTTTCCTTATTGAGTTTTATTTTAATGCAGTGGGATAAGTAAATAAGCCATTTCATTTTCTTATTTCCCATTTCATGAAATGTTTTTCAAGTAACTCGATTAATGTTCAAAACCAATATTTGAGCAGGTGTGTAATGTAATTAAAATTTCATAAAACTGCTATAATCATGGTAACTTAGTAATAAGCAACACTATTTATCACACAAAATATTTCTTTGGATTTCTAATGTGTACTTTATTTAGCTAACTCAGTAATAAAATTATATAAATACACACATCTGTACACACACACACACACACACACACACACACACACTTCCTTTAAGGAATTTTGTTCTTTAAAGGGTTCACTTTGCAATCAGTAGTTTCCTCTAAGAAAGAAATCAATCTTTTCTTGCAGTTTGGTCTACAGATGGCCTAATGGGTGAAGGCAGAGATAGCTAAATTCCATTTATATTTTTTGAATAAGATGACATTTCATCCCAGAACGCTATGTGGCATCCTATGATTTAATGTGTACTAGTAAGTGAATGGTATTGAAATTCTCACTCCTCTACAACAATTTTCAACCAGTGTGTTGGGGCACACTGGTGTGCCGCAAGAATTTTTAAAACATGAAGTACCTGCCTGGCTGGCATGGCTCAGTGGTTGAGTGTCGACCTATGAACCAGGAGGTTACTGTTTGATTCCCGGTCAGGGCACAGGCCTGGGTTTCGGGCTCAATCTCCAGTGGGGGGCGTGCAGGAGGCAGCTGATCAATGATTCTCTCTCATCATTGATATTTCTCTCTCTCCCTCTCCCTTCCTCTCTAAAATCAATAAAAATATATTTTTAAAAAACACACAAAATACCTGACTATAGTCAGGGCACTGTCCTCTTTTCCCTTAGACTGTCAAAAAAAAAAAAAAAAAAAAAGCAACAGTTAATACAATACTAGTCATGAATGAAACAAAATTATACCTATTTTTTCTGTCATATTGGCCAAAAATACAAAATTTTTTTTGGTGAACTGCAGAATTTTAGTAATTTCTTTATGTGCACTATGAGATGAAAAAGGTTGAAAATCGCTGCTCTGCAATACAAACATAACTCACAAATACCCACTACTTTAGTTCTGATGTGTAGTGGCGAGTGGTATTGTGTCTATCAGATATATCGCTGTTATTCATTTGTCTGGGTATTTTTGTTACCTGATGTTTTATCCCTTTAGTCTTGACACATTTGTCTGTCAGTTATTCTCAAAATTTAGTGTAAGAATCAAGAAGGCATTTGTTAAAAATCCAGATTCCTGGGGATGATTACAGATGAATGAAACCCATGAATCTGCATTTTATTTTCACAACCAGGAGACACTGATGCAGACAGGCAGTTCAAGAACTTCCCTCTGAGAAATGCTGCCTAGGAGGATTAAAATCTCATTCTTAATTTAATTCCTATGTGATTCCTCCTGTGTCCATTGACATCCTTTGCTCATTTAAGACAGGATGTTTCACAGAGAATCTGCCTCAGAACAACACAGAACAAACTTCAGAATATTGCTGCCCAACAGATACATAATGTGAGTATGTGTACATACATATATACATATACAATTTATAATATCCTGATTTAAACATTGTTTAAAAATAGGGAAAATGTAATTTTAATAATATATTTTATTCAACCCAATATACACAATATATTATCATTTCAAATATGTAATCAATATAAAATATTAATGAGATGTTGTATTCTTTTTTCATGCTAAATCTTTGGAATGTGGTATGTAATCTGTGCTTAACAGCCCATCTCCCTTTTAAATAGTCACATTTCAAGTGGTCAGTAGCTACGTGTGGTTAGTGGCTATAATGTTGGACAATACAGGTTGGAGGATAGCATTGCATGCATATTTACTAAAATCACACAAGCAGCCTGGCCAGCGTATGAACCAGGAAGTTATGGTTCGATTCCTGCTCAGGGCACATGCCCAGGTTGTGGGCTCGATCCTCAGTGTGGGGCGTGCAGGAGGCAGCCGATCCATGATTCTCTCTCATCAGTGATGTTTCTATCTCTCTCTCCCTCTCCCTTCCTCTCTGAAATCAATAAAAATATATTTTTTAAAATCACACAGGCATGTTCAAGAGTAAACAAACCACACCATGATGAAACTAGTGATTTGATGAGCCTCTTAATTTACATGTATCCATCAAAGACATAAGGGATATTATGACATCCAGAAGTGGACTATGCTAAGTGTTTTTGCTGAGGTCTGATTACCTGAGATACAACCTGTGGGATATGAAGCTATTTACTGTAAGCTATTTGCTTCTTTGTGGTATAACTGAGGTTTTATGAAAATGGACAGACTCCCGAGAAGTGGCTAGGGTTTATATATTTCATTAATTGGCCTTAAAACTCTACAAATATCTTGATTTTTATTTTTAATCCTCACCCGAGGATATTTTTCCATTAATTTTTAGAGAGAGTGGAAGAGAGAGGGAAAGACAGAGAGAAACATTGATGTGAGAGAAACACATTAATAGGTTGCCTCATGCATGTGCCCTGACCAGGTCCCAGGCAGGGGAAGAGAATGCAACTGAGGCACATGCCCTTGATCGGAGTCGAAGATGGGACCCTTTCAGTCTGCAGGCCAATGCTCTATCCATTGAGCAAGATCTTGATTTTTAAAAATTGGTTGCTGCAATAATTTTTCTTACTTTTGGAGTTAAAAATAAAAGACAACGTTTCACTTATACTTATTTATAATATATTCTTAAAGGCTCTGAAAAGGCACAGACAACACCAATTGTTACTATTTACTAAATGCTAATAACAGTATTAAGGAGAACTAACATTTATTAAGTGGTATTGTCCTGAGTGTTTACATATATAATCACATTTACATAAATGCATCTCATTTACATTGCGATTACATACAACAACCCTCTATGATGTATACTATTATTATTCCCATTCCACACATAGAAAAAAATAAAAACAAAGAAACCACTTGAGGCCAGAGAGATGATGCCACATGGTCAAGGATGCTTCAATGAGTGGTGAAGCTAGTTTAGTAATAGGCATTTGGACTCTGGAGTCAGGAATCTTAATATAGATACCAAGGTTTTGTCAATCTCACCACTATTGTCATTTAGGGAGGACACAGGGAAGGGCAAAAGTAGGTTTATAGTTGTGAATACATGAAACACAGAGTTTATTCTTGTATCATTATTTATTCATTATTGTATTATTTTCCACACAATGACTATAAGCCTACTCTTGCCCACCCTGTATTTCTTTGGGATGGGGAGCTGTCATGAGGATAGGATGTTGAGCCGCATTCCTAAGATCTTCCAACTAGATAGCACTGCACACTCCACCGCCACTCCCACCCTTGAGACCTCACTGGAGAGCAGAACTGCCCTTGAAAAAACCACTGTCCCGTACTTAACGGCCTCCCTGTAACATGTCCCCAGTGCATGTGAGCAGGAGATGCCTTACAGAAGAGGTGTGGCAACAGAAGCAACTCCAGGAGCTGAGGGAGGCGAGAGAACCAACTCTCTTCCAGAACCTCCAGAAGGAAGCAGCCTGCCAGCACCTTGGCTGAAACCAGTAAGTTCCCATTTTGGACTTCTGACCTCCTGGATTGTAAGGAATAAATTTGTTTTGTTTTGAGCCACGGAAAATGTGCTATCATGGAAGTAGAAAAGGAATACAGGTTTTTGGTCAAAATTCACTATTATTCTGTCATGTAGGTTTTCTTATTCTTATCTCATTGATTAGGCAACTGCAAATTAGAAACTTGAAATAACTTGCCCAGCATCCCAAAGCCAGAAAGGGTGGAAGAGATTTAAAACCAGGATACCTTACTGCAAAACCTCTTTCTAATCGATGTGGTGTGTTCCACTCGTTTCCCCAAAACCCCCACATAATACAATTTATTCAATCCCATCTATATGAAGATTTAGAATATGGATAACATTCTTGGGAAGGGGGGCAGTTTGGAAAGAAACATCCCTTGGAAAATGCTTTGAAAAAAATGTTAAAGGCAATCTTCCTCTTTCACTTTCATTGTTTATTATACTTGAGAGGGATCTGGTGGTTTCTATGTCAATGTGGGATAGAGATTCTTGGAGATTTGGAGAGAAGGGAGGAAAAAAACACCTCAGTCAATGCAGACCAATGTGAAGCACCTGTACTACCACTGATGCTGATCTTTTCTTAAATTCTTTTAATCCTCACCTGAGGACATGGTATTTTTAGAGAGGAAGGGAGAAGGAGGGAGGGAGAGAGAGGGAGAAATTGATAGGTTGCCTCCCTTCCGTACACCCCCTGACCAGGGATTGAATCTGCAACCCAGGTATGTGGAAATCAAAACCATAACCCTCTGGTGTGAGAGAGGACACTTCAACCAAACCACCCAGGCAGGACAATGCTGATCATTTTGACAGGCCTATCATTTCTAAACTTCTATAGGCACTTATCTGCATAAAATTCCTCCAACAAAAAATCTATGTAACAGCAAGAAAACTCAGAATTGCAATCAGCACTCTTTTAGCCTTGTGATTAAGCCGCAGATTAATCTGACCTATGTGCCCTGTTTGCAAGACAATTAAAATACTGGAAAATACTATACAAATACATCCTTGAATGAAGTCATATGCTATTCAATAAACATGTTCACATTATGCAAAGGTCTCATTATCAGAAATACATTTACAAGTTATTTACATTTCTAAATACTTGGCTTCTAAAATGAGCGTCTACAATCTCTCTTTTTTTCCCATTCTCGTCACCTTCCCACTTTGGATGGCCCTGTAACACAGTGATCAAGAACGTGGACTTTTGACTGGGACAGCTCCCAGTCCTCAAGCCTACACCTACTAGCTGTGAAACACTGATCACATTATTGAACCACTTTAAGCTAAAGTTTCTTCATTTGCCTGACAGACATCATTACAGAACGTGCCTCAGAGGGTGGGGGCATGGTTCTCCAGACAACACAACAAATGCATTTAGCACAGTGTCGGATTACTCTCAGATATCTGCTTTCCTTACCTACATAGGGTATTTCCACTGTGACCTAAACAATGGGATTCAGAACTGAAGCCATCCCTTCCTTTGCAGTTCCCTGAAAATCTGCTGTCATTTTTCATTTTAACAAATGGCACTTCCATGCATTTATCCAATTTCCCAATTCAGAAACTCTTCTGATGCACCACAACCAGTGCTCCACCTCTCTGGCAAATGTTAACAATTTGGGTGTGTCTGACCTCACAGAGAGGAGTTAATCCCTGCCCCTCCTTTGAAAGCTATGTATTTGCTACCTGAATTCACACCCCCATCATTTCTTGCCTCAATTTTTCCTTTGGTCAACCATTTTCAACAGCCCCGAAAGAGTGTTTTCTTTCTTTACTTTTCTTTCTTTCTTTTTTTTTTAAATGCGAGTACAACCATATAGTTTCCAGCTTAAAATTCTTGGCTTCAAAGAAACTTTAAATGACCTTTAGGACAGCATGGCACCTTCCTACTCCTCCAGACTCCTCTCCTATAAACATCAGTACTTACATCCAAGCTTTCAGCCTGTTAAAAGTGACTGTATGTTAGAATTACTAGCAGCTTTTACAAATAGCAGTGCCTAGGCCCCATGTCTTCCCTAGACAATTAAAATAGAATTTATGGGGACCACAAAGTAGTCTTTTACTTCATTTCTTATTTTCTAAATATTATATAATAACTATGTATTTTTAATTTCAGAAATTTTCACATTTCAAGAAGAGTGGCAAAATGACTATCCACATACATAACCCTCAGATTCCAACAATTACCAAAATTTCACCATACTTGATCTATTCTTTTTTTGTTTAAATATTTTAAAACTAATTCCTGACACCATCATTTCACAAAGAATTGATTGCTATTATCTAACACCTTAAGCCATCTTAAATCTTCCCAGTTCTATAAACAATGTTGTGTGTGTGTGTGTGTGTGTGTGTGTGTGTGTGGTGTTCAGTTGGTTTCTCTGAATCAGAATTAAACTAACACATCATTTGGTTGTTAAATTCATCAAATCTTTTCAAATTGAGAGCAGCACCCCTTTCTTCTGCTGCTGAATTGCTAGAAAAGAATTGACTGTCCTAGAGAATGTACTGCATTTGCTTAGATGTGTCCTTGGCTTTGAGATATCACTTGACTTGTCTCTTTCCTGAATTTCCCATCATTACTTTTTAAAATTTCCCCGATAAGTCTACTGTCCAGGCAAGATTGAGGATGACTCATCCTTTGGTCATATGAACTTAGTAGGATACTTTTTTACTATGCTCTTGTATGCAGTTATAACAACAGTCACTAACATCCATTAAGCATATCTAGCACGTGCCAGTCAATGTGCCAGGTGCCGTCTCACATGAACCTCACCACAACCCTACCAGAGGAAATGAGATCTTAAAGAAGTTCAGTAATTTGTCCAAGGAAACCAGCTGGTAAGTAATAAAGCTGAGACTCAAACCCTGGCATATCTGACTCTCAAATCTACATTATTACAACTGTGCTTGTCTTCATGACTCTGTGTTTTCATTTAAGGTTAGGGGAAGTCTGACTTTAAATTGGAAACAGAGCCTGATGATTCATTGCTGGCCAATCTGTGGTAGGTTCCTTATTCTTCCATAATGACAAGGTTATATCTTTATCAACTGTGTTTTGATGATTGCTTTTCTTATTCATACAACTAGACTTATGTTCTCCAAATGACAAGAGATTATCAAGTTTTGCAATGTGGCTATGCTGAACTGAAATGTGCTATAGGAATAATTATACACACTGGATTTCAAAGACAGTAGAAATGGAAAAAAAAAACAAAAACAAAACAAAAACCCACAAATTATTCCATTCAGAATTCTTAAGTTGTTTATATATTGAAACAATACTTTAAATATATTAAATATGCTATCAAAATTAATTTAACCTGTTTCTTTTTACTTTGTTTAATGTGCCTATTAGAAATTTTATAATTACAATTGTGGCTCACATTATATTTCTATTGGACAGTGCTGAACTAAACCCCTGAACCCCTTTAGGGCAAGAAGATATAGTTCCTTTTTTCTTCTTTATAATTTCTGCACTTCTAACAACTGCCTGGTAGAGAGTACACAAATAATAAATGTGGGACAAGTAGTAGACCCTGAGTCCCAAAATAGGCATCATAAATTCACAGGTATAGTTGGTATATTGTCAGGATTCTCTCATTGCCTCTAATGAATTGATTAGAGATTTTGAAAAAGAAATCACATTAAACTGATGATATACTCTAACTGATGATGATAGTAACATTCTCAAATAAATTATCAACAGCAACAAAAAATAGCAAAAAATGTATATTTTAGGTATAAGATATATGGACATGGTGGAAGATGAATATCACTAATCACTGCTCACAGAATAAATGGTCTGTACTTGGATAAAACTGCTTTAAAAATCAAGTCTAGTGGTCATAAATCTCCTGAAGTTCAAGTGCTAATCAGACTTCTAGAGAGGATGACTTTCTGGCTTTTGACCTGAAAGGCAAGCCCTGGGAGGACCAGGTCTGAATCATAAAAGTAAAACCCTTGTAGACAGTGAGGGTTTGACATGACTTTTTGAAGTATCCACAGGGGTGAGGAGATTGTCAATAACAAGCACCACAGAACACAATATTTTCTTCCTCATGAAAGTTTTATTGGCACTGGGAAGGTAACACCTATGATAAGATGAAAACATGGTTTATGGTCTCTAATCCTTGAAATTACATGCATACATATAAACACACACGAAGAGCAACAAGAAAGCCCTCTCTTAGAATATCTTAATGAAAAGAATCCTTTTTGAAATAGAGACAAAATGAATGTCCTTTTTCTTATTTATCATGTCTACCTTGATGAATAGCACAGAATTATCTTTCTCGGGACCAGAGTGATGCCTCAGAACTAGGTTCAGAAAACCAGCATCTGCTGGCTTAGGCTGAGTGAAGGAAGACAAGGTATTGTTTGGGGTCAATCCTAGTTATTTAAGGGACTTGTCATTTTAAAACAAATGAAATTTAAGGATCTTTCTCCCTTCATTTCTTTATTACTGTTGCTAGAAGTATTGAAACTTAAACCATTAGTTTTAGAAGCTCCTTAATTTACTACTTGAGGCATCAAATTTCATCTATCACATCTTTGTGATCCTGTATTATATTGCCAGGAACTACGAAGAACAGATAGCTACCTTTTATACATTCCTCTTTTTCAAAGCAAACCAAACAAACTCTAAAACCTGGACTGTGATTAAGATAAACACATAAACACCTTCATTCCCACACTGGTCTTTAAGGAAACCATAAAAGAATATTTTATTTCTCTATAGAGTTTAAGTCTTCAGGATATAGAATTAGGGTAATTAGTGTGGCTCGCCAGCGACACCCCCAATGTCCACTTTATTTTTAGTTTACTCTGCAGTGGAGGTGAGACTGAATTGGCCACCACTGGAAGTTGTTATTGGCTCTACAGAGTACTTGAAAGTTGGATTTTTAACTATAAGACTCTGTGTAGGAAGTGAATGTAGAAGCCAAATCCAACTAATTGTCCATATGACGCAAGAGAAATCAGAAATAGATCATCTCAAAGTATTACAGTATGATTAACCTCAAAACTGTTTCCCTTTAATTTTCAGTTGAGTCTAACTGGCAGATGCCTTCATGGGTAAAATTGGAAGTTTGAGTAATAACGTATTTTATTCATAGACAAAAATTTTTCTAATATCCATATTTACTTGGTGTTTATATAACAGGAGTTATGTTAAATGTGTGAATTACTCATCCCTTTAAATAACTATCTAAAGAAGTAGACAGTGTTATCATCCCTTTTTTTACAAAGAAGAAAACTGAGGCTAAAAGAAATCAAATACTTTGCCAAAATCACATTTTACTAGGTAGTGGATCCATGATTCCATCCTGATGCATATTGTTGAGATGCCATAACTCCTTTTAGCTTTTTAAATCACCAAACTTTGCATACCTTTGGTCTTGAAAAGTCAACATAGTAGGACAAGAAAGCAAACCATTACTGCCCAGTTATGTCAGTGTATTCTGGTCAATCAAATTGGACAGATTTAACCACTCTACTTTCTAAGTAAAAGACTATAACCAAATTTCCTCACAAGATTTTATAATAGGACGTCAACGGGGAAGTGATACATTACCTTCCTGATCTCTAGTAGATAGAAGAAATAGTCATTATTCATAGTCATGATCCTTCAATAGAATCTATTTGGTTATGTTTTCAAATTATTCTTCATTTTTCATGTGTATTTTTTTTGTGAGACTCAACATAATACTCTCTTGGTCTCCATAGAAGAGCTAAGAGATTGTATGTCACAGCAACAAAGTTATCTCATTCAAAGCTATTTTAGTGAGAGAGTTTCACTTCTCATGTATTTTAGAAACACTTAACCTATTTCATACAGCACATCATGTAGAAGAGCCTGTGGATAGAATATTTTGCTCCGGGTAAAGCTGTTCAAATCCTCTGCTGAATATACAGTAAACAAAACATTACACAGGAAGCTGATGGGGGAACACATGGTCTTTGTCAACAGTGAAACCTCTGACTTGTATGACGTCATTAGTGGTGGGCTCATTAGATTCAAATACAGAACCACAGATGTTCACATAAGCTCTAGTGACTCAATCATTTGCCCTGGTGAGGGCCAGCTAACACTGTCTGCCTTTTACTTAAAGGTGCACAGAAAAGGGGAGGGTATACCTACATGTAAAATAATAGACTTTCCTATCAGAAGAAACAATATGCCTGCCTAAAGCTGGGATCTTATCATTTCAATGAGTCAGATCACTAATTTAAATTACAGGCTATAATGATTCACTAGGCTAAAATTATGAAAACCTGGTCTCTTGCCAATAGAATTAAGCCCATGCTACTTTATTTTCAGCTAGGAGAATCAAACATATGTGTCATATAGAAGCCTTCCCTGGGTCTTGAAGATGCAAATGGAAAGCTGCAAGTTATAGCCCCAAGCAATTTTTATCCTTGTATATGGGAAAATTATTAATATGTAATTCACTTGAGACTTAAAAATTTTTTGCCTAGGAAGAAGTTATAATATTATAGGGGCATAAACTCTTAAGCCATAAACAAAATTGTCCTTGGTGGCCTAGAAGACTGTTTGTCTATTTCTAGCATATTTTTTCCCCTGTTAGATGGTTTTATTTGTGTAGTATATTTAACTAGCTACTTATGTGTCTTTCAACCCTATAATTCCATGGGGCTTGTCATAGCTAGTCTCTAAAGATGGACTCTATAAGTTACAGCTGCCAATACCTATGACCCTGTCCAGTGCCTTTCCACACAGTACCTGGAATCATCTGTGTGGTCAAAAGAATACAGTGTAAGTGACACTGTGTGACTTAGACTATGTTTGGAGGTCCTTGTGGTTTCTACCTTGCTCGTTTGGAATGCTTGCTGGTAACCAGTTGCTATGTAAGAAGTTCAGTTAGCTGAGACAGATACCTCAATGCTGTTATCCATGTGAAGAGGCTATGTAAAGACCAAGAGAGATGACTGGCCAGACCCCAGCTAGTCCAGCCATCCCAGCTAAGAGAATAGAGGTAAGGAAGCTATTTTATTCATTTCAGTCCCAAAAGACAGCACATAGAGAAAAACCAAGGAAATCAGCAAACAACCAGAAAGAAGGTCCAGATACATTACCTAAATTGAGCCATTCCAACTCAGGGTGAGGTCCCAGTTGTCCTTTGCCCAAATTCCAGGCACAAAGAATCATGAGCAGCATAACATTTGTTGTTTTGTGTTGTTCAGTTTTGGGGTAGTTTGTTACACAGTGATAGGATAACCAGATTAGGTTTTTATCAGTGCCCTAAATACTTATTGATAAAAGTAAATTTATTCTAAAAGTTAGCACTCATATGGAAGGTGACATAGCCATTTTAAAGGGATGGCCAGTTACACATACAAGCTTTGTTAAAAAACAATTTTTTATGACCAACTCAAATTTCTCATGCTACAAATAAAGCTTATCCTTTTTCCTTCTCCTTACAGGTAATACAGAGAATATCCAGTAACAGACTTTTACACAACAAATCCTCTATATATTTGAAAGTCATTCTTAAATCAGCACCTTTCTTTCTTTAGAAGGGAATTATCCTATATAATAAAAGGGTAATATGCAAATAGACTGAACGGCAGAACAACAGAACAACCAACCAAAGTGTAATATGCTAATTATATGCAAAGGCTGCTCAACAACTCGCTATGATGTGCACTGACCGCCAGGGGGCAGAGAGTCAACTGGTCAACCAGTTGCTATGACATGCACTGACCACCAGGGGGCAGATGCTCCAACCAGTAGGTTAGCTTGCTGCTGGGGTCCGGCTGATCAAGACTGAGTGAGATGGGCCGGACACGCCCTGGAGCCCTCCCATGGTCCCTCAGTGGCCTGATCGTGCACTGGTGGAGTCCCTTGGCCTGGCCTGTGCCATCTCGCAATCCGGGACCCTTCAGGGGGTATCGGAGAGCCAGTTTCAGCCCGATCCCACAGGCCACTCCCCTTGGGAAGGTGCCAGATGCAAGGCTCATGGCTGGTGAGCACTGCTGGAGCAGTGTGAGCCTCTCCTGATCAATTGGGACTGATAGGGTGTGAGCCCGCGGCAGGCACACTGGGGCCAGGATGAGCAGGAGCGGCAGGTAGGAGCTGCAGGTAGTATTGGACTGCAGGTTTCGGCCCGATCCCTGCAGGCCACTCAGAGGGACCCCACCCATGCACAAATTCGTGCACTGGGCCTCTAGTAAGAAGTAGAAAAGGCTTTAGAATCAAGGAGACCCTACCCTCCATTTGGATTTCAGCTTTGCTACTTAAAACAATATGATCACTGGTGGGTGTGTAAATCTCAATGAGCTTCAGTTTCCTGCCTTTGCAAAGTGGGGTAATGGTGCCTAAACTAACTGTGTGTTGGGAAGGTTAATATGAAATAAAGTAGATAAACGGTGCCTAAACTAACTGTGTGTTGGGAAGGTTAATATGAAATAAAGTAGATAAAGTGCTGAGCACTGTGTTGGATGTAATAAATGTGTATAGGATGGTAGCCTTTTAAACATTTGTCTTCTACTCTTTCTACATCTTTATTTCTTCATAGACCTCTAAAGTTGAAGTAATCAAAACAGGATATCATAATGTACCAAATGGGACTAACGATCTGAGCAGGCCAACTCAGAAGGGAGAGTACTGCAGATGACTTCATTCTACCTTTCAGGGCACTCTTCACCTCTAATGTGTGCTGAGGGAGCGTTAGAGCAAAAAACACCATCCCCGCAGAGGAGAGGTGCAACAATGGGAGTGGCTCAAGGCATACCTTCAATCCTGTGTTGGCGGGTATCAATCATGCCAATCTAGCTTTCACTGGCAGGAAATGACACCTGACATAACATTAGGACTCAGTGGGCTCTGGATATCACAAGTTTTTTTTTTTTTTTTAATTTAAAAATTGATGAGAGTATAGGGGAGAGAGAGAGAGAGAGAGAGAGAGAGAGAGAGAGAGAGAGAGAGAGAGGAAGGATCATTGATTTATTCCACTTATTTATAAATTCATTGGTTGATTGATTCTTATATGTAACCTGATGGGGACCAAACCTGCAACCTTGGTGTATGGAGATGATGGTCTAACCAACTGAGCTATTGGGTCAGGACACGGATATTACATTTTTTATTTTTTATTTTATTTTATTTTATTTTTTTAATTAAATCTTTATTGTTCAGATTATTACATTTGTTCCTCTTTTTCCCCCCCATAACTCCCCTCCTCCCAGTTGCCACCCCACCCTTCGCCCTCACTCCCCACCCACTGTCCTCATCCATAGGTGCACGATTTTTGTCCAGTCTCTTCCCACATCTCCCACACCCCTTTCCCCCCCAAGAATAGTCAGTCCATTCCCTTTCTATGTCCCTGATTCTATTATAATCACCAGTTCATTCAGTTCATCAGATTATTTATTCACTTGATTCTTAGATTCACTTGTTGATAGATGCATATTTGTTGTTCATAATTTGTATCTTTACCTTTTTCTTCCTCTTCCTCTTCTTAAAGGATACCTTTCAGCATTTCATATAATCCTGGTTTGGTGGTGATGAACTCCTTTAGCTTTTCCTTATCTGTGAAGCTCTTTATTCGTTATTTCAGTCCGTGTATGCTTAATTTCTAGTTGGTTCCCCATCATAACATCGAGGGTCTCATTAATTTTCTTGTAGATCTCATTAAGTTTATCGGCGGCTTCTAAACAGTTCTTGAGAGACCTTAAACGTGTGGTTCTGAACTCTATATCTTCCATTGACAATTTTGTCCTGTTTCTTTGTCTCCGCATTTTGTTATGC
Source organism: Myotis myotis (assembly GCF_014108235.1). Taxonomy (NCBI): domain Eukaryota; kingdom Metazoa; phylum Chordata; class Mammalia; order Chiroptera; family Vespertilionidae; genus Myotis; species Myotis myotis. Next base: position 42,559,619 of record NW_023416335.1, read on the forward strand.
TTTCTTGGTGCACCCCTTAGTGGTCTTTGTGCGCAGTCTTGTAGTTAAGCCTTGATTGTTGTAGCTAATACCAGGGAGGGTTTGACCTCCAGGCCAAGTGGCTGTGAGAATCCGGATATTACATTTTTTAAAGTTTCATACAAAGATTGTTGAACATGGAGGGAGTCATAGAAATCATCTATCCTAACCTCCTTATTTTTATAGATGAGGAAGCAATCTTGTACAAGTGCAATGAAAAGATCAACACCTCACAGCGAGTTTACAATAAAGTTGGGACAAAGACAATTTCTTCCAGATTAGGGCCAGGCCCTCTGTGCCATGCTAACCACATCCAACATCTCAGCTATAAGGAAGGCTTTTGAGGGATCTTTGATTTTTCAATCCACACATAGGCTGTGCCCATCACTTTTGTTTCTAGCATACAGTATGGCATAGTGGCTCAGGGCACCAGCTTGTTGTCCACAGACTGTGTTCAAGTTCAACACAGCGGCCTGTCTATCCAGTGCATGCTTTTGAGCTACAATTTCTACATTCTAAAATGAGGCTAATAGACCTATACCCTCATAGATTAGTTTAGGGGATTACATGTGAGAAGCTTGACTTAGTGACTGCACATAAATGTTATCTACCCTCACTCCCATGATTTCTCATTTTTATCCTGTGACCTTGCATTTCTCCCAAGTTTTCATGTTTTGCTGGCTATTCTTATCCTATTTACATTTATTTCTTTAACATGACCACATCCTGACTCTTTCCACCAGATGCCATCTCTTTTTGACATTCTTTCCTCTATTCAGGGCCCACCTTAAAGTGCCATCTCTCTCCTTTCCTTTTAGTGTCTGTCATTCCTTCAAATGGAGAGTGAGTCATTTGATCTGCCTATCAGATATAAAACAATGTGAACATTCCACGCACCCTGTAAAATTGTATATGTTATTACTGTTTGATTGCCATATTATTAAAGTGATGTTTTTAAATGAGGCAGTAACAGGGTTTCCTCAAGTTTCTCTGAGGTGCTGAAAAAAATTATATGGAAAGGAGGGAGTACTATGAGGGAGAAAACATATTGGTTCCCACCTTGGATTTAATCTTTCATATGATTGCATGTATGTATACACATGTTTACATGCATATATATGTATAAAAGAACACATAAAGCCTCTTAAGTTTTGGCATAAGATTTGTTTTGAACAACTGATGTCCCAAGATAAAAATAATAATAATAATAATAATAATAATAATAATAATAATAAAAAGAACCACCATTGCTCTAACATATCAATTAACCTGGGTCAAAGAAGGTATTTATATTCAATAATAAAAGCTTCTACCCTAAACCTTGAAAATATGTATGTTTCCTTTACATGAATACAGGGTTGAAAAAGAATTTACACCAGGTTCAGGATGTATAAAATTGCTTTCTTTCCCTTAAATCCATAATAGAATTTTGGGGAAAAATTGTTTTGGTTTTATTTTCCTTAGCTTAAAATTTGTGTTAAAATACCATAAACTTAGTGCATACTATAATAATAGCTCTAATTTAAGGTGGGCATTGCTCATTTCTTAATAAAGCCCTGTGTGTGTGTGTGTGTGTGTGTGTGTGTGTGTGTGTGTGTGTGTGAAATGGGCTGATGGACACATACTGCTCATTTCTGCACTAGCACCCAGAGATAGGAATCACTGTTAGTAGCATTATTTCAGAATACAAAGGACAGCCATATATGCTGTATATCAAATGTACAATCAAATCTATGAATGGGGATAATTAACATCTGAAGAACCATCATCACTCAGGAGTTTACAGACACCATAAATTTAGAGAGTTGCCAGTAGACTAATCAGCAATGAAAAAAGTAGACAATGAAATAAGGCCCCAGTCACATTGCTGTTGCACACACAATGTCACTTTGTGTGGATTCACAAATTTGAAGCTACATCACTTCATACAGGAATAAATAGGAAGGGTGAGAATGTAAAACTTACGAGTAAATAAATTAGCCTCACTCTGTAATAAACACATGCTGTATAAGGGAGGTGAGTTAAGTAAATTGGACACATATCCAATACTGACAGTAATTGTGTAAAGTACACATCGAGCACAGCCACTGACCACTCGGTCATTGGTTACCTTAACAAATCTTATATTTGAGGAGTGAAAACTAATTTCATTGCCTTAATGAAAACAGGAATTGGTTTCTTTGAGTAAGCTTTATAGGAAAAGCAATTTAAGACATATTCTAGAAATTTGTATTTTAGGACAAAAGTGATATATTTGCTTCAACTGGGGAAAGTGGCTATTTATTTTTTAAAAATAAACAGGTTTGTAGAATGGTAGACTTTTGTTTATCTGTACCTGAAACAGAGTTGTAACCTTTCCAAGGGGTTCTGGTGACCTGTAAGAATGGGATTTTGTAATATTAGAGTCAAAGTTCTACCCGGTCACCTACTAATCTGAGACTCAGCAGGCGAGTATCAGGAGGAGACATCTGCCCTTGTTCCAACACAATAGCTGCCTCTCCGAAATTTTACTCAAAATTTATTGAACTTTCTTGGTTTATTATACATCTTAAAAGAGTATTACAAGAAACACAACCACTATTAAAAATAGTTAAGTGCATCTATAACCTGGTACTTACTGTGTTTGTATCAAGGCAAATTAAAACTCAACATAAGATGCACTTCAGGCCAAGGATCAGTTATTAATGATGGGGGAAGCTGTCTAAAAGGAAAAGGGGTTCTCAAACAAAAAGTCTCTCAGCATGATGTCTTTTTTTCTTTTCTTTCTTTTTTTAAAAAAATTTTTGCATCTGTCTTTTCCGCCATCCTGGCATATCGAGGGCATGTTTACAACTGAATTGTTCCCTAGACCCCAATCAAGAGTTATCACAGTTATCACAGTTGGGTTCTTGTCTTCCATATTTGTATATTCATGACAATAGGTGGTTTGGAATGGTGTCTGTGAATATTGTCCGATCCGTAGCTGTAAACTGTTATGGATGTTATAGAATTTTACATAATATTACAGAATACAAACTGATTACAAAAAAGCTCAGCCCAAGGAATATAAACAGGAGGGATTTTGGAACGAGGACTTGAAAATGGGTTCAGTTGCTTTTCCATGGGAAAATATGTTAGTATGGCCATTTTTAATGCTTCTGGGGAATTAAATGCATTTTAACCATACATGCCTTTATCTAAATTTAGATTTTGCTACCCAGGGGATATTTGATAGTGTTTAGAGACTTTTCTTTCTTAAAAATATAGTTTGGAAGTGGGTCAGAGGATGTTACAGGCATCTAGTGGGTAGACACTACAAATGCTTCTAAGCATCCTATAATGCACAGGGTACCCCCTCCCCCCACCCTACCAACAACAAAGAATTATCTGACACAAAATTACAACAGTGCCTTGCTGTTATCGAATGTGAGGAAGGGTTTTCTCCTCAGCTTCTTAGCATAATAACTAGAATGAGGAAATCTTAACTTTTTTTTTTTTTTTTTAATGAGGATGGGTAGAGGACTAGACTAGGGCTTTCTGGAAGGACTCTCACAGGCAAGTGAATGAACAAAAGCTCAGTGTTAGAAGAGTAGAGTGTTGTTGGAGATTGAGTTATAGTTCAGTATTTTTGCAGTGTTGGGTAGGTTAGGATACTATTGAATTGATAGTGACTGCCAATATCAGGTGGCTATAGAAGATGGAGAGACCCATGGGTAATGAAAAATGTCCACTTTGTTAGGCAACAAGAAAGAGTTCTTGAAGAATTTGGAGCAAGGGATGTCATAAACAAATAGGTGCATGAACAAGATTAATATGGATAGCAATGGACAGATGAATTGGAAGTCAGAGAAAATGGACAGAGGGGACTAGCTAGGTAATGGCAGCTTGAACTAGAGAAATGGCACTGGGGGAAATGAAGGTGAATTAGCAAGTGAGATTGTGAAAAAGTTGTTAGGATGGCCCTGGACTATGTATAGAGTGTGCAAGAAGGGATTGAATCAGAGTTGCTTGAAGGTTTCTGGGATGAGGGTGGATCCATTAAAAAATACAGAATCAGAAGGAAGAGCAGTATAGGGAAAATATGATGAGTTCAGTTTTAAACTTGTTAAACTTGAGATATTAGGGTGACCTTCAAGTAGACATTTCTATTATGCAATTCAGAATATAGAATGAAGCTAAAGAAAGAGGTTGGGATGAAGAAATAATTGGGGGAAGGTGAGATTCATTTATATGGAGATGATAGTTAAAGCCATAGAAACAGGATAAGAAGGAGGAGAAAAAGAGACAAGATCTGGGGTGGGGATGCTCTAATTTGAGGGTATGGAACCAAAATAGACACAAATGAAAGAGACGAGGGAGAAATAATCAGACTGGTTGTCACAGAATGAGGATAGCACCGTGTGATAGAAGCGAAGCCAGGTGAGAATGGAGAAATTAGGGTGGTTTAAAGCCATGGAAGGGTCAAGGAGGATCAAGCTGAGGAAAGGCTGGTGGGCTAATTATTAGGAAGTTATCATGGACCTTTGTGGGAACAATTACTGCAAATGATTATGAGAGAAAATGGGTTATAAAATCTGCAGCAAGGCTCGGGAGGAATTCTGTGCTGGGAACGGAGAGAGGAGAGAAAGGTGGGGCATGAAGGAGTGGATGCATTTCCAGGCTGGTGGCCTCTAAACAGGTCTCTACACAGCGAGAACAAAGCCCGAATCACTGACTGCTAATAACAAGCTACTTCTTAGATCTTCTGCTTCCCTTTCTATTCTTAAAGTGTGGTTTTTGGGTGGAGGGGGCGGGAGGGGGGCACTGAGCAAGAAAAGCAGAAATAAGAAGGAGCATGACTCAGTATTGTATAGTTTAAAATGGACACAGGAATACCTGTGGACATTTTAGGTTTATACTATAAAAAATATGGCAAGAAAAACATATAATTTCAGATTATTTTGCCATCATTTCTAAACTTCCAGATTCATTACCAAAGCATTCATTAATGCTTCCTCTCAGAGGCCCCATCTGTAATATTCTAGTGCCATTTACTTCAAATAAATGTCTGATGAATCTTATATTTTTACGCCTTGAGGCAGGCCAAAGTAAACTTTAAACTTTTTTGAGGGGAGGTAGGCCGAGGTATCATGTGGTAACACCTACATTAGCAAACACTTTCATAATTTATTGAGGGAAAATGCCAGCAGCACCGTAAAAGCAGTGCTTCATACAGATTGGGAAGCCTGTGGCTAGGGTGTCCCCTGAAGTACTTAATCCTGTCCTTGCTTACCACCAGACCGCATGTGCTCCAGGATCCCGGAAACCCGGCCTCTATTTTACACACTGACAGGCAAAGGCTGTAACTTGGAGCCGCTGGACGGTTGTCCCTACGCCAGCGGATATTTTAGAAATACAGATGCATGTCCGGAGAGTCTGACAGAGATGAGGCCCAGGATTTTGAGAAGTTTTCAGAGGTCTGAGTCCTTCCTTGGACCCCTTGATGGAGGTAGACACTGTCCACACCCAGTGAATGAGGCCACTCATTGTTTCTGGGAGGAACACCAGTTAGAGCGAAAGCTGAGTTGGTTGAGATGGGTAGTTTCCAAATTGTGTTTTAACTCTGGAACATTCTTATCAACTGAACTTGAACCTGGGGCCTCAGAGGAGAAAACGGAGGCATTTTTTGGTGACCAGGTAGATAAAGAGGGCCAGAGTCACATCTTTTTAGCCTTCATTAACAGCCTGCAGTGACCTTGAGATGGCTCTGAACAAGAGGAGCTTAGCAACTGCCCTGTTTGATTATCCCCAAGAACCAATCAAACCCTGAACCCAAAAGCACTGTAATAGAACCAATAATAGAAGATTGCCTGGCATATAGGTGAGTTGATGGTAGTTATAAGTCCTTTTAAACCATTTGATAAATAAGTCATTAGGGCCTGCCACGTGTTAGGTATTGAAACCAAATGGATACAACACTACAGAAAAAATAATCTTCCCCATTTCATGAAATTAAGATGCCCAATCGCTACAATAAAGTGATTCCATAGATCTTCAAGTACTTAAGAGGTAGGTTTGAATGTTAATATCTTTTTAACAGCTGAGGAAAGCAAGACTCAGGAAAATCATATAATGTGACATGCCCCAGCCCCAGCCCCAGGGCACTCAGCTGATGTGGCTAGGACCCCAACCAGGACACTCATCTCAAAGTCTGGTTCCTATCATGGCTTCCCAAGACCTTAGCCTGCAGGTCTGCAGTAAGTTCCAATCGTGGGGCCATGGGATCAGATCCCACTAAGTTCCCATAATCTCTTTACTCAAAATATCCGCAGGCCACAGTAAGGCATATTAGCATTTCTTCACTAAGCTCAGTGTTCCCTATTCCCAATGGTACCTTTGGACACAGGGTTAAGGAGAATCTTCTCTAAGGCTTCAGAATAGATTCCATGGTGCATCCAAAAGACCTGTGATGCACAGGAATAGACTTCCATGTATCCTATTTTTTTCTGTGGCAGGGTTTGAAACTTGAAAAACAAGCATGCTGGGTTTCTCCTTGCCAATTGTTGCTCTTTGCCGCTTCCTGAATAGTTTATAATGTTTTCTCTATTCCTCACTGAGCTCTCATAAAAGCGAACATGAACTAAGAAGAAAAATTGGCTTCACTTTAACATAAGCTGATTATTTCCCTGCCATGACTTGTTTTTGAATATTAAAAATAGTAATAAAATTAAAATAGTCTTTGGAAGGAAGAGAGTATACTAGCCATATTCTGCTTTGACCAAATAAAGTCTCTTGAGGAGGAAATAAAACTTCTTTTATGTCAAACACGCACATTTATTTCAGAAAGAGATGTCTTGTTAAGTTGTTATAAAAGAACAAAAGAATTAGAAAAACAACAAAGAAAAACACATGTGAGCAAAAAGAGAGCTTGTGATACACCTAAAACCCTACAAATAGTTTATTGTGAGCGTGGATAGATGGAAGACTGAGCAAAATCACCAACATTCTATTTTAGGATTTATTTCCGACTCAGGTCACAGAGAACTGTCACTTTTATTTTGCAACAAAATAATAAATAATGAAGAAATAACTCCCCACCACCACCTCTTGTTACAAAGAAATCATCATCACCGTTTTATTATCCTTCAAAAGACAACTCTGCACGCTTTTCCGAATGCTGGGTCAATGCAGCAGCACACTTTCATACTAACTTAAAGTGCATTTCACAGCTTATTGCTGAGTTTATGGCACTTCTTTTAGTTTCTGCCAGCAGAAAAAAATCTGCTTTCACAGTGGAAGTCTGACAAGCTATTTCAACTATATTAAACAGCAGGCTACAGTCAGTTGCTCTTTCATGCTTTCTGGCATTCTTGCAGTTCCTACTAGAATTAAGGGGTCAAAATGTTGGAGTTCAGGGATAACACTGGAATAACACTTAGTCTCAGTTTTCTGTTAAGAAAGACATCAAAAGGGAAAATTTCTGCCAAATACAAATTCTTGGCAATGGGAACCATGTCCAATGATCAAAAAAGGTGGTCCCTCCCCAGCAAGCCAACCAATCAACCAACCAACCAACCAACCAACCAACCAACCAACCAACCAACTAAAAGGCAGTAAGGAGAAGGTCTGCTTTATGCCTGTAACAAATTCATTAACTTTTGTCTTAGCCCAAATTCTCATGAAATCACAGCATGATGCATGGATCAAGGGGCTAACACTTTATTTCAGAGATATACATCCAAAGCAAGGAGAGTGAGGGAAAGAGAAAAATGAACAGAGGAAATAAACACAGCATAGTGATATGACTCATCACTGCACTGGCCACTCCTTCACCATGAGCCACCAGGAACATGACTGGTCTCTTGGAAGACATGCTTGCTCACCCTTCTGCCAGATTTCCAGGAAAGGGTCTTAAGGAAGAACCGCCTAGGAGTGGTCCAGGAAAAAGAGAAAGAAGAGCATGTTTGGCCTGGCTCCCTGGACTCCTATGTCCTAGCTCACCAATGGGGAACTCTCTTTCCTATACCTTTTTGTTGTTCCTGCCCCTCTGCACCCACATATGAAGTTAAATCCCATTAGTGAATTTGTCCCATTCTAGTTCAGAAGCAGAGGGAGACATGGTTTAAGTGGGGAGGTAGCCAAAAAAGGAGGAGATGGTCAAAGGAATGTTCCACTGTTAGATCTGGGTCATAGATTTGAGGCTGAGCTTTCCAACAGGCAAAACTAGAAAAGAACATTATCAGTTAGATGGTTCACTATATCCATAAAATTAGATCAAGCTAGTTTCTCAGAATATGATTCTTTCCGATACTGAATCATGGAAAATTTCTTCCTATGGGACACAGACATAGTTTAAGAGAATAAATGCTATCCTCATTATTAGTAAATAAAATAATGCATTTCATAGCATTGTTTCTTCAACCCTTCAATGTTGAACAATAATATACTGGCAAAGCCATTTAAATAAATGCTGTAGAGGTCTAACAGAGCAGTGGAGCATGATAGATTTTAAAATGTCCAGGGGAAAGCATAGATAGCAGAGCCTTTAGGTAGTATCCTGCAATAATTATTCTCTTAAATATGCTTTTGATATGTTTATGGCACCATTTATACTCTGAGTTTCGCAACTTCTCTTGGGATATTAATGTGTACCACATAGGGCTGTCACAAGAATACAACAAGATAACATATAAAAATTCTAGTGACATTAGATCTGAAGCTCAATAAATGACAGCTAACGACTCCTGGTTAATTTAGCAGGGAGAAGGAGAGAGAAAAGCCCAGGAAAATCTCAAGACTTACAAGCACAGAGGGGAACACATAGTACCTTAACAACACCAGTAAGAGGGCCAGTTTTGAGAGGAAAAATTACTTCAATGTGTGGCATGCTGAGTTTGAAGGATCAAAAGATGTTTACGTGAAAATGCTCCTTCAGGAAAATACGGTTCCAGGGAGACATCACCAAGATAGCAAGAGAGGAGGCTCCTGAATTTCTCTCCTGCCACAGAAGCACTGAATATACTGTACACAGAATGATTCCCTCTGAGAGAAATCCAGAAACCAGCCCAGTGACTCTTACAGAGTAGGTGACTGAGAAAACACCCACCTTGACACAGGAAGGAAAGGCTGAGATACATTCTCGCCACGAACCCCACCCCAGCTTCACCCTAAGGAAGGAAGGGCTGGGCCATACATCTGTCACACCACTTCTAAGGCTGCCACAGGAGGGACTGGTCCTCCTGTCATCTCGCTCTGCAGATGTCAATGAGGCTTGAGTGCAAGAGCCCACAGAACTATGGCAAACCCAACAGTTGTTAACAGGCAGATGTGCATTTGTCATGGCTATCACCCTAGGGCTGGCACAGGGAGAGCAGAAAAAATGCCCATCTCGCAGTCTTTCCCTGGAAGGGCTGGATTGCGTACTTTATAAACTGCTGCCGGAGGGTCCAGTTTCTGATCAGAATGCATGGAGGTTATGACCATACTCATTCCAGGAGCCAGGGGGCACTTCTCCCACATTCTCCCTCTGGCTTGCTCCATCAATAAAACCAAGTCCTAGCCTTCTTCCTGGAAGGAGCTTGTGCACACATCCAGCGCCCTAAATGTTGTGATTGTCACCCAAGGGATGGCTTTCAAGTCACTTAGCTCTGATAGCCAACAGGGCTAAGCGCACTGGAGTGCCAGAGTACCACACTGAACAACAACAAAAATCAGTTTTCAACTGAGTGACAAAGACTTCTGATAGGCAAAGTACCTGAATAGATATTTTTTCCAAAGAAGACATACAAATGGCCATTAGGTACATGAAAAAGTGCTTCATATCACTGAACATAAGGGAAATGCAAATCAAAATCACAATGAGATATCACCTCACACCTGTTATGATGTCTATTATCAAAAAGAAATGAGATAACAAATGCTGGGGAGAAAGTGGTGAAAAGAAAACCCTGGTACATTGTTGATAGGGATGTAAACTGGTACAGCCACTGCTGAAAACAGTATGGAGGTTCCTCAAGAAATTAAAAACAGAACTATAATATACCCAGCAATCCCACTTCAGGGTATATATCCCAAATAAATCAAGTCATTATCTTGAAGAGATATCTGTACTCCCATATTCATTACAGCATTATTCACAATAGCCATAGTGTGTGTGTGTGTGTGTGTGTGTGTGTGTGTGTGTATGCTTATCGAATATAAATCAGACATAAAAAAGAAGAAAATCCTGTCATTTGTGACAACATGGAGGAACCTAGAGCCCATTATGATAATTGGAGTAAATCAGACAAAAAAAGACAAATGCTTCATGGTATCACTTATATGTAGAATCTAAAAAAAATAGTTGGGTTCATAGAAACAGAGAGTAAAATGCTGGTTGTCAGAGGCTGGAGGTGGGGGAAAAGGGAGAAGTTGATAAAAGGGTAAAAACTTTCAGTAATAAATAAGATCAGATGATCTAAGTAATAGTATGATGACTATAGCTGATAATACATTATATAATTGAAATTGAAATTTGCCAATAGAGTAAAATTTAAGTGTTCATACTGAAAAAAAGTAAATGTGTGAGATGACTGAGGGAATCCTTTCACAATGTATACATATATGAAATTATCATGTTGTACACTTTAAATATATTACAATTTTACTTGTCAGTTATACCTCAATAACGCTAAAAAAAGAGAAAACATGATTGCCAACTTTTTAAGAGATCTAAGATCCCTGTGGTTAAGAAGAATTTTGCACAGTTAAAAATTCCTGAGTTACTGCCTGACCAGTGTAGCTCAGTGGTTGAGCATCAACCTATGAACCAGGTCACGGTTCAATTCCTGATCAGGGTACATGCCTGGTTTGCGAGCTTGATTCCCAGTGTGGGGCTTGCAGGAGGCAGCCAATCAATGGTTTTCTCTCAGCATTGATATTTCTATCTCTCTCTCCCTCTCCATTCTTCTCTGAAATTGATACAAATATATATTAAAAAATTCCTGAATTACTAACACATTGCTAGGTATAGGGTAGATACAGCTGATTTTCTCCATTGAGTTATGGAATTTCACTCCTAATATCATAAATTGTCTGAATTATTTTTACATTTTATCTATGTTTTTTCAGCCTTCTGAGAGTTTACTCATTTACATCCTAAGTATTCCCTCCTCCCTTGATTATCTTTACTCTCCTTGCTTCTTATTAGTTGAGTACAAGAAAGGAAAGGTCTGCTCCTAATTAGTGAATGTTAATAAATGGCAACCTAATCACACAGATACCAGTGTGTTATTTGGCAGTAAGGCCTATGAGAAATTTTAAAATCTATTTTCCTCTTCAAGCTCAATTAATTCAATAAGGGCTTGCTGGGCTACCAGGGATTGCAACAAACATAAACAACGTAAAAGAACAATGCAGTTTCTGTACTTTAGGAGTTTAAGATCTAGTGAGAAAGATAAAAATCTTGCCATATAGATTGACAATAAAGTGTTGAACTTAAATGTGAACCTGAATAGTACCAACAGTTGTTGATAGAAAAAAGAAGAAAAGGTAGGAATGGAAAGCGTGGGGAGCCGTAAGTAGACATGTGAGAAATAGAAACATAAAACCTGTCCTCAGACACCTGGATCTTTGTTTCTTTTTTTGGGGGGGGGGTAGGTCCTTAGTCCAAATTTGCAATGACCTGAAGCTTTAAAGTGGCAGAATTCACCCTTCAACCAGGAATCATTCTGAATAATCAAAGGTTATCGTTCTCCCCTCCTTTTCTAGTGTGAAGATATTGTCCCTGCCCTGCATCTCCCCAAAGAGGAAGAAAGAAGAAATGGCATTCTAAAAGCTAAACAAAATTCATAATCATTAAACATCTATAGGAGATTTTGTTAAAGAGAAAACACTAGAACCCATCAGTACTTGAAATTAGAATGCCCATTTCTAAACAGAAAGCAAATGATATGAGAGACAATGGCTCAACTTAAAGACAGAGTTCCAAAAATATTATAGCAAAGTACAATACTGTGAGAGTGAAGGTGTATTCAAATTGGTGGGGGATTTGTAAAGGCTGTGTTTCTCTTGCTGTGTTTTGTACAGAAGTAACCCTTCAGCATCCTTTCTCGGGTAAAGCTGATTTTTCTCCCAATGGGTACACTGATGCCAAAGGCTTATGCTTAGTGAAAGCAAGATCAAGGGATTTTCAATAAAAGCCCCTTCTGATAGATTCTTTCCCCCTTTGACCTCTTTAATAGGAAAAAGGTAGGCAGCCTGAGGATAATGGAAACATTTACAATAGGGTTTCAATCATGTTTTAAGTCATTCTTTACTGTAGTAGGATCAATAGTGTCCCTCAAAAAGATAGTTCCACGTCCTAACCCCGAGTCTCTGTGACTGGAACTATTATGTACTGAATGTCTCTATCTCTTGAAATCATATTCTAAAACCCTAACCTCCAATGTGATGGTATTAAGAGGGGGGAACTTTGGGAGGTAATTAGGTCATGAGGGTGGAACCCTCCTATATTGGATTAGTGCCCTATATATTAGTTCCTTGTTCCAGAAGTGTGAGAAGTAAATTTATGATGTTTATAGTCCACCAAGTCTATATACTTTGTTAAAGTGATCTGAACTAACTAAGGCAATGACTATTTGGATAGAGCAGTGATGGCGAAGCTGTGACACGCGTGTCAGAGGTGACACGCGAACTCATTTTTTGGTTGATTTTTCTTTATTAAATGGCATTTAAATATATAAAATAAATATCAAAAATATAAGTCTTTGTTTTACTATGGTTGCAAATATCAAAAAATTTCTATATGTGACACGGCACCAGAGTTAAGTTAGGGTTTTTCAAAATGCTGACACGTCGAGCTCAAAGGGTTCGCCATCACTGGGATAGAGGGTATTTGAAGATATAATTAAGGATCCTAGACTTAGGGTGGCCCATAACTCCAATGACATGGTGTGCTTATAAGAGAAAAGAGAGGGGTGAAGGCTGTATGAGCACAGAAATAGAGACTGAAGCAATGAAGCTACAAACCAAGGAATGCCAAGGATTACTGAGAGCCCTATGAGATAGAAGTCTGGAAGTGATTCTCCTCAGACCCTCCAGAAGGAACCAACCCTGCTGACACCTTCATTTCAAAGTTCTGGCCTTGAAAACTGTGAGAAAATAAATTCCTACTGCTTTATGCCACTCACTTTGTGATAATTTGTTAGGGCAACCCTAAGTACCTAATATTTTCTATCAAGAACAACAATTTTAAAAATGATTTTTAACAAAACAGAAAAACCCATGTACTGTACTTTACCTTCCTGTTTTCATGAGACTATTTAGAACGAAAAGGAACTAGTTTTAAAAAGAAACCAATGTACAAATGCTTTGTTAGAAACCTTCTAAGCAAACCCTCATTCGTTATAACTAACTGGAGGGAAGACACTCTGTAATAATAAAGAATAATGGTAGAATATTTTCATATACACATGTATTATCAGGTAGAGTTTTGGTGCATGTCTAGGAATGACCCTACTGTAATGAAAAGACACATCCTTCACTGGCTCCATGAACTACAGGATGAAGCTCACACTAAGCCATGGTCTTTGTGACTCAGGTGCTGCTTGTCTTCCAGCATCATCTCCCCTCTCTCAAGCACCCTGTGTATCCAGCAATGTGAAATCATTCACACATTAGAATCACTTCCTCTGTGCTTTTGCACATACTGTGCCCTTTCTTAAAATTAATATCAATATCCATTTATTTAGCTTCTACCATTGATTCACCAGTTAAAATGGTAGGTACTTTACAAACATGATATCATTCATCTAAGTTTCATAATACGGCAACATATATAATTAGTCCTGTTTTATAGATGGAGAAACAGTCATAGTGGTCAAATAATATGGGAAAGGTCATATAAGTTAGTAAGTCTTGATTTGAATGTATAACTCTCTAATACCAAAGCCCATGCTCACATTTTCCTCTTTTCAATTGAGCTCCTATTCAGCCTTAAAAATTGAATGTCATCTCAATAAGAAGCCTTCCCAACCCCCACACAGTTTAGCATTTTTAGGTTGCTATTTATATCATGCCCCATATCCTAGTATATAGGAATACATAACCTTGTAATTGACCAAGGGAAAAAAATTAAGGAAATACACACACATTCATACACCCAGAGTCAATTCTTGTTATTTGTGGTAGTTATGTCCCACAAAATTGCTATGAACACTAAATTAGTAAGTGCCAAACCATTCCTCGTAGGACACACACACACACACACACACACACACACACACACACACACACACACAGTATAATCTTAAATCCTAAAATAAACTCATTCTGGTAGGTTCCATTTTCTTTATTTTACAAAAGTGGAAACGAGGTTCCTTATTGTTAAGGGACTTGCACTGCTAACAGGTACCAGAGTTGGGATTCAACTGGCCCAAAGCCAGAGCTTCTTGCACTAAACTGTACTGCCTCGTACCATCCCTATCCTCCAGTTGCCTCTGTATGAGAGCTGCAACAAGGAGGAGCATTGCCTAATCAACCTCAGCTGGGAACAGGGACGGCACACTTTTCGATGCCATGCCCATGCCCATGATTGATTGCAAAAAATGCTGTGAGTATTGATTTCAGGGTTACAAACATATTTATTCAAGTAGGCAAACTGACAAACGCAGAATCTATGAATAATAAGGATCAACTCTATGTAATACGATTTAATATATCTATATGGTTATATATACATGGATATATGTCCTTCAATCTCTTTCCTTAATCAGGGCTGCTATTTACTGGATGTCTGGCTGATGCATACACAAGACCTACAGTTGCCAAACAGATTGCCTAGTAAGGATATATCATCAGGTCCCTTTTCTGTTTATTCTGGGTTTTTTCAAGGGCCCAGTTGGGCCCTTGCTCTTGAATGCTACTAAAACCTATTTGCCCCTGTTGCATAGAAATGAAGACCTCCCATATACCTCTTCCTTAACCTTAAATTAAAATAAAAAATATATTTCAGGTGGGAATAGAGCACTTTTACACTCTCCATTAAATCACCTCTCAGAGCCAATACTGTGTTCTCCTTTCAAAGGCAACCATGGTTGAGTATATGGAGTGCTTGAGGATACAACACGGTGTTGAATTGCAGGAGCAGGAAATGTACATATTGCTTTTGGTTATGAGAACTCTGATATATAGTGCTATAGGGAGCCCTTGGGGCCTGCATACCCTCTGTGAAATGAAGCTAATCTTACCTGAAAACAAAAATTTCTGAATATTTCATTAAAATTTACTGATTCTGTCAGGCTAAGTGATCTGTTTAATGGTCGACTGTATTAAGGGAGAGATGCAAGGCCTTTGGGAGGTTGAACCTCTTCTTCTCCTTATACTTCATGCATTTTCTATTACTTTGGGGTATCTTATTTCTTCCATCAACTTGGCTGTTTGGGGCCCCCATACCAAATTAGTCAATGAGACCAATCTAGGTTCAGGGTCAGGGGTGATAAGTCAGGAATAGAAATATCCAAAGTGATTCCTACAGGGTGAAATAAATACACCATTAATCTATCTGCTAATCCTCCTCCTTTGTCCTCCCTCCTCCCTCCATCCCCTCAAAATACTCCAAACTCTGTCTCACACACACAGCTATAAAATTTCCTTCTAGCTTTATTCTGTCCTTGTGTTCCTCCAAAAAAAATTGGCACTCAGAAAATTCATTAAAAGCTGCTGTGCCCTGTTCCCAGGCTAGACAAGGGAGGTGGGAGAAGCTTCAATGTTGCATGATGGAATTGGCGATGAGAGATGAGGGGGTGGAATTATACATCAAGCAAAAAATAACCTTTTAAAAAACAGAAGCTGGGAAGTATCAGAAAGATAGCATAAAAGTCACTTTATGTCTAAAGCGGCTTCTAAACGAAAGGTTAAGAAGTTTGACTTGGAAGAAATGTTTCCTAAACCCTTTCACTTCCATTCATTATATCTGAACAGTCAATCATGAGTCAGATCCAAGGGGGTGAGGCTGATAACTAAGGCCTCCTTCAGAGGGGTCAGCCATTTCAAACAGGGCTTGATTAGATAGATGATAACAATGAACTTTCATTGTGAGAACTGGATTGGCTAGAAAATCCCATTCATTACTTAAGAGTTTTTCATTTCCTTCTCCAGAGTAATTTCCATTGAAGCTTATTTTTTTTCCAATAGTTACCATTTAAACATTTTTTCTTTTTTTGTAGAACTAATATCTGCAGTGCTATTTTCTGCCTTTTTGTTTTGCTTTTCATGATGTTTTTCTTCCCTTATTCAGGCCAGGATATTTTATTAAAGTGATATACTTCATCCTCATTGAACTCTCAATAATAGGCTTTTAGAACAGGGTCAATATTACACTTTAAGCTATGTTTTAAATTCTGAGGTGTTTATTATTATTATTATTATTATTATTATTATTCTAGAAGTTTCTTTGCAGAAGGCTCCTACCAGACTGTAAGTGACTTATATACTTAGGTTTCTTCCACAATCACAAGAATCACTCATTCACCTGGCAGCTACTTACTGTGTGTACAGTTCTAGGCTTTGGAAATATAGACCTGAACAAGACACTCAGAGGCTTGCCTTTGTATGACTTTTCTCTCTAGTAGGAGAGAGTTAAAAAACAAAAAAATATGACTCAGGTCTTGATAAGTGCCAAGAAGAAAACTAAGAGAGGATCATTACCAGGGGCATGACCAACACAAAAAAGTATAAATGCTACAAACACAAAGAGAAATCCATGGTGCTACAGTTGCTTCTCAGCCTTGATTTCACATTGCTGTAGATTTAGTCACTGAATTGGCTGGAGACTTAGCAATTAAATGAGAATATTTCCAATATACAGTAGGTGGCCTCATTTGTGCTCTAATCACATAGTATCATAACTATTCAGAGACTTCCAAAATAATTTCTTTCAGACCCTTGTCCTTATCTGACCTTGACATGCTGAAAGCATTTATGAAGCCAGAAATTTATTCCTTTTTCTTTTAATCTGACTTATTGGCTGAAATACTGGTCATACTTGGTTAATCTTCCTTTACCTTTAGGCAGAAATCTTTGGGGCTACAAACTGCTGTGATAAAACTTTTAAATAGCTAGTCTTTATGGAGAAGATCTTGGGTCATACGATTTATTCTCTTTTATTTATTTATTTTTTTAATCTTAGATTTTCATTCTCTACAACCTATCCTTGCCTATCATCTAAGGTTTTCATATATTTTTGTTTCTTGTATAAGGCAGTAGGACATCTGTAATTCTTATAAACATACCCTTGAGAATGAATTGCTGTTATACAATCAGATCAAAATGCAAATAATTTCTTAATTTTGATATTGCTTATTTATTTGGAGGAATGTAAATCTATCTGGCTTTGTTAGTTACTAATATGTTATACCCTTAGAGGTCTAGTTTAGTCTGGTCCTACCTCTCCCTTCCTAAGCAACCTTGAGTGAATTATTAATCCCTGTCTACTTCATCTATTTATCTTAATAAATATAAAAAATGTAGTGATATCCAAGTATTGTTTGATAGAAGAATATTCCAACCATAGATGTTTTGGTATAGACTAATGAAAACTGACTATTCAAAAAAAACTATACTTTTCTAACAATCAGTGATTAAGGAATGCTGATCAAGTATCTTTAAATTTAGGTGGAAAACTAAAATTAGAAAAAAAACATCCTGAAGAATACCTCAATCTATCCCATCAAAAATGGAAGAGAAAATTAAATTTTGTACCTTATTATGTTAACAAAATTACTAGTTCAATGAAGTGTTAGAACAATGAGAGACTTTTTGGTTGTTAAATATTTATTATTAAGGGAATTTAAGCAAATAGAAAGGATTGTAGCAAGTCTCAGAGCACACTTTTTGGGGTGTGTGTCTCTAATAATTGAGGGGTTGTAGATCTTATCATTTTAAACTCTAAATTTTCTTCAAGAAGTTTGTAGATTTTTGTTTTCTTTAAAGAGTTATCAAATTCTTTCTACTAAATTTCACCTACCAGTAGTCTCACAAAATCACTGTAACAAAAATTGAACAATTAATCTTGTTCTTATATCCACATGTGCATGGCTAATAAACATGTCTTTGAATATCAACTTTTGACAGTCACTCCAAACTTGTAAATCAACTAGTAAACTAAAGATTAATTCACTAGGTAATTAAAACCTAATCCCTCAAATAGGATTATTTGTCCTTATTTTGAAGAGAGAAAGCAGGGGAGTGAATATATATATATTTCCTAGTCAGAAAAAAGCCCTTTGATTTTTTAAGAGCTACTGAAGTAGCCTCTATTTCTCTCAGATTTTATCTATTACTGTGTTGGATATCTAAATGGCATGCACCTATCAGAATTGACTGTTGTACAGGGGAATAAAGATACTTAAAGTGGAATGAGAGGTGGGCCTGGAGATGTAAAAGTCATTTAAATATACACCCTCTTCCTCTGTATTTTCTGAGTCCTTTTATATATAAAGAAGACATAAATTTGATGACTAAATTACCTCAAATATGTATCCGGTAATGTCATGTTCCATGAAAAAGTGCATTATACATGGAAAGCTTTGTTTCACATACAATAATAAACTTGGTGGGATCTCGGGAAGTATTGGGTGTGGACCATTGAGTTGCAAGTTTGAAAATGAACAGCCCTTTGCAAGACAGTGGCATCGGCACTTATTCCATTATTATCATTTGATTTTAAAATATAAGTTGTTTAGTATATCCAGTGAAAATTTTGGCAAATTTGAGTTTTCTCTCATAGTTTGGGTTGGGACAGGATTTTTCCAACTGTAGTAAAAGCTGGTATCTAGAATACACAAGATGGTAAATATGGAACCATGGCATTGTCTAGTAGGTGAACTAAATATTTGAGAAAGATGATTTTCCCAAACCAAGAATGGCAGGATAATGATTTACAAAGAGAAGGAAAGCAGAGGAGGGTGGTGAGGTTGGATGGGATATAGGAAGAGAAAGAGGAGGAGGAGGTGGAAGAGGAAGAGGGAAAAGAAGAGGAGGAGGAGGAGGATGAAAGGAGGAGGAAGAGGAGCAGGAGGAAGAGAAGGAGGAGGAGGAGGAGGAGAAAGAAGAAGAAGAAAGAAGGTGATGTAGTAGTGTAGTAGTGAGGGAAGAAGAAAAGAGATGAGAGGATTGAAGGGAAGGGCGGGGAGGGAAGGGGATAGAAAGAACTCTTTGTAGCTCAGGAATCTGGCTGCATTCTTGCTCTGGGGTTCTGAGACAACCTTGGATCCTTATAATAATATCCTCCTTTTTTAGTTAAAGTTAAATTAGTTATTGTTGCTTACAACCAATGATTTCTAATAGTAACATGTCTCTGAAATGATATCAGGGAATTCAAAGTCGGTATGTATTCTAATATTTATGTGTTTTTTTAATTTTCTGATATTGTCTCAGAGAAATAAACTATTACTTACAAAATCATCATCCAGGATGAGATCCTTCACATACCTTGTTGGTCCTTTATCTTGGTCTTTCACTCTTTTTTTTTTTCACTGTTAGGGTCATTTTCTGTTTATTTCAGCTATTATTTGTCATTCTTGACCTAACATAAAATTCAGAATTCCTGGGAAGATTAATTCATTAGGTAACTAAAACCTGATCCCTCAAAGAGGTATTTTTGCCCTTATTTTGAGGAGAAAGAGCAGCTATCTGCATTTCTTCTACACTCTTGCATGGTAAAACCAAACTAAAAAACATGGTTATTTCTTCATTTAGCTTCTATCTCTTTAACTGATCTGATCAAGTAAATATTTCACTCAGAATCTGATGAATTTAACAAATAATATGATTAACCCTAAAATCTGCCTATCCTTACTTAGAGAAAAAAGAGTTCTTAAGATAATTATAGTGAATTAATTATAACTTACTCTAATCTGTTTACCAATATGATTGGTTAGAAAATTAATGAATCTCTTATTAACCACATATTATAATAATAGCTATTTTTCTCAAAGACTTTATATGGGTTGGCCCTGTTCTGGGCATTTTTCATGTAGCATGAATAATCACTGAAGTAGTTCTCTAAGGTTTAACAAAAAGGTTTTCTAAGGTTAAATTACACATCCCAGAATATACTAAAAGAGGTAAAATTAATATTTGAATCCAGTTCTCTATGAATTTCAAAACTTAATGTTGCGTCCACTATGCCAAGTGCTTTTTACATTAATAACCACTCTTATACATACTACAATGGAAAACAGGGAAAATGCAAAGAAAGTTTTCCCCTCATAATCTGGAGAGATACAAAAGTATGAATTGCTAGAAAAATTAACACAAATTTAAACGTAAAAACAATAATTACTTAAAACTTTTAATTAAGAAAAGTATTATCATCCTAAATATTGTAAAATTTTTACTATAACATTCCAAAAATAGAACTCTATTTTCTCTCTTTCTGACAGGTCATAATAGGCTAATAATGTGCATTGTATCCTAATCTATATGGACTAGAAGCCTGGTGCATGAGATTTGTGGATTTAGGGGGATCCCTCAGCCCTGACTGCACCCTCTCGCCTGGGAGCCCTCGGGGCTGTCCTAAGCTGTCATTCGGACATCCTTAGCACTGCTGCAGAGGTGGGAGAGGCTCCTGCCACCACCACTGCTCTCGCCAGCCATGAACCTAGCTTCTGGCTGAGCGGCGCACCCCCTATAGGAGTGCACTGACCACCAGGGGCAGCTCCTGTGTTGAGTGTCTGCCCCTGGTGGTCAGTGTGCATCACAGCGACCGGTTGTTCCGCTGTTCAGTTGATTTGCATATTAGCTTTTTATTATATAGGAAGCTTACATCACCAATGGTAATAGCTCTTTGGGATATAGCTATGGCTGTAGACTAATTTTTGAGCAACATCCCTACCACAATGATTTCTCATAAAGTTGCTCCATTTCCTTTGCAGCTGTAGTTGCTATCTGCAAGCATTGTTTCTCTTTATGGTTCTATTATTTAACCACATAATGTACCTAAAGGCTCTGTTTAAAATGATCCACCCCATTTCTGCTTATTGCATACCAATGTAATCTGTCAAACACGGTGATTTCCTAGCAGTCGAAACATCTATGCTCCATTTTCCCAGGTAGTTTGTATAAACCTCCTATGATCACTGCACTTAAGCTCATCCTGCAACAGCTGTTTGGGTAGCCTGCTCTCATCTACATTCTCTGCTAAGACAATCCCGATAAACTGTTATGACAAGTATCACTTTAAACTACTAATCAACACAGAATGTGTAAAGCATAGTATTAAAGGACAGGGTGTGTTCTTTGTGACTTACTTTGTGTGATGGTACTACAGACAGGAGAAGGCAATGTACAAGCCAAAGGAGTGACTGTAACCACTGATCACATAGAGCAGCGGTTCTCAACCTGTGGGTCACAACCCCTTTGGGGGCCGAACGACCCTTTCACAGGGGTCGCCTAAGACCATCGGAAAACACATATATAATTACATATTGCTTTTGTGATTAATCACTATGCTTTAACTATATTCAATTTGTAACAATGAAATTGGGGGTCACCACAACATGAGGAACTGTAGTAAAGGTTTGCGGCACTAGGAAGGTTGAGAACCACTGACATAGAGGCTAGTAGAGAATGTGTAAAATGAACCTCATTTGGAAGATGTGTAAGGTTTTTAAAAATGGGGGCAGGGAGAGAGGAGAAGGCATATAGCAGCTATTACTTATGCAAAGCTCATTACTAGTATGTCCCAAGCACTGTTCGAAGGACTTTATATGCTTTATCTCCATGAGTTCCCACAGTGAATTATTAAGGTTTATATTAATATTTGTCTCCAACTTTACAGAGATGCAACAAGTGGAGGGACAGATATTCAAACACAGAACAGTCATGCTCTTAAACGTTATGCTATAATAAATGGCCTGAGCAAAGACATGGAGGGAGAAATGTGGCAAACACATCTTAGAACGTTGGTTGGAGCATTAAGAAAAGTAAACTGGAATTAGCGATACTTTTGGAGGTTCCTGAGTAGGAGAGGATACGATGCAGTGATGGTTTACAAAAACTGAAGGAGAAACGTTATTGATAATGAAGATCAGGCAAAGGCAACTGCTGATATTCCTAATGATATTAGTCAAAACTATAGAGTTAGTGTAAGAAGAAAAAGAAAGGGCAAGCTGTTTGGGTCATTAAAAAGGATAAATAAATAAAAACCAAAAGAGACAAACAAAAACAAACAAAACACACAAAAAAAGTAAACCAAGCAAGAATCAGTCACAAAGATAAAAATAAACTCTAATTTATTTTTAAAAAGGATTAATCAAGGAGATGTATTTTGTTCTTATGTGGTAGTTAAGAGGGATTCTACCCTAAATTTCTCACCCAGATAATTTTAGTTATTAAGCAGTTGATCTGGGAAAAATGAAGTGTGAAAAAAGACTATATTATTTTAAAAAGAAGCCTCAAAATTTTTACTCTAGTTTCCATCCCAACCTTAAAATGATCTTTTGCATTTTATGAAAAATAAATTGTCATTTCAGTAATAAACTAGTGAGGTGCAGTATAATTATAAAAGCATAACACAAATACAAAGTCCAAGAAGGAACTTGGTAAAATATATGTGGATTCTTTTTTTGTTTTAGTATGCTTTCCATATTTTACAAACAATACTAGTACTAGTTTTCTATAGAAGGATACATGTTTTCTGGTGATTAGGAGAATGAACTTCTAAGTAGATAAATCAATGTTAGAATTCTTATTAAAATGCCTAAGACATTATTGATCAGTTAGTCAATTGACCATCATTTTAAAAATCACAAGTATTAAAAAAAGTCTGCATCGATCATTATCTCAGGAAAGACATGGTTCTTTACATTTATCACTGAATGTTTGGGATAGGAGCTCTGGAAAAGAGAACCAGGATGGCCTTTTGCCATCAGCAACGACCAAGAACTGGGATAGCATAGTTAGGTTTGATCTAACAAAAATAAGTTTTACCACATGGGATTTCTTCCTCTTAAAATAATATTCACAATGTCCCAACAGGAATTCCTTAATTCCTTTCTGATAATTTGCTGATTGTAATCTAGCTTACAGTGGATTTCATAAAACTTTGATTTATTTTTCCATACCATTTTTATTTGCAAGCTGATACCTCTTTTGTATTTCTCTTTATAAGTATCCAAGTTTTGCCAAGAATTATAAAGTTTCTGTAAACAAAACCTCTGTGAGGAAAATCAGCATAAGACTTTGAGTAAATAAGGTATGACCACAACTCTCTAGCTCAGATCAAAGAACAGAAGAAAAATGTAAAGGTTAGGGAAGAATGAAAGAGTTACCAAAATAGAAATAGAAACATTTTTAAACATCTGGTTATTTCCTTATGCAAGATTTGTAACATGGTAGCAGGGGGTACAGACAATACATGTCTGTTTTCATTCAGAAATAAATTCCATGTCTTCTTCATATGTTTCCATGTCATCTTTGTTTCATAACTAAAGGTTTGAAGTCTCTAGAGACTCAACAATAGAAAGAGAGCCCGGAAATTTGAGTTAAATCATGAGGAAGATAAAAAATGAATCACTAGAGCATCTAAAATGGATATGGAAGAGGCCAACTGAAATGTTTGTCTTTTTATGTGCCAAAAACTAAATGCCTTAATTATGATTTATGAAGCCATTAATTTTTTTAGGTCTGAGAGTTAATGGAATAATGATTTTTAATTGAGCACCGAAGTTTCTTAAGTCACTTTTAAAAAATAAGGAAGTACTTAAATCATATAGATAGTTCAGGAAAATGAAGAAAGATTTAGGACACACATTTCATCAACAATCTCCGATGTGTAGTTAAAGGCTAAAGGTGAAAAAATCTGTAAGACACAAATTATTTTCAGAACCAAAATGGATGCATTCATGCAATTGTGAGAAACTGACAATATTTAATCTTCAAAATGATCTAATTCATTATTTTCCAAACTACTTGATTAACCTGTAACTTCCATATAATCAGAAACATGTTTTTGAAGCACAGATGCCTGATCAACATTCCTTAATTAACACATGTTGTCCTAATATTTATGTTTGCTAGATAAATAATTTGATTTTTCCATGTCCTCAGGCCTTGACAGATACAAATAAAATTAATGGCAGATGAAAACTAGTTGTTTTGGACTGTATGTGAAATGACCTCTTTCAGCCTTTTTAGTATCTTACAGCTCTCCATCAAGCTGTTTATGAAATCTTCTTCAGTTAGAATTTTACTGCCAACCATTCCCTTTTCCAAACTTTCTTCCAGTTCCTGTTTACATACATACATTTATTCATTCTTTCATTAAACATCTACCATATTCCAGATAATATATACCATATTTGTTTATGTCTCTGTTTCCTGGCAATGTCTGACTCAAGTTTTGCAGCAAATTTTTCTCCCTCCATGGAATTGCCTCTCTTTCCTCTGCATCTAACTAACTCTCACCCGTCCTTCAAGAATCAGCTTGTTTCACTCAAGTTCAACTTTTGTTTTTGACCTCTCTGGCTCGCAGTGATCTTGGCTGCGAAATCTGGAGTCATTCTTGCCCTGATCTACTGGTATATAATTAGTGCACTCTTTTGTTGTTACTTAACTTCCTTGTCAATGAAGTCTTATTTGCCTATAAGTTGGCAAGCTCCAATTTAGGGACTTTATTAAGTACTTCTTGTACAGAACTAAACACAATGCATATTCAGTGCTTAAAATTATGGGTTAAATGTGAGAAAGAATGATTAAATGGCTGACTGGCCGACAGTGAAGGAATGAATCTGACAGGTTGCCCAGAAGTCATCAAAGCACATAAATTATGTCAGGGAGGCTGAGGGAAGCATATATTTCCCAAAGGCGTCAAAAAACATGGCACAGGAGACTACTTTTATTCAATGTAATGAGATGCAACAGCAATACTTGAAGCCTCAAAGGATCGGAAAGCCAATTCTTTTGGAATCTGTTGCCATAAACTCCCCTGGCCCACTGCAATGAACACTTGATCTAAATTGATGAGACGGAATAATAGACAAATTGTTATGCAGCAGGAACTTCCCCAAAACTTGCATGTTTCCTACTACAGAATAAGTTGCAAGATCCTCAAACTATACCTTCCCAGCAAAAGGAGCTATTAGAAGACCATGATCACATATATTTTTGCATCTGGAAAATATAGGTGATGTCAAGGCAGACAGGCATTGAAGATAAAAAGCAAGCAAGCAAACAACAACACTGAATTATGCTGTCTTTAAAAACATGCAGTGTAGCCCTAACTGGTTTGACTCAGTGAATAGAGTGTCAGCCTGTGGACTCAAGGGTCCCAGGTTCGATTCCGGTCAAGGGCATGTACCTTGGTTGCGGGCACATCCCCAGTAGGGAGTGTGCAGGAGGCAGCTGATCGATGTTTCTCTCTCTCATTGATGTTTCTAACTCTCTATCCCTCTCCCTTCCTCTCTGTAAAAAATCAATAAAATGTATTAAAAAAAAAACATGCAGTGTAGCACCCATGCAGAACATTTTTGAACCCTTTTTTACTCTGAACAACACCTGCCTTCTTCTTCCTGAGGCTCACCTGGACTTGTTCTTCCTAAACTCTGCTCTGAGTCTGCTGCCCTTCCTAATCCCTTCTGTCTTACATAAAACTTGGCCACATTTTTTTTTTTTTACAACATATTCGATCCCATCGGTTTATAGCTGAAGAAATGTCTCCCAGATAATATTTAAACAACAGATTTTACTGTCTTAACAACCAAAACAGAGAGTCCAAAAATTTGGAAAAAGCATTTATTAGGTTTGGAAATTGATTTTGGTATTTCCTGGTTTTCAGCAACTCTTAAATCAAACCGGACAGTCTGCTTGCTGATTAATCTGTTTAGGACCAGAATCCATTTCATGCTTTTGACCAAAATAGGTTTCACGCACAGTTTCACCAGTGCCAGTGCAGACTTTGGACCCTTAAATGCTTCCCTAACACATGCCATTTCATGTTCTGTAACATGTTTATTTTTATGACTATTTGTGTAAAGTCTGTTTTCCCCACTATAAGCCAATAAAGACAGGGATTCTGTTGTCTAATTTGTCCCTGCCTCCTTGTCTCCTTATGGGGTCAACAGAGTTATCAATAAATACAATGAAGATTGAGTGAATAAACAGGCATTTAAGTTATCACTAGGAAATATGACCATGTGATGCAATAAGACAATGGTTAATCTCCAAATACTCATTTAATGGCTTCATTTTTAGAGGCCAAGAAATTCTATCTGAAATTCCACGGCTGTATTTTTTTTCAATTATAGTAAATTAACAAAAATATTCTTTGGACAATAGAAAACCTCCCCAGCCACCGTTTTGCTGTGTATGTTTTTCTGCATTCCTCTTATTTTTTGAAAAGGATACTAGAGTTTTAGATTATGTGAGTGGAAGCCAAACAAGGATGGATGTAGGAAATGGGTGGAATGTAATAAAATATGTGAGGAAATAAATACATGACAAGGGGAATAAGGGAATTTTTCACAAGGTAAACTATTAAGCATTTTCTGAGAAAACTACATATGTATCCCCTAAGGGCATTCAGTCATCTGGTAGCTGAGTCTCCTTTCTGGTGGCTGGTTTTTAACGGATGAAGGGAGCAGCAGACTAGTAGTGTCTCATAGCTGTGTTTTCAATCCTCAAGGAGTCACTGCAGATGCTGTAGCATTTAATAAGGCATATCATAAATCTGGAACATACGGATGCATGCTTTCAATATTTAAGAGAAAAATGGATGGACAATTCTAGCAGGAATCTGAAGAGCCTATTTTTAAAATCATTTATTCATTGGTATATGCTGTAGTTATATTTTAAATGTTTGCATGCTTTTTAAATAGAAACGCATGATTTGTTAAAAATAAATACAATTAATACTTGAGGAAAAATAGTTCTTACCAGTGAGGAAATTTTGTAAACAAGAATGAGGAGTCTTAAACCCATACTCTGCCCAGCCTTAGTTTGATGGCCTCGGTAATTGATGATGAGCTCTAAGTAAGTGTGTGCTTAGATATTTTCATCTGTCTCTATTTTTATTGCTCTTGAAATTTCCAAGATTCAGTTTATATTCTCAATTACCCTGACAGTTTTTAAAGATGACGGAGCCAAGTGATACCCACATGAAATGAAACTGATGTGTGGATAAGGGGCGAATAGGAAACATAAAAACATTCAATATCAACTCAACAAAGCTTAAGAAGGGAAATATATCAGTCCCCCTGTCTGATTTAAAATTTAACTTAAACAGTGATTGTGTCTATAGCAGTGTTTCCCAACTTTGGGCACACCCCCTCCCAACACAGGGGGGCAATTTGATTTTTAAGAGGGGCAATTCGAGAATGAGTTATTAACAGTGAATTTTTTGCATTTCTTATGGTTCTAGGGGCCTCATATACAGTATATAAATATATATTTTGACATATGTATGCATTTCAGTTCTCTATTATATGTTTTAAAACTTTATTTACTATTTTTGCATATCACTTCATAGTATTATTATTTTTTAAAACAATTTCTTAGTGATTTCTTCCTCAGTATCTCAATTGTCCTTTCGTTCTTTTATTTTCCTCTTTCATGGATGCCATTCATGTTCTTTGGAAGCTTGTTTAGACCAAGCTATTGGCCTTTTAGGCTTCCTCCACATGAATAAGAGTTCACTTTTTTAATGATAAGAATGCTATGTCACAGGGAAGGGCATCAGGGTTTTAGAGATGCTTAGGTGGGGCATGGCCAAAAAAGGTTGGGAACCACTGGTCTAAAGGTAACATCATTCTGATATTGGGCAATAACACTTACATATTAAACCACATTTTTCCTGCTACACAGTTTTTATTCATTTCTGAGGGGAAACTGTTTTGAAAGTTTGTTGTTTTTTTTGGGTTTTTTTTTGGGGGGGGCGGTTATATATTCCCTTCTGTTTGTTGAAGTTCATAGAAGCCATTTGATTTTGTAAACAAGCCAGAAAATGGTCTGAATTAAAAAAAAAAAAATTTAAGGTAAAAATATGGTTTCTTGTGTTTTATTTAAAACTCATTTTTATGTGGGGATTACTACTATAAGGAAGCCTTTACTTAGAGGTGGAAAATAAATCTCTATGGATTAAACATTTTTTCCTACTATGTAATATTTACCCATGTCTGTTGGGGGAAATGTGTTTTATAAGTTTGGTGGGAAATATTCCCTTCCATGAAAGCTGTCTTAGAGCATTTGATAAGGCTTAAAAAGTTGGAGCACAAATGTCAAACTTGAATCTATATGTCAGATAGCACCTGTGGGTGGTTATGTTGTGATAGGAAATTGTTTCTTCCAGAATAGTAAAAGCCCTGTATTTTTCCATACTATTTTCTTTAAGGTGGCATGGGGCATTCAGAATACTTATTTGGTTTTATAGAAAAGCAAGATATGACCTGACTTAACTCTGGAAACCATCATGGTTTATATACATGAATTTGTCGTTACATAGGAGGGGGTGAGAGGAGAACTACTAAAGGAAGAAAAATACCCCAAATTAAAATGCATTTTCTCTTGCTTCTCTTTTCACTTGAATCAGTTTCTAAGCAAGACTTCCATTTCATTTAAAGAATCCTTTAGAGACTAATCACATTGATAGCCAGAATAAAGTGACTCCTAGAGGAAACATTGTGTGTATAATGTGCCTCCACTTCTGTAACCTATTTACCTCATCAAGCATGACAGATGACTGCACAGCACAGCCTCGGATTCACGCAGGGCTCACAATCCAGACTCCTGTGTGAACATTACAAACATTACATATGTGTTTTGTTTTTTCTGTGAGATGTTAGTGTGGAAGAGTATGTCTTAAAAGAGAAAGTGCTTTCTCTAAACATTATGAAGGTCATAAACCACTCTGTATGCATTCAGTAACTTTAAAATATTGCCCAAAGGATGGTTGAGAAATAGGCATTTCAGAGTGAGATTATCATAAATCAAAAACAGAGGCAGACATAAAACCAGGATACCACATCCTTTTGTATACAGGTCATTCAAAAACAGGGTCTCAGTTTGAATTTGTATGTGTAATCCCAAACATCATTGCATTACTATTAATTGATGATCTTTGCCAGTATTTTCTTTTTTTTTAACTTGTGAAATTGTAGTCAATGTGAGTCAAGCTACAAATTCATCACTTAAGGTGAGAAAAAAACCATCACCACCAATCTTTTCTGAAGAAGAGTCAATGGCCAAGCAAACTGGGGGTTCTGGATAAATATTAAAATTAAGTATAGAACAGTGCATTTGATTGCTCCTTGATCAAAAGTGATGCACTTTTCCATAAATACATA
The DNA here is from genome assembly GCF_014108235.1 of Myotis myotis. Classification (NCBI taxonomy): domain Eukaryota; kingdom Metazoa; phylum Chordata; class Mammalia; order Chiroptera; family Vespertilionidae; genus Myotis; species Myotis myotis. Next base: position 42,588,913 of record NW_023416335.1, read on the forward strand.
GTGTAAATTTATTTTTATTACACAGTCAGCTTCAAGTTTGCCAAGATACAATACACGTGTGGCAAAATAAATGATGAGCATATGTGAGATATATAAGCTTTAACGATAAAGAACTTGTAAAGTAATGAGGAATTTATTCAACCAAATAAATGCTCTTGTCTGCACTGGTCATCCTGCGAGGCCACATACACTATAATACCATGATGAGACCCCTATTAAAACAAGTGTGGAACTTCTTTTTCAAAAAAAATTTGGAGCTTGAAGTAACTACAGATTAGAATATTATAGGGAACAAAGTTATGTCCTTCAGTGACAAATTATACTTCTGCCTATTGCTATAAGTTATACAGAGCTATTTTAACACATTGTGGACCAGTAGTTTTATCGCTAGCTTTACCCAGTGGCCAGATAAGTTTCAACTAAATGAGAACAAAAAATGTTTTACATAAATGTTAAAGGCACGCTTTAAAATTAAATACCCATTGCATTTTGAAGTTATTTATTACATGTTCTTACAAGCTAATATCTTTTTAAAGTATGATATTTGGCAAAACACTGTGCAATATGAAGTGGAACGAAACAAAGCTGGCAAATTCTCGTGATCTGTCCGCAATGTGTTAATTTTAAAGATGTGTGATTGGATTTCCTATTTGGCTTATGATTGGAGACCATGCAGCAAGCTTAAGGGTAATGACTAAATAAGTAGTCAGGGGACAGTAACGGCTTAGGTGAATCCTGAAGGGTACCCCAAATCCAGAAATCGAGGGACAAATCTACGCAGCAAACACGGGTTGTCCAGAAGAAGCCAAAACATATTAACTGAAATTATTATTGAAGAGGTAGTGTTATGATAGTGAACCGAAGGATGTGTGTGGAGCAGGTCTTCCTATCAAAGGCATCTAATCAGTGTCATCATTGGGTCTGTCATCCTGTCTGAAGCATCTGATATTTATGTGAGCTGAACGCCTACAGGTGTCCTTGATTGGGGAAAAGGTAAAACGACTTAGATAATGGTTATTGAAAGCTCCTTCTACGGAAGAGTCATATCCTGGGTTTTGGAAAATAAAAAAAAAGATTAAGGTGTTCTGCTGCTAAAATTGAAAGATGATGGAAAAACAAATTTAGGGCAAGCCCTACATTTTAGAGACGGTAACAGAATCTCAATAAGGAAAATAACCAGCCACTAAAAGAGCAGAAGTGAAAAGAAAGCCCAGGGTATGGACTCTTTAGGGAATCCTTTTCCCACCACACACTGATTCATTTCCACATGGCAGTTGACAATGTGTATCCTGAGATTCTTATGACTGAGCAGGAGAAACAGCAGCTGAAGCCAGTAATATTAGGTGAATTCCAAGCTGATTGGACAATCTAACTGCAAGAGGACTGAGAATAGCCTGTTGACCTAGAAGAGGCACTAGACATGAAGCTTGGCTCTTGGATTGTCTCACTCAACTTTTCAAATGTGATAAATGCTTAGCAAGTTTGTAAGGTACCTGGAGCTGAAAGGAGGAGGCAGAATAGTTGATGAATTCACAAGAATGCCTAAAGCATTGTCATACCTCAAAGTAATTAAATGAATGAGTATATTTAAATAAAAACATTCAGGATAAATAGAAGTTAACACTGATACCCATGCTCAAATAATCATTGCATAAATAGAGTATGTGAAAGAGCTGATTTAATATAGGCCAGAAAAAAAACCTAGTGGTTTATGGTATGGGCAAACTCTACGTGATATTACAGCTAATATGACAACCTTAATCTTCTAATACAACCAAAAGAAGAATGAATAGATTGTTGTAGATATTTCCATGTCAGCAGTAATTTTTGTTTAAAAAAGCAAATCAACTCAAGACACACTTTTTGACAGTTTGGCAAACATTAAAGAAATTGTAATAGACAGACTTGATAAAAGTCAAGCTGGAGAGCAATATGACAATATATATTAAGAGGTTTTAAAAATGCATACTTTTGAAATTCTACATTTATAAATTTACATTAAGGCATTTTGCCTAAAGAAATAGTTACAAAATACATTCAAACATGTACACACAGGGATGAATATAAAAATGCTGTTATGGTCCTTGCAAACAGAAAACAGCATTTCTGTCCAGTTAACGGGGAAAGGTCTGAGTAGCTAGTGAAGACACATCTCTTAGTGAAACACTAGATGGATTTTTAAGACCCATCATTCAAATAAGATTTTGATTTATGAAAATGCCACGAGGTTAATGACATGTTGTTGAGTGAAGAGAGCAGATTACAGAAGACTGAGTTACATGAACTCTTTGGTCTGTTTTTGATATCTGGTATATTTATATGGTGTGATTATATATATGCAGATTTTATACATAAAATTGTGTTATGCTATGCAAAAATGTTGATTGTGAATGTACAACTTTTTTTTGCCCACTTTTATTGCAAATTGATCATTTGTACCAGTATGCCTAAATGACAAAATGAATTTTAAAACAGACTAATCAGTATTCATGGAGTTAAAGAGAGCACGTGTAACCAGTAATTAATTTCAGGTCCCCATAACAAAATATTTGTTTTCCTGATTATTAAATCCATACATGCTCAGGGAATAAAATTTAGAAAAATAATAAAAGTTTAGTTAAGAATATTCAGTGTTATTTCTCTTGCATTCTTTCAGTCAGGAAACTTACATAATAAATATTTTTGGAGTGTCTCTGTCTAGTTTCACTCTAGGCCAAATATCAATGTAGATTATAGCTATGTTTTGCGATGGCTTAGCATTTCTGTTGTGAATACTTGCATACACACACACACACACACACACACACACACACACGGCTGATGGAAAATGTGTTTTCAAGTAGCAACTAATTTTAAGTGAATTGTGCAAAGACAAACTTCCTGTAGTTCTTCATGTGTTCCAATCCATTGCTTTGAACATCTGGTGACTGTGAGCTGTTTTCTGGAGGGATAGACTCGATTAGCAAATCGCTCTGATGGATGAAGGGCTATGAAAAGGACAGTCAGCACATTGCATGGCCAAGGTACAGGTGCCAGTTTAAAGGTGTTTTCTCCTGAGGCTCAGATGTTAATAGACACATAAAGAATAAGGACCAAACAAGGTAACCTCCCCAAAATCTGAAACAAAGTAGAAAAAATTCTTGCTGACAGTTGAACTTGTGGGCTAAAACACTAAACATAATGACATCTGCATAGCTTGCTATTTTTTATTGTTTAAAATATTACAAATAGTAGTACATATGTCTCCTTTTTTCCCCATTGACCTTCCCCTGGCCTCCCTGCCCCCCGGCAATGCCTTCATCCCACTCCCCCAGTGTCTTGGGTCCATTGGTTGGCTTTTTATAAAAGTATTTTTATTGTTTTCATAGAGGAAAAGAGAGGGAGAGAGCGATAGAAACATCAATGATGATAGAGAATCATTGATCAGCTGCCTTCTGCAAGCCCCCACTGGGGATCGAGCCCGTAACTCTGGCACATGCCCTTGACTGGAATCAAACCCAGGATCTTTCAGTCTGCAGGCCTACACTCTATCCATCAAGCCAAACTGGATAGGGTGAGCATAGTTTGCTTTTTAACCGATTCCTACTTTAAAAATATTTGCATAATATAATATGCAGAGCAATGTGCATTATAAACATTAAAATAACAAGGCAATCAATCTGAAAATGTGTTATAATTATGAATAGCCAGTGGGGAATGTGTTTTATTTCCTTGTTAATAACTTTCACATTTTAATGCTTTTTTCCCTATAAGTCTGTATTTCTACTGATATGTCCATATTTTGTTTTTCCCTCCCTTTTGTATTTTTTTAACGTGTCTCATTAGTGTGATAGGATTTATTGAGTTGAATGGCCTATCAGGTAACTCACGCTCAACTAATAATTTTATATTTCTGCATTATTTTAATTTTTCTAATTAGCAAATAAACTATGGAAAAATAACTCAGTGATTAAGAACCTAGTTCTCTCATTAGTATGGAAAAAAGAAAATTTCAGAAAGCATGGGGATCACATACAAGAAAAGAAAATGAAAACCTTTTCTTTCATAAAAATATAACTTTTCTTGAGCAAAAACTTAAGTAAAACTTATAGCTAAAAAAAAACTGTAAACCTACTTGTAATGTGCTACACATTGAAGCAATATAGTATAAATTACTGATGGATGTCATGCATAGATATTCTATACACGGATGAGCTTATACAGCAAAAGTAAAAAATGGACCTGACCCACATTCTAAGTTTTCACTTAAGAACTGTCTCACTATGGCAGTCTTTTAAGAAACAAAAGGGCTCTTTTTAAAGCACTCTTTATATATCAACCTGCAGGTATCTGTCCTTGACTCGAAATTGAATCTGTAAACCCAGTCCCTAATCTATTAACAAATATTTATTGATCTTGTACAATAAACAAATCACTCAAGGTATGCAAGCCACGAGCAAGTTTCTTATCTTAATAGGTATAATAGAGGAGATAAGACACATACACAAATAACTGTAATGTAACCTACAGACTGCATACAATGAAAGATATGAAGAAAGCATCCTGGTAGTTTGGAAAGGGAAGCGATTAGTTCCAGTGCAATATAATAATCTACTGTTGGCATAGAAACCATGAGGAAGCACAGGAAATATTTGGGACATCGCCTGTGGAATCATGGAATGCCTAGCTCTGTAAGGCAGACAGCCAGCATGTGCGAGAGCACTCTGGTCACTGCAGTGATAACTGGCTTTACTTTAATCATCTCAATTTCCACATGCTTTACTTTCCCTGCCAAAACCATGCTTTTTTTTCCTGCCTTATATTTTGTTTCATTTTCTCCATCTTTTTATAAAATTATCATTCAATGATACATACTCTGAAAAGAATCATGTTCTTAAAACTATTAAGCATTTCTTTTTTTAGTCAGATCTATTGTAGCCATTTAAGCAAGTGTATTAGTTTATTAAACATTATAGAAGATAAACATATTCTAAACACTTGGCAATAGACACACACTTTGTCTGAAAGGATGGAATATTTCTTGTGCTGCTTCCCCCTCCTCATTTCTAACTGACCCCACTATTAATTATGCTAAGTGAAATTAGCCAGTCAGAGTAAGACGAGTACCATATGATTTCACTTATATGTGGAATCTAATGAACGAAATTAACTAATCAACAAAATAGAAACAGACTCATAGATACAGGGACCAGACCAATAGCTGTCAGAGGGGAGGGGTGTTGCAGGGCTGGGTGTAAAAGGTGAAGGGATTAAGCAAAAAACAACAACCACCTCATAGGCACAGACAGGCAATGGTGATTACCACAGAGGAAGGGGGGGGGGAGGATATAAGGGAGATAAATTGATGAAAAGAGACTTGACTTTTCTGCCTTCGATTAAAAAAAAAAAAAAAAAAAAAAAAGGTTGTACCGAATGGTATAGTTATATCTATGAATTTCACTGAATTACTGGTTTCATCACAAGAGTAGAATGTAGTGTGTAGTTTGTTGGTAGAAATAAGCCTTTGCGGGTCACCCTTATGTATAGGCAAGAAGCACAGATCACTCTTTAGAGGAGTGGCTGGCAGTGGCCTTGACACACACTTGGCAGTGACAGGAATGCAGGCAGCACTATTAAATGGCTAATCTCCCCGCCATGGGTCCAAGAAGGAGGAAAGAACACCTTTGACTTTCCACTGGCTGCTTCTGAAAGTTCAAGATGAGAACAGGTGCTCCATAGAATGTGAACGTTCTGGTGTCTTCCACAAAGTTATCTTGATTATAAAGTAGCATGAATACCCAAGCCAGAGTAATCTTAGAAATATCTAGTAAACATTACAAATCGGGGGAAGGCCTATAGTAAAAGTCTGCTAAAAAGGGTTATTTATTTCCTTGATTATAACCATAGTCCCATAAAAATCTCTTTTTTCCTTTCCAAACATGGTGAATAATACGGTTATTATATTTACATTTAGAGAGCACTATCAATGTGTTTCTAACAACAAAAAATTGCTTCAATTACCCTCTGCCAAGTGGAAGAATTCAGAGTAATTTTTTAGAAAAAAGCCAGAGGTTATACTTTCAAACTGTTAGGGGAAAAAACACACAATATATTTCTCCAGGCCTCCCTATTATAGATAGCAGCGATTGACAGGCTGTATTAAAGAGAAGGGCCTTGAGAAAACTGTTGTGAATTAAGAACAATAAGTGAATAACATGTATATTAATGTTTCATAAGCCATTGAAATCAATGCTAACACATTATCCTTGTTAGGATCTAGAGCTATCCAAACAAATTTTTAAAATTAAAAAGTGGTAAGTAGTGTACAAGATAATGAATATCATAATTTATTGGATGTCATTTTAATGGATTCAATTTGATTTTTTTTTTTTTTTTGCCAGTGTCGAGTTCAATTGTAGATGATGTCTTGGCTACTATTGTAAATATATCTTTTGTGTTCAAAATTGCTTAGAAAATGCTAATAAGGTTTATTTCCTGCTCAGTTCTATTAGCTTAGCCCTTGAAAGCATAGTTCTTAGGATTTACAGACCATTTTTGAATAGTCAAGACCTCCCTGTGGCACTGGGAAATTAAATTCGGTTTCTTTCCTGCTATTGCAGAATTCTTATTCCATCAGGAGTAATTTACTATAATTAGGGGCTATGTGTTCTGAAAATATAAGTATTTCTGTCATGAAAAATTTAATGTGGCATAGTTTTAATGTCCCTGTCAACTTCAAGAAGAAACTTACAACCATAAGCATCTAATAGAAGAATGTCTCGTCCCTCAGACGAGACCCAGGGGATACCTCTGGTCTTCAGAGAGTAGAGTACTCCAATTAATTATCAGCCCACCCATTCTAGCCACATGATAAGATAATTACAAAGTTTTTTTCTCAAGTCTAATCCATCTTCTATACATTGCAGGAATTAATATTGCTTTGAATCTCCTTGTCACAAGGTGACCTTTTACATAGCACCAAGAGGGAATCTCTTACACCTCAGAGACATGCTGCTGGGCACAATATCTGAAAGAACCAACGATGATCAACATGCTATGCACATCTAATAAATGACATTCAGCAGTCTTAGAAAACAATCTTCTAAATTTGAGAAAAATAAATCAATGACTGCTATATCCTAGAATCTTTCTGAATTTCTATGATAACCTCAGGATACATAAAATTGGGCTGACTGGTTAATACCTTCCACTTTGTATGACTGGAAGTTGATCAGGCAATGTGTCCTCAACTTGGAAATAACTGTCTAAAATTCATGTTTATATCTTTGTCAACTTCTCTAGTCAGTGTCATCTGTTCAGCAGATGCTAACATATCTGAAATGAAGGAACATAAAAACAGAAAGGACTTTGTAGGGTTGACTCATATGATGATATACAATGTTTTAAGGAATTCTTGGCTTTGTTTTGGTATCTCTCGCTTATGGTCAGCAGTTAACTGGGTTACACTGCTGACCATAAGCCACAATTCACTGACAGAATGCCCTGGTGAATCTTGGCAGCCAGATCCAGTTATGTTCATTAATGGGCCAATTACTTTATTAGTTTCAGATAGAAAGTCTTGCTTCCTTTGGAATCAATTGGGATTTTCCTCCTTCTACACACTGAAGAACTTAAACTGATTATGTATTAAGTCTAAAAAATGTCTTACTTTATGATCCCCTGTGGGGACCCTGTTTAGAGTGCACTGGATGGTCAAAGCTACTCTAAGCCTGGGCCTCGTAATAAGAATGTTCAAGGCTGAGATACCATAAACAGCTGCAATGCCACGGTGATCTCATGGTACGCTGTGCCCCTCTGTAACCCAAATGATTGATGTCACTGTTGGCAACTAGCCTTCTTTGTCTCTGAAGTAATATACAGGTTACTGACCAACTAGTCTGCTAGAGAATAGGCACAGAGAATGTAGGTCCTATGTGTGCAGGAGAAGATAGAGAGCTCAGACGGAGCTGAGAGCTGATACTGCTCCGATGTAAGACTAAGAGCTCACAGGGAGCTCGGATATAGCCACGATGTTAACCAGCCAGTGTGCTGGGCAGGGGAGACAGGAGAAGCTGCTGAGCCAGAGTGTGCTGGAGTCTACTGGGGCTGTAGCTCTAAGGGAGAGCTCAGGTACTATAGCTATGTAAAGCTATAAGTTTAGGGGCAGCTTGTGGCTGCTCAGACAGTGACTGTAGGTACAGAGACTGCTACTACTGTGTAAGAAAGATATGTATTTACCAGCAGGTGTATGGCTGCCTATATGGGATTGCTGTGAAGGACTCTCTTTTCTGATGGCTATGGGGCCACTGGCTTCTCTAATAAAGACTCATTCTTATATACCCGCAACTTCTCATGGCTTCTCTGTCTAAGACCCAGCATTCAAGACAGTCCAGTTCCTTGGCAGAGAAGCTCGGACCCAACACCTGTAACTAGTGAGCAGAGGATAAAGGAGGAACTTGGACTCAGTGCCCAACAGCTAGTACAATGGGCAGGGTTCGTGAAGGAACCTGCCCTAGTGTGATGGGGAAGAATTTTTAAGAATATATGGACTCAGAGTAACTCAGAGCAGCAGTGCTGAGCAGTGCTCTTGCTGGCTCTAACACCCCATCTTTCATGAATTCAATGAGAGTGCATCATTTTAGAAACTAAAGGTTCAGAAATCATGTCAGGAAGTCACCAATTTAACACAGAGGTTCCTTCATGATGGTATATAGAGGGATCACTAAAGTGTTGCTATAAATCGCCCTAAATTATCTCTTTACTCCAAAGGTCAATCTGCTATTTTCACTGATAAGAAGTATCTGTATCAATGACATATTCAAATGCAGATACTATATTATATAGTGCATCAGATAGGATCATCTAAATTTCAAAGTCATGATTAATCCCATAACAATTTGATTAATGTGTTAGGAATATTTTTTATATACACACAAATTCAAAACCTACTAACAACTTATATTGTTAACTCTTTTTTTTAAAATGTATTTTTATTGATTGCAGAGAGGAAAGGAGAGGGAGAGAGAGTTGAAAACATCAATGAAGACAGATGTCTTCCTCCTGCACGCCCCCTACTGGGGATCGAGCCTGTACCGGAGCATGTGCCTTGACCTGAATCAAACCCTGGACCTCCCAGTCAGCAGTCCAATGCTCTATTCACTGAGCCAAACCAGTTAGGGCTATGTTGTTAACCCTAGATTGTATTTATTAGAGCTAAATCACATTTATCATTATGTTTATTATTTACTTTGGTGTTCTCTCTCATCTCATTGTCACATTAAAGACACAATATTTAGTGAGTCAAAAATGTATTTGAAGGGAAATACATTTCAGATTATACATGCTATCCTTGGTATTCATCATGTTTAAAAACAGGACCACATAACTTTAGAATGTGTTATTTGTAGTATACGTATAATCCCTAAACAGAGTAATCCAGTGTATAAAGGTATATATTTATCTACATATAGACTCTTCCACCTTGGAAACATACATTATTATTCTTGAATTAAGGTGAGAAGGAAATCATGTAACACACCAATGTGCACAAAATTTCATAGGCAATTAAGTTAGAATGTGTTTCAATAGTTCAATAAATTTCAACATAATAAGTTTGGTTAAAAACATGTATCCCACCTACATCAAAACAAAATATAATTTAAAATAAATGATATAAGTTCTTCTTTTTCAGGTGACACAATGGACTCACTAGAATTGAAGTTTGAAGATCAAATTTCCAATATTCCTAATTTTATTAGTGAAATAGTATTGAGATAAAAGAGAAGTAACACAAATTAATTTAAATGGATATATATGAATACCAAACTATTCTACAAAACCCATCACATGTCTGTCAATCAATATTTAAAGAGTCTAATCACAAAGGAATCATGCAGTGAAGGAGGAATCAGTTTCACTTTTTATGGGTATTCTGTTTCATCCTAGTTTCGCTAGCCCTCATTCAGAACAAGGGGGAAAGGGTAATAATCTCTACTAGTATGATGCTTTCATATGGCCAAACTTTTCAAGGTCAGAATAAAAGTTTTCCATCTCCAGCCTGATACTTCCCAATGACTTTTATGCTGCAAGACTTAACAAGGTCTGACACAGCCAGGATTCTCACTGGGGACCGCCAATCAGCATGTCCCCTTTAGCAACAATCCAATTTATGCAACCTTATGCACACTGCCACTACTTTTTTAAGCACTTCCTAATTTTCTAGTATTGAAGCTCAGTTATTTTTGCCTTTTCCTCAACAGCATCATTGCCATTCTAGTAAATCTTCCAATTATTCTAACCTTACTCCTTGCATTCAAAACAAGACCACATTCTAAAAACCAGAGAAACTCTTAGAATAAAATGCGTTGATACTGATAGTTGTGGACACTTTTGCCAACTTAAAACCTCAAAACTTTGGCATAGACATGATTTTATTTTGGTTAAATTGAATATTTTATTCATTCTGTGAGAATGCACTCATAGCTATTTCAATAACATTCCAAGTAAAGCAACTGTGCAGAAGGCTTCTCTACATGTTCTCATAATTAAAAAAAACACACAACAATACCAATGGTTTAACTATATTTTCCCTTGACTAAAATCCAACTGAACTATGAATATAACTGCTAGATGCATCACCAGCAAATACTTCATTCTCTGATACATATAAGTGGGTCAATTTTTTTTACTTTTCCATTTTCCATACAGTTACCTTTCTAAGTTTTCCTCAACTAGACAATTATGTACTTTATTCATGTCTCTAAAATATGATGGTGATTTACATTTACTGGTTTACTTTTTAAAAATTCCTCTAGTATTACAATACCACTACAATTCCAGTGCCAATAATAAGTACTTTTAGAGATATATCACTCATGAATTAACAATTTTTTACATGTTATTAATGAAGAAGCTTAAATGTCTAAGGTACAGTTTAGGTCTATGCTTTTGTTCAAAGTCATACTGTGAAGAAAAATATTTCTTTCTATTCATCATCATTCTTAACCATTTTAACTCTTCCAATCATCATTATCCTTTGCTTAATTTTGCTGCAACTATGACTTTGCCAAATACTTTTAATGTCACATGATTGCGGCTTAGAGCTATTGCTTTGTAAATAACATAACTTGGCTCTCTACGAATAAGTAATACATAAATTTATTGTTAGCCATTTATTCATTCAACAGATATTTACTAAGCATAGTGTAGCTAATGAAACAATAAGTACTTTCATGATTACTAATACACACACACACACACACACACACACACACACACACACACACATATATATATATATTTAAAACTCTGGACTGAACTTAAATTGAATTGGTAAATATAAAATCTGTGACAGAAGGCATCAAATTTCTTTTTCAGCTTGAAGCATTTGCCCATGCCTATGTACTCAGCACATGGTAGGTGCTCAGTAAATGTTTGTCATGTAAGAAGATGTGCAGAAAACTTACATATGGAAGAGCATCATTACCAGTTGGGATCATTAAAAATAATTTGAAATGGAAATATCTCAAATAAGCCTTGAAACATGGAAATAATTCTAAGGCAAGTTCTTTCTTCTTCTTCTTCCTACAGAATTTTGTTTTTAATCTCTATCACAGAAGTTGTCTCAATGTATTTTAACTTACCTCTCTATTTGTCCACCTCTTATCCTAAAATATGTGGAATGTGTGTTCTCAGTTGTCACTTATGGGTCATAAAGTCTTTGTACCCTCACCATAGCTGCATTTCTTCAAAATACAGATGATGATTGTTTCATTCATGTAATAACTAAATAATCTTGGAACTTTATTTCGTTCTTCAAAGAAAAGCATCACACTGTTGATTGCATAACTTTATGCAAGATTTCACATGCAAGTAAGTACATTCTTTGAAGTTTTTAGAGATTTATTTTTTGTCCCAGAAAGAAAACTATAATCTTAGATGACATTTTAAAATAATCACCATAGTAACATGCTCTCAAAATTTTCACTCTGCAAGAAGTTACTGCAGTTTCATTTACTAAAAGAGCTGAATTTTGGAAGATATTTATTTAAAATATTCATATTCATACACTTCTACATTTATGCAACTTCAGTGGTCAATGCTCATTCCAGACAAATAATACATGTTAAAGGGTTATCTCAAGCTAACCATAAATAAAGACTGCATTATACATGTTTGGGTTAAACATAGATTTTAAACTTTATATAGGAGCTTATGAATGTGTTAAATTTCGGGGGGAAATTCTAAACGATTTCGCTACCCACTATGCCTTATCATTTATCCATATATTCTACAATATCATGTGATCCACTTTTGGCAGGCTTCAAAGAATTTACAGGTAAGAAAGGAAAGTGGGTTATTAAGTGCCTACTCCATAACAGGCTAACTGCTAGGTGCTGAGCACTGAAAGATTGAAAAGTCCTTGAAGAGCATAGAGCCTAATGAGGATAACAGATAGAGAAACAGACAATTACACTACAGCCCATTAACCATGTTGGCAGAGTATAAATTGATAGTCATTCTGCAGGGCAATTTGGTAATGTAAAGCTTTAAAAACTTGCATACCCTTTGATCCAACAAGTCTCCTTTTAGACATGCAGCCATTAATCTCTGGGTGCTTGGTTTCCTCACTTTGCTTTTCGTATAATTTTACTATAATCATGCATTACTCTGCTATCATAACGAATGTGGTGAGATTTGCAAACTGAGATGTGCAGGATGGACAGAAAGGAGGAGAGAGACAGCAGGCAAGACTGCAGTAGGTTAGGCATCTTGGAAATTTCTCTGGGGAGTCTGGATTTTAATTAAGGGAGTAGGAGAGAAAATAAACTACGGGGTATTCAAAACACTTTTATTAAGAGATGAGAAGTATACAACAGCAACATTTCACTGAGGGATATGACTGGAAATAAAAATTCCTGAATAAATTGCCTCTCCCAGTGAGCCTATCCAAGCCTGCCTCATGTAAGGGGGTTTATAGCACTTTAGGTAGCCAGAAAGAACTAGTTTGCATGCCAATGTAGCCAGCCACTAAGTTGACTTTGAAAGAAAAGAGCTTTTCAGCCTGCCATCTTTAAACCTGTCTTAGAATTTTGGCTCTAGGTCATCTTAACACTGTTTAAATTTTGTCCATTAGCTTCCAATTGAGATGCTTTGTTACCAACATGTCTAGATAGCCTGTCTTAAGAAGCAAAACAGAGATGTTTATTCTTTAAATTCTGCTAATCTTTACACCATAAAATCATTTGCAGTTCATTATTAGCTATGAACACCCATAGTTCCAAATAAATAATTATGTTTAAATTGCTTTCAAAGGGAAACAGAGACTATCAGAGCAGGCCTTGCTCACCGGCACATTGCACACCAGCTCCACTCACATCCCATTTATACCAAACAGGCAGGGAAAAGGAACCGGCATCATCACTGGGATTAAATGCAAGGATTGTACCCAGACTCTCAAACGAGTGGCTGATAAACAAAGAGCAGCAAAGAAGCATTGAATGATGGTGATTTTGCTACATCCAGAACTAACAAATTGACAATCTGTGGTTAGATAACTTTGGATTTTAATACTGCTGACCTCCTGTTCCTTCTTGAAATTTCCTTTTCCGATGCTTGAAAATTACACGTATTTCTGGTCTTTCTTGCTTCTTTTAACTACTCTTCCATTTCTGATTTCTAAGAAACTCTTGTATCTTGTCTGCTTTGCACCTGTGTTCCTTCTCTCCCCATTGACAATTATTCTTGCTTTTCCTAACTCTTCCTCTTTTAAATGTATCTTCTCCCAAGATGTTATCCAAACCCCTCTTCTCTTCTATCTTACCTCTCATCCTCCCTACACATTTATTCATGCCAAGGCTCTCAGAATGTCCAACTTTTTTTTTTTTAGATGAATATCAAATTATTCCATTCAGCATCAACATTTTCCCAATGATAAACTCTCATGTTTCCATCTACTCCCTGGATAGCTTGAAAACTTATTGCTTCTCAAACCAAATTTACAATGTCCCCTCTGACACCAACAGTTGCACCTTCTGACTTCTATTTATTATAGATACTACAGTTCCTCAAGTCATCTGTGAGAATCACCACCCTCAGGCTATTCTGTCTCTACCAATGCCATCAACTACCAGGATCCTATCATAGAAGACAACGTAACAGAAAAGGCATGATCTGCTTCCAATATTGCAAACCTTAAATTTACAACTCTTCTAAGATATACATACAATAAGAAATCCCAGTGATTACATAGATCTTTATTCTTATGCTACTTATTACTATTGATCAGTAGAGACAGACTTATTTAAGGAAGCATTTGTTGGGAATATAAACTAAAGAATTGGATTCCTTAACTCAGATTTCAGTGATTTATGAGTCTATTGTAAACTAATTTGCAAAGTTAAATAATAATGGGTCTTGTATTATAACACACTATTTAATGCATTGTAACAGCTTCTTTGAAACAGAAATTTGAAAGCTGAATATATTTGAAAATTATGTGACTACTCCTCACTTTATTATTATACTTTAGCTTTATTATTATACTTTAGCTTTATTATGCCATATAAGCCAAACAAAATTACTTGATTTAGAGTTGCTTAAGACAAACGGGGGATGGGCATTTTTTCCAGGTTCTGCTATCAAGTTTGCAGACACTGTCCTGCAAAAAATTGGCTCTCTTGAAATCTAACAATATAATTAATTCTCTATTCCTCCTTTTTAAGCAATGTACAAAAAAGGTGCAAATAGGTATGTTTTAAAGAAAAACTTGCAAATATTATACCTATTCCTACTGTAATTCTTATTCATTGCAGTTGCAGCAAGCTGTTTGCTTTCTGGAGTCTATGCAAGCAGCTATTCCATGCTGGCTCTTCACTATTGGTCAGCTCTTGCCTCTGGCACCTCCATACTGCAGCTAGCTTTGGTATTCAATTCATATTAATTAACTCCCTCAGCCTTGTTTGAAACATCTTATTAATTTTGACACCAGCTTTTCTCACAGGACCCACTGAGTTCTGCCACCGAGACCCTCTCTGGGGAAGCAACGTGTCCTCTGTTTGCTGCAGAGTGCCTTTTCCTCCACGATTGTGTCCTTGGTGCGTTCCCCTAGTGGCCTTTTACTAGCAGGAGACAGTTGATTAGCTAGAATATCTCTCCCAAGCCATCAGAATCATTTATTGGGCACTTGTTAGGTGTCACATTCTATGCTAACTGCTGTCTCTGTATTATCTCATTCATGATACATGTAGTTCCTAAAAGACCATGTTTGCAGGCACTACTCTCAGAACAACAGCACGGTATTGAGCAAGATGGACACTAACCTTTTCCGCAGGGCAAGGGATGAACGGTAATTAAGAGAGTGGGTTGGTAGAGATTACTGATTGTAATTTTCAACCTCTCTGGATTATTTGAATTGATCCCATGGTATATTTACAACTGAGACACAATAAAGTTCTTTTTTAAAGTTTTTAAGAAGATTATGGTGGTTCCATGACCAAATATCAATGTCTAAGAAAACACTTCTGCTGGGTTCATATAAGAATCATCATCCACTTTGCGAATAAACAGTAGAATTGCACATGGAAAAGGGAAAAAGGAGAAAAGAAAGTGGCAGAATAGGACGTGTTGAAAATGATCTTGGGACACAAAACAAATATTGAGGCCCAGTGTGCAAAGTGTATCTGGATACTTGACGGGGCCTCATCAAATTGAAATTACTTTCTTCTGTTGTGCTCTGTAATAATTAGAAAAACAACAACAATGAATCAATTTACCATATAACGCATATATTCTCTCTCACTCATGTTTGTGAGAACATACTATAGACTAATGTTAGGATGAGGGCAGCAGTGCAGACGGGAGACGTGGTCACCGTGAGGATAGATTCAGCAGTTTCTATTTTTAACAATAAAACGGATCTTTGATTTCCTGTTGCATTAGTTTTAAACATACTAAAAAGCTAACAAAAATCCATTTGAGTATTTCTACATGTAAGTGTTTTTCCCTGGCAAGTTTTAACTTTCAAATGGAATTTTGCCTCACATACCTTCAAATCAACTTCAGGAAACATCAGGAGACTATTGAAATTTCCTCAATGACAAATAATCTCCTTTGATATTTCAAAAAAGGCTTTTATGTAAATAATGTCAGCACTTATTGAAAAATAACATTGAGCACTTGTATTTGATTCAAAGATCATAAATTTGAATACATGAATTCATATAAATTAGCAATCAGTCTGAAAATCTGTTTTAGTTCTTTTCTTGCTTCTTCTCTGAAAAATAGGAACTATATTAATAAAAAAATAAATGTAGTGAAAATGAAATGCAAAAATCATCTTCATTAATATACTGAGGAAAAAACTTTTAAGTACACCTTAAAAAAAAATCTGAATTTCCATCACCATATTTTTGTTTTTCTGCTGTTTGGCATTCAAAGAGATCCTCATTTAGAAAGACAGAGGCTGGCTTGGTACTTTGTACCAGTAACACTGGCTTACAATAATAATGAGTATAAAAAAACCCAGTGATTTCTACAAGAGAGAAGTGTTAAAAATGTATAAATTATACTTACATTAAAAAGTGGAACTCACTGAAGAGGTGTTATAACACCTGACTTCCAATCTGCTCTGATGTAAGGGAACTTTTGGCAAAAGGGAAAAATGTGTTTTCCATAAAAATTTACTCTATACTTAGGTGTTATTGTGAAATCCTGGTGTGATGTTTAGTCTGCTATTACACAAAGACTGAGGGAAAGGACTGTTAGCATAGATCAAATGGGTTATTTTAAGGACAACCGATTATCGTCCCCTATGAACTCATTATAGTTTAATAAACTAGAACTGTGATATTTTGACCTGTGTTTATTACCTTAAAGAGCTAAGGGGAGCATGATTAATATGCTGAGCTCAAAGCTAGGGGCTTTATAAACAATATCTTCTTTAATCCTCAGGACACTCCCTCGAGATGGTGTTAGTAACCCACTCTACAGCTGAAAAATGCGGAGCTCTTGGGTATTTTAAGTAACCAGCCAAAGGTCAGAAATCTCAGTAAGTGACAAAGTCAGAATTCACAAAGAGCGCAGGGTCAGAGTCTGTGGGATGCTGAGGCGTGTGTCCTCTCTTATACCTGGAGCCACCCACTCCCTCCCGCCTCCTTCCATTTTAGAGACATTGTGTACGGCTGCCACAAGGATTAGTGATGTCATACAAAACCTACAAATAATTTGCACTGTATTGCTTTTGGGGGGAAAGGAATGGATAGCAGAAGTAAAGATTAACAAGTATCAAAATAATACAACAGTAATGACACAGTCTCTATTAAAAATATATAAAGTCTAACTTTAATTGCTTATATTTTTCACATGTAGCAGTGTTAATATTTAATTAACATGAAATTAAGATATCTACAGTTAAGATATATAAGGGGTGTCCCAAAAATGTATACATATGCTTTGAATAAAAGCAGTGTTTATTAAAATATGTTTCATTTTCAAAATTGAGCTAGCAGCTGTTAAAATGTGTATACATTTTTGGGACACCCTGTATACATATCTTGTACATATATACATTTTGATATCTTATATATCATGTATGTGTATGTATATATATAGTATTATTTTGATTGCTCTATCTATCTAGCTGGAGAGAGACAGTTTTGACAACACAACTCTAGGGATTTTAAAATGTAGATTCAAAATATTTGACATGACCACCATAAAAAAGTGGAGTCTAATTCCTGTCCCCTTGTATTGGGCTGATTACTATGACTTGGTTCTGGTCAACAAAATGTGATACCATCTACTTTCTAAGGCTTGTTTGAAAATGTAAGGCCTCTGCCTGGCCCTCTCTTGTAACCCTCACCCCAGAGCCAGTCACCATGTTGCAAGGAAACTCAGGCCATATGTATGACTCATCTCAACAGCTCCAATCAAGCTCCTAGCCAGCCACAGACATCAGCCCCCAGATCTGTGAGTGAGTGAGCCTGGTAGCTCCCTGGCCTCCTGCTGTCCCAGCTGAATCACATTGAGTGAAGCAGAGTCCAGCTCTCTGTGTGAGCCTTGCTCAAATCGCATATTCATGAACAAAATATACATTGTTGTTGTTTTAGGTTAGGCAGTATATTAGTTTGCTGATAATTATAACTACTTTTGCCATGCGTTGCCATACATAATACCACACACTAAACAACAGAAATTTCTATCCTCATAGTTCCGGAGGCTAGATAGAAGTTCAATGTCAAGTTGTCATCAGGTTGATTTCATTCTGAGTCCTCGGCCCCATCTTGACATACACATTCTGAGGTACTGGGGGGCGGGTAGGGCTTCAACATATGAAGTTTGGGGGGACACAATTCAGCCCATCGCAGTAAGTATCTGGGTAGCTAGTCATGCAGGGATATGTAATTAGAGTAATAATCATACTATTTTATAGTAAAAGCTAGCCAAACGTGTGTTCTCCAGTATATTTATATAGGAAATAACTTAATGTCACTAGGGCACAAGATTATTGCTTTCGTGAAAATAGCAGGAATATGTGTAGCAGGAGCAGATGTCTTGGTAAAAAAAACAAAAAAAACAAAGTGAGGTGGATAATGAGAGCCTTCAGTTATTGAGACATGTCTATGACCCAAACTATTCACTAGTCAACAATTTTCAACCTTTATCATCTCATGACACAAAAACTAATAACTAAATTTCTGTGGCACACCAAAAAATATATTATATTTTTTGCTAATCTGACAAAACATAGGTGTAATTTTCATTCATTCACACAGAAAAGTTATTACTGTGCTAGCTGTTATTATTATTATTTTTTATTTGACAACCTAAGAGAAAAGAGGTCAGTGCCCCTGAGTAAACAATCAAGGTATTGCATGTTTAAAAAATGTTTGCAGCACACATGTTGAAAATTGCTACACTAAATGCTTGGCACACAAAATCCCATTTAATCTTTACAACAACATAAAAAGAAAGTATTATTGTTGGTTTATGTTCAGGACAACTGAGGCTCTATCTGAGGAGGGAAGGAAGAAGAGAAAGTAAAGACCGTGGTGCTCTAGAACTTTAGAAGGTCACAATGCAGGTATGGATTCAGACCCTGGCTCTTTCAAACACTAGCTTTTTCATCTTCAGGAACATCATGTAAGTGACTTGCCTGAGGTCACCCAGGTAAAGCTGAGCTCAGATTAAAAATTGTATCTACTGCCTTAGGGTACTGTTTCTTCCACTGTCATTGTTCTCTTTAAAAAACATCCTTTTAAAATCAGCTATAGAGGATTCCAAGCAAAATTTGTTTGTTGACTTACCTCCTTTACTCCTCTATTGTACTGAAAAATTACAAAACCTTATCGCCCAGTGGAAGGAATCAAAAAACACCCCTTAGTTAAGACACATGCTAGGGAAATTACTAAATCACCCTTTAAAATTGCCCGCTATGGGAAACATTTAGATGCGGGAGATTTCCCTGGGTGTATGTTAAGTGCCTAAGAAATCACAGGGAGGTGAGACCCAGGCATGAATTCTGAGGTTACTGTGATGCAATCTTAAATCCTTCAAACAGCAATTTGGCCTTAACAATACAAATGTATTATCTGATAGTTCTGGAGGTAAAAGTGTGAAATGGATCTCATTAGGCTAAAATCAAGGTGTCAGAAGGGCTTCATTCTTCTTGGGGATGTAGGGGCTGGGGGTGGGAATCCTTTGTCTTTCCTGATCCAATTAAGACAACTAAGAATCATTTGTATTTCTGGAAAAACAGTTGACAGTAGCACAAATGAAAGATATTATTAGATCTTTGTTCTGTATCATATGGCCGGCTCCTTGTACTATCACGTTACCAGGGAATTTTGCTTTTCATTCTCCCAATTGCAGCAGTGACAGCCTCACAGGTGGTAGACGGACCCTGTCAGACAGGAACTCACCACTGTCGATGAAACTGGACAGGTTAGCAGTGCCGTGAACACATGCCACTTCGCTGTGCACTATCTCAGCATGAGGGATCGCTTTCTCAAAAGTCATCTAAGCTTTACACTGACGTGACCATGTCTCCCTTTGGAGTTAAATTGGAGCATAAGTCAATCACTAGGCAAAGTGTAGTAATGTGTGCAAACCTTTCCCACCCAAGACTGTATAGAGAAAGGGACTTGAAGCTGACAGTACGCCATATTCAAGGGCTAATCACTTTCAGTGTGTTTTTGCTGCCTCACTCAGTTATATGGGTGTATCAAAAGGGGCTGAATTGTCTACGGTCTTGTATCCTGACTAAAAGTTACGTTTTCAAATGTTGCACGAAGATGATGTTACTCAGTTGAGCACAACATAAGGAATAAGCATTTCCCAACTTCCCCTCCTCCTTCCTGCAACCAACAGTATCTATGAGAGGAAGATTTGTATTGAGTGTTTCTGCTGTCAGCCAGGGCAGGTAGCACAAAGATATTCAGAAGAGGGTCCAGTTAGGTTAAAATCCTACATGCATACTTTTGCTTTATCTTGGTTTGGTGTGCCTGCTTGCCTCACAAACAATAGTCAGACTATGTAAAATATCCTTTAACGATGTATAAGTGAGATGAATACCTCTAGGAAGTACCGGATATTTGCCTAAGACTTAATTTTTCAGTTTAGTAGTAGGACAGAGGGAGGGAGGGAGGGAGGGAGAGAGAGAGAGAGAGAGAGAGAGAGAGAGAGAGAGAGAGAGATGCTGTAACCAAAGCTAACTCCTCCCTTATCTCATAAGTATTCAATCAAAGTTAGGATGTCACTGATGAGAAGAATAACATGCCAACATGAATTTCTGTATGAAAATTGCAGATTGAAGTCAAGTGATCCTCAAAGACAACTTATTTTATAATTTTACTTATTTTATTATGATAATTATTACAATAATTATTTACTTAATAGAAACAAGCACAGGAAAATGTGGGTATGCAGGCAGGAATCTCAAAATGTATAACACAGGCTATTGTATCGTAGGCTCTAAAGTAAGTATTCAAGTGTGCAGAGAACACAAGTAACACAACTGAAAGACAAAGGAGAAGAGTTTCAATGGAGAACAAAAGCTGGTACATCAAGTCATTGTCCGTGAGTATGAAAAATGGGCACAACGAGGAAGAAGCAACATGGTCTAATAAAAAAAAATCATGCCCTAAACTTTAACCATTTCTGAAGACTTGCTCAAATGTGGACACATTTTCATTTGATCCTGCTTTTCAGAAAATCCACAGAAGCTTTGGATAGACATTCTCCAGGGTAATGCCAGGACTTCATGCTGAGTCTCATGTTTCTAATATGAACTGGAGAGGCATGAAAAAATGCTGTTTCATCTCCGAGTAAATTCTGATTCCTTATATAATTCCTTGGATCTATAAAGGCCTAAGAGCTTGGTCTAACAATAAGGCTTGAATCCCATCACAGTTCATTCAAAAGTAAAACCTAAGACTGAAAGAGGTTCATTATTTAGGCTTCAATGATGTAGTTCCCACAGATGTAACACGTAAATGTTGTGGTGCTGGGTGGCGGGAAGAAAGGAATAGATAAAGTATAACTGTAATCATCCTCAAAAGCTCACAGTAGAGTAGGAGAGGTCAAAGGTTACCACACAACAATAATGTAACCCTTAATAGATGAAGACTTGATTCCTTCTATTAGAAACCTCAATTTTATTGAGATATATGTTTCAGTCACTTCCTGCCTCAACCACCAGCCCTGGGCAAGCACTGCTCTGCCTTCTGCTAGCATAGATAAACACTTTTTTTTCTTTTTCTTTTTTTCAGAATTTCAAGGAAAGGGAAAATCATGCAGCAGTCACTCCGCATTTCTGGACGCTTTGGCTCAGCATAATACCTTTGAGATTCATCTATGTCAATTCACCCATCAGTATTTTGTTTCTCTTTCCTGCTGAGTAGTATTCCTTTGCATGGCTTCACCACGATCGTTTACCCATTCTCCTACTGATGAACAGATGGGTTAATTCCAGTTTTTGGCTGAAAAGAGCATGGCTTTTAAGATGGCATATAAATGCTCTCTTTTTTAGAAGAATGTTACAGTGAACCATCCCATCATTTATCTGCTTTTCAACGTTTGCAAGGCTCACTGCTCTTTGGTCTTGGACACATTAGGCCTTTGATTCCGGCTCCAAGAACTCTATGGCTCTGCTCACCCAGTGTCCTTCAGCTTTGACTCACACCCTCTCTCTCTGCATGGCTTTCATCCAATTTTGTTCTATGCTTTTGGGTTCAATTCAAATCATGTGAGCCCAGAGAATCCTATCTATGTTAACTGACCTATAATAATATCTCAACCCAGGCACCATGAGTTGAAGGTTTGAGGGTAACAGTGAGCACTGCACAGGCCAATTCTCTCAAGTTACCTATCAGCTCTTCCTTTACCATAGATTTCCAACGTTAATGGAACTCTGTCTTTGAATTACTCTTCTCTCCCACAGGCAATCAAAACGTAGCATTAGTCGAGTAGAAAATTGCAATGCAGAAGAGATGAAGAGATATCTTTACATCATCTTCTTTGATGGGAGAAGAAAAAAGTGTGGCATTCAGTATGGGTCTGCAAAACTGCCTGCATAATGAGGGTGTCACAGGGTGGCAGTTTCTATGCTATACCTTCTGGTTGAAGGCTCCTCCTCACAGATGAAAGAAAGGTTACAACCTCTGGTTTTAAGCTAAATCCTTCCATCAGATCCACAATGGAGATATCTGGAAAGCCGCTTAAATGAAGTGCTGTCTGTGTGCAGAGCAGGAGTGATAATCCTTGGAATCCTTTGGTGTTTCATGCTCTCCATCATTATTGGCATGTCGGACCTGACTGCATGGAAATGAGCTGAACCTCAGCAAAAGGATCTTGAAGTAGGTCACACATTTATCATTGCAATAGACAGAGAACTTGCGTTTTATTTGGCCATTTTTTTCTGAGACAGTAAGTTCCATTGAACTTGAAGTGACCCATGATTATAATAGCCATTTTGTCTCCCAACTGAGGAGGAGGAGGATTTGGGGACAGTACAGTTACTGCCTTTTTTAAGGGTCTCAAAGGAACTTTTAGAAACCATATGCTCTCAAACACCTCCCTGAATGGCTTTTAGTTTTGCTTGGTGTCGCCCACCACAATCCAATTATGATGCAGTGCCCATTCATTAACACACTTAATGCTCTAAACCCTTTTAAAAGTATAAAACAAGCCTACTTCTAAGTGCATTCTGAAATCGATATTTTTATCATCTTTACATAGAATTTGGGTAACTTAAATCACAAGTTCCTACACGGCAGGATCCATCTCTGTGTATCAATTGCCATCCACTAAACACAGGATTTGGTCCCTGAGCGCCTACTGTGAGGTGGTGAGTGTTCTGTGATTAGAACAGATTATAGAGGTCACACTACAGCTCTAGTTCTTGCCAGCTTTGTGACCTCAGGCAACTCAGCCTCATTGTACCTTGTGTTTACCATTTGTAAAATGAGTATGATAATGATGATGATGATGATGATGATGATGATAACAATACTAATAGTAATAAGTATCTTTAAAGGATATTATGCAAATTAAGTAACAAATGCCTGGCACAGAAAAAGTGCTCAATAACTATCAGATATTATTGTTCCCCTGTTAGCTCCTCTGTAGTCTGAAGGAATGGGTGTAAGGCTAGATCTCCTTCCATAAGACACATTCAATATAGTTGAGGAGCAGTGTGGGAAGGTTACATATAAATAAAGCAAAGAGAGTGCCAAGCAACAGTGGACCCTACCAGCATTTTGCACTGATGTAAGGCAGGCTTGAAGGATGTGTCACATACTCACGGGCAGCATCAGGTGCAGTGCTAATTGTGCAGAACAATCATTTAGTGCAAGAGCAGTAAGAGCAGTGCTGGGTTTGCCTGGGAGGAGTGGCCAGAGGAGGGGGGAGGGCAGCAGAGCTTCACAGAAGGCAAGCTATCATCTTGTGCTTCACCAGTACACAATCACAGACAATGGAATACCCCAATCTTAATTCAGCTATTATGTTATTCAAATATAATTTAAATATCAATTCAAAAATTAATTCAGTCATTGTTATGTATATACATTTTTCTTTACCATGCTAAGTATTTGCTACTGCAGTTAATTTGAAACTAGGAAAGATTAGAGTACATCCAAAATTCACAAGGAAAAAACAAATGAGAGCATTCTGCTCATTTGACTGAGGAAATGTGATTTTAAGAGTGCTCCATACAGCCTGGCCAGTGACACCCAGGGGTCATAGGTTTTATTCCTAATCAGGGCAATTGATCCCCAGTAGGGGGTGTGCAGGAGATAGCCAATTGATGTTTCTCTCATCAATGTTTCTATCTCTCTATCCTTCTCCCTTCTTCTAAAATAAATAAAAAAACATATTTAAAACTAAAAAGAATGCACCATACAAAGGCAAGATGGAATTGCATTTTAGAAACAGGAGAGTTATATTTTAAGGCTTCTTTTTACTACAATTGACTTCATCTTTTATTTTTCCAATGCAAAGATCATTTCCTAACACATTCCTGAGTGAATCCAGGAGACTACTTCTTTCTCTGCAACACAAATGAGCATCACATTGAGTGGATCTCCATGTAATAAAGTCCTCTGGAAATCTGAGAATGATCGAGGACCCCAGTGCCATTAATTGACTAAACTGTACCCAGTACTGAAATCACATAGAAGGTCATAAATACCATGGGGAGTGCTATTTACATGAGAGTAAACTACAAAAATGTAAGGGCGGCAACAGATCAGTTATATTTATTACTGTCCAGTGTGCATCACTACTTTAGCTGCACCAAACAGAAGATTTTTATCCACCATAAACCCAGCATAACCAGATGATCATCTCCATTAACATGTAAAATGGAGAATATGCTTAAAGAATATTAAAAGTCTAAAAAAAATCATAAGGCCTTTGGTTGATTGTAGCATAAGAACACTTTCTTTGGATTTAACAAATTGCTAACAAACATGATGATTATTTCATTTTCTACTTCTGAATAATCTACAGCAGAGATTGGTAAACTTTAACTGTAAAGCGACAGTAAATATTTGCAGCTTTTTGGGCTGAGTGGACCCTGTGGCAACTAATCAACTTTAAAAAAGATAAATCTTTTCTATTTGGTTGTCCCTAGTCTGTCTTGCAGCTTTTGGTCTTTGTTTTTACAGAACATATTACAGCACCTTGATTAAAATAAACAAGGAAACATCAACATTAGAGAGTACCTAGTCTTGTATCTATACCTTCTTAACTATAATCAAACAGTATGCAAGGATTCACTTCTTGAGGCAGGAACAGTGTTAGTTGAAAAAGCCACAACCCCTTTCCTTCTGTATCTTAAAAGATGCTATCCAAAGAACCTCTCTAACCAGAGAAAGAAAAAAAAATAGATAAAACACTAAATTTTGGGAGGCTATAAACTTCTTAGGGTTAGAAAGTGGGGAAATAAACAAATAGAATATACTACACGGGAACAGAAGGGACTCATAAATGTCAATGGGGTATTACTCTGGAAGGTTTGTGATTGGATTTGCCTCTTTAGATACAGTGGCAAGTAAACTCACTTGTCCAATATATTTTGGCTTATACTATTTTCTTTATAGCCACTTTCTCCTATGTGTTGGGGGCAGTGTATATATGGTTCCCAGGGATGCAGACTAGGGCAGGATTTTATCATCAGAATTGAGATTTTGAATCGGATGAATCCTTTCTGGGGCAAATGCACCACGAACTCCTGCCCCCTCCTTCTATGCAGTTTGCTTTGGGACTCAACTTCCTGCCTGAATCAGATGCAGTACATTGAAGGACTTTCCATGTTGGTCAGTCCCCTGCGTAGACCCACTAAACATCAACTCATGGAGCAATAAGCAGTGGCAATGTCTCACCCGCAGAGGAAAGGCCATTCTCAGGCTTGCTGATTTCCCCCAGAAGGCAGCTACACTTTCCTGTGAGTGGCAACAAGTCTATGAAGCTGTCCTCCTAAATGCTTTAGAAATGCCATTTAGCTGGTACTGTGGGAGAGAACTGGAGAAAAATTCAACAGTGATGCAATTACATTTGTTTTTCATTCAATCTTGGTGAACTTCCTAGGCACTGGAGCACATTGCTTTTACTGTGCTGTCATTTCTGAAAACCAAATTGCACAAAAACTGTTATAATTACCCAAGAGAACTTCTAAATGGGTTCGGTGTCATTCCATGAATAACAACACTGACACAGGCTTCATGGTGTCCCAGCCACTTGCATGCTCTGAGAAGCAAGCATGACACCCTGGGATTTTAGATCACCTTCTACACCCCCTTGGTTTTATAGAAAATTGAAATAAGGCAGAAAGGATGATGTAACTTTCCCAGGAGAGATGTCAGAGTGTGATATCTCAGAGTAAGGAAGGGACTGATTCTAAACCAGTGCTCTTTCACCATTTCCCAGTGGTTCTCTACTTTGTGCTCATGCACCAATCTATAATAATAAAAGTATAAAATGCAAATTGACCGAACAGCAGAATGACCATCTGGATGATATTCTGGATGACCACGCTATAACACTCACTGGCACCAGGTGGCCAGTGCACATCATAGCGAGCGGTTGAGCAGCCTTAGCATATCATTAGCATATTATGCTTTGATTGGTTGTTCAGTTTTTCGGCCATTTGGTCTATTTGCATACTACCCTTTTATTATATAGGATATGATGAGCTCTGATAATTTAAATGAATTTCTATTTGAACTTTCTATTTTCCTATCTTGCTTTGCATATCTTTCAAAGAGCCTGAAAATGTGCTAAATCTTTCAGTTTGTTTTCTGCAGAAATATAGAAAACTTCAAATTCCAAAAAATAAAAATAAAAAATCTGTCTTAATATCACTTGCCCATGCTGACAAAGCTACATTTTATTATTATCCTCTAAAAGAGCTAACACCTGATCAAATTATTTTGGATAGCATCAGCACAAATCTTAATCTATTAGAGTCCACAATGGGTTGACACAGGTGACTATAACTAAATCTTTTGCAACAGCTCTGATATTTTTATGGTTTCTGTCTCCCACAGAGTGCTTCTTTCAATTTGTTGCTTTATTTCCACATGAAACCTCACTTTGATTCTCTCCTGCTGCTTAAGAGTAAATTCCCTGATGTGTTTGCAATGGATTGTGATCTGTTTTCCCTTTTCCAATAAAGATGAATTTTACAGCCCCTCTCATAGTGACCAATGTGAAAAAAAGCCTTCAGAGTGATATTAATGATGAGCAAATAGCATTGCTGACAGTTGGTACTAAGTAAATGATATACGACTGTAACTGTTTATTGTCCCACCAGTTTAATTTAGGAAATGATGAACAAGAATTTACAAGGGATAGTAACAAGTAGTCACAATGAGAAAGGTAATTGCTGTGATTTTTCTAGCTTTATCAAATACACAAAAATGTTTATTTTGCCGAATTTATTTATTTTTTCTAAAATAGTGACACAGCCCTAACCGGTTTGGCTCAGTGGATAGAGCATTGGCCTGCGGACTCAAGGGTCTCGGGTTCGATTCTGGTCAAGGGCATGTACCTTGGTTGTGGGCACATCCCCAGTGGGGAGTGTGCAGGAGGCAGCTGATCGATGTTTCTCTCTCATTGCTGTTTCTAACTCTCTATCCCTCTCCCTTCCTCTCTGTAAAAAATCAATAAAATATATATTTTAAAATAGTGACACAATGGCCCTGGAATGGAGGTTACCTAAACATGTATGAAGATGGCCTATGACTAGATCAAGGCTCACAATCCAGATCAGCCTCACTTCTCCAAGCTACTTGTTCCTTGTAATTTGTGCTGCACACCATTTCACACCTTTGTTCTTCACAGTCCCATCTGCATGGAATAAACTTCTTCACTTCTTCTTTCCTCCTGTAAAATTCATCTTAATCTGTGCAAAATTAGTCCTAAATCAGTACATTAAGGTTCTTTCCACATATGCTCACCAACTATCCCTTTCACTCGTTGGGGTGAGCTGTGCAAACACCCTTGTGATGTGCTTTACTCATTTCCCTGTAGCTCCCTCATTTACTTACATTCCTATGTCTCTTATTATGTAATTTTTATAGCAAGGATGAATGCCTTCTGAATCTTTGATTCACTTTGCCTATCACAGAACTTGAGATAAGTTTTAGATACTCAATTAATATTCAATTTTAATGTCTGGAGGATTAAAAAAAAAAATTGGACATGCTTCCTTGTCTTCAGCACAGGTTGGGAGTTAGATCCTTCGACCAGTGCTTATATTCTTTGACCAATTCATATCCATCTGAGAAACAGATCTGATTTGGATTCATATTGGTGGGAAGATAAATTATTCAGACAATTTAAAATAGACTATTCTAGTGAAAATAGGTTTCATTTCAGTGGTGATGGCCTTGAGAGGGAGCAGAAATGGGGAGGAAAGGGTCAATAGTGTTGGGGATAAGGGAGAAATCTATAATATTTTCAACAACAAAGATAAAAATATAGTTTTTTTATTGTAAATATCCTATTTAATAAAAGAGAAACATGGTAATTAGCGTACGACCGCTACCCTTCCCATTGGCTCATCAGGGCGATATGCAAATTAACTGCCAGCCAAGATGGCGGCCGGCAGCCAGGCAGCTTGAAACTAACATGAGGGTTCCTTGCTTCAGTGATGGAGGACTCCAACGTTCCCCGCCTGCCACTGCAGGCTTCTGAGCTGCAACTCTAAGCAACTATGTAACAAATATAGAAGCTAAACAAAACCCCAGAAACCTGCTTTAGTCCGCCGGGCTTCAGCCATTTCAGGCAGCAGGATTGCAACATTGTAAGCAAAGGCCAGAAACCTACTTTCAGCAGCGGAGGCCTAAGAGCTGGAGCCAAGCCTCAAAGCTAAAGCTGGCCCAGAATAAAAAAAGAAAAAAAAGAAAAAAAGGAGCGGTTGGGAGCTTCAGTCACCCCCAGCCTGAAAACAGCCCTCACCCCCTCACCCAGACTGGCCAGGCTGGATGGGGACCCCCACCCTGAATGGTGTGTGACCAGCTGCAAACAGCCATCATCCCCTCACCCAGGCTGGCCAGGCACCCCAGTGGGGACCCCCACCCTGATCCAGGACACCCTTCAGGGCAAACCAGCTGGCACCCACCCATGCACCAGGCCTCTACCCTATATAGTAAAAGGGTAATATGCTTCCCAGCACCGGGATCAGCGGAGGCGCAAGGCCTCCCAGCACCAGGATCAGCGTGACAAGGGGCAGCGCCCAAACCCCCTGATTGGCCTGCGGGCTCTGTGTGTGACAGGGGGCGGGGCCACAACCTCCCTATCCACCCTGCTCTGTTTGTGACAGGGAAAGGCGCCCCAACCCCCTGATCAGCCCTGCTCTGTGCCTGATAGGGGGGAGCTCCCCAACCCCCTGATCACCCTGCGGCTCTTTGTGTGACAGGGTGCGGCGCCCCAACCCCCTGATCCACCCTGCTCTGTGAGTGACAGGGGGTGGCGCCGCAACCTCCCCATCAACCCTGCCTTGAGTGTGACAGGGGACGGTGCCCCAACCCCCCAATCGGCCCTACCCTGAGAGTGACTGAGGGTGGTATCACAACCTCCCGATCGCCCTGCTCTGTGCATGACAGGGAGCAGCGCCCCAACTCCCCAATCGGCCCTGCTCTGAGCCCGAACAGGGGCTGTACCTAGGGATTGGGCCTGCCCTCTGCCACCTGGGAGCAGGCCTAAGCCAGCAGGTCGTTATCTCCCGAGGGGTCCCAGACTGCGAGAGGGCACAGGCCGGGCTGAGAGAACTCTCTCCCCCCCGAATGCACAAATTTTTGTGCACCAGACCTCTAGTATATAAATAACAAAAAATGAGACAAATAATGCATTATCAAGCAGAATATATTATTAATGGGTTAGTTCATAATTAATGGATACGAATACTATAGTTTACAATTAAAGTACATTATTTCATGCTTATAGTTGATTCTTAAAAGTTGGAAAATGTCATAACTAAGTAAAACTACTCGTTTTAACTATTGATAATTTATATATAAAATAGGTAAGTTAAGGAATACCTTAACTTGGGCCTTCTGTGGAATACCAATGAAATTTAAACAATATAATTCAAATCAAAGTATGTATATTCATTCTGTACAAGGATAGCAGGAATTTTGTACTTGAAGAACTAAAAGCATATGTAAATAATTTTTCTCAAGCCCGGCCAGGATGGGTCAGTGGTTATGCATCAACCCATGAACCAAGAGGTCACTGGTTGGTTTCCCAGTCAGGGCACATGCCCTGGTTGTGGGCTTTATCCCCAGTAGGGGGCAGGCAGGAGGCAGATAATCAATATTTCTCATCTATGTTTTTTTTTTTTTAATATATTTTATTGATTTTTTTTACAGAGAGGAACGGAGAGGGATAGAGAGTTAGAAACATCAGTGAGAGAGAGAAACATCGATCAGCTGCCTCCTGCACATCCCTGACTGGGGATGTGCCCACAACCAAGGACATTCCCTTGACTGGAATCAAACCTGGGACCCTTCAGTCTGCAGACCGACGCTCTATGCATTGAGCCAAACCAGTTAGGGCTCATCTATGTTTCTATCTCTCCCTCTCTCTTTCTAAAAAATAAAAATAAAATAAATCAATAAAAACACATTTAAAACAAAAGGAAGGTAAACAATGCAATAAAAAAAAATGGGCAAAGGACTTAAATAGACACTTTCGAAAGAGGACATACAGAAAGCCAAGAGACATATACAAACATGCTCAAAGTCACTAATCATCTGAGAGATGCAAATCAAAATGACAATGGAGTACTATCTCACACCTGTCAGAATGGCTATCATCAACACATCAACAAACGAAAAGTGCTGGAGAGGATGTGGAGAAAAAGGAACCCTTCTTCACTGCTGGTGTGAATGCAGACTGGTACAGCCACTGTGGAAAACAGTAGGGCGTTTCCTCAAAAAATTAAAAATGGAACTTCCATTTGACCCAGTGATCCCACTTCTAGGAATATATCCCAAGAAACTAGAAACACCAATCAGAAAGGATATATGTACCCCTATGTTCATAGCAGCACAATTCACCATAGCTAAGATTTGGAAACAGCCTAAGTGCCCATCAGCAGAGGAGTGGATTAGAAAACTGTGGTACATCTACACAATGGAATACTACACTGCTATAAAAAAAGAAGAAATTCTTACTATTTGCAACAGCATGGATGGAACTGGAGAGCATTATGCTAAGTGAAATAAGCCAGTCAGTGAAAAATAAATACCACATGATCTCACTCATTTGTGGAATATAATGAACAACATAAACTGATGAACAAAAATAGATACAGAGGCAAAGAAGCACTGAATAGACTGTCAAACTACAGTGAGAAGACAGGTGAGGGTTGGGGGAGGGGAGTAAGAGACCAACCAAAGGACTTGTATGCATGCATATAAGCATAACTAATGAACACAAGACACTTGGGGGGGATGAGGGCATGTGCTGGGGGGTAGAAGAGGGGGGAGGTCGATGGGGCTAAAAGGAGATATATGTACTACTATTTGTAATACTTTAAACAATAAAATAAAATTTTAAAAAATAAGATAAAATGTCAACTGATAAAAAAAAACACATTTAATTTTTTTTCTCAAAATAATGTTTAATGTTATTCCTGAATAAATCAGACTACTACTGTGAAATGAAAAGAATATCTTTTTTTGTGTGTTTTTTTTTTCCAATAGGAGGTACCTTGTAGCCATAAACTGGGAATTAGAACTTTCCAAATAAAAAATGGGTTTCAGGAGAAGATTATTACTGCTCACAAAACTGTTCACTCAGTTTTTATGAAGAAATAATTGAAAAGGATTTGAATATCCTTAGGGAAATTTCTGTAGGGTCTCTGTAAGTTTTAATGAATTGTGTTTAATCAATTCATTGATTATGCTGAGCAATCAAATTATGATACTTTGGAAGAGATATGAGTGTGTTCCTCTTTGTTTTCTTTGTTTTATGGTTGTAATCAGATTCACGACATGAAGTGTCATTAATCACGTATAATAATGATAGTCCCAATCATGATTTATGGAAATGACTAAAGCAATTCTGACATCTGACAATAGTTATAGTCATTGTAGTTTGTCCCTAGGAACATGTTATCTTGTTTCATTAACTTCAATATTTTGTGAGTTTTAATAATGTTCACCTAAGTACATACATATCTTCATATCACAAGACAATAATAATTTGAACTTGGGAAAATAAAATTATTATAAATAGTGTGTTTACTTTTCCTTCTGTAGATTCAGTAAAACAAAAAATCAGAAAATAGATGATCATGTTTCATTGGATGTAATGCATTCACAGCACATTTGAATGTATCAGTCTTAAGGAGTCTGAATTTGATCAGCTATGCTACTTCACAGAGATAAAAATATTGTCACAATGTAAGTCTAAAGGAATTCGCACAGGGAAAGAAAACAGATTGTGTACATGTATTAATATAGTAAAATTTAAAAAATTTAACCCTTGACTTATGTCAAAGAAAGGTTTTACAAGTAAAAATATAGTAATTATGTTATTTTATAGAAAAGTCAAATAGAAAAGTTTATCCTGAATATAAAATATTTGATGAAAGACTAAGATTTTGCAAGATTTACTCAGTGAATCAGGTATAAACTTTAACCTCTACAGAGTTTCTGAATGGAAATAAAATTTGTAGTGATATTACTAAAATGAAAATGAACTGATTATTTTACCTTACTTATAAAATGTAATGTTTCCTTTACCATAGTGATGGTAAGACTGCACACACCATCACAATGTTATAGGAAGAAAAAATTACATATAGGCAAGTGCACAGAAAAGCAAATAAGATGTCATGTAACCTACTAGAATTATATTCCAGAAGACTTATTTTTAAAAATCATTCAATCTATTTAAATAGTTTATTCTTGGACCATGTTTTGGGTTCCAGATTATACTTATTTTCCTTAATAATTACAAAGTCAGAAGAGGGAATCATTCATACAAACAGAACATTGTTCATAATGCTGCTTCTGTATGTCTCCAAAAGTGTTAGCAATTATCTTTTATACTGGACTTTAAATAAGTTCTTGAGCTCCTTTAAATTGTTATTTATATTAGCTACATAACAATAAAAATTATGAAATATTAATATAAGGAATATAAGTTATTAAACCAAAGTAAACCTTTATAGTAAGCACAAAAGCAGTTCTCTTCTGTGAATGCCACTAGCCAATCAGCAAGAGGGAGAAATATCCATGTAGGTTGGAAGATGGATTGCAGTCATTCCAAAGATCCAACAGAGAAGAAATATAATTTTGAAGTCAACACTCAGGGAACAATAAAGGTGCAAGTAACAGAAGCACAGTCTGTTCTCATGTACAATCAATAATAAAACAATGTGTACAAGAACTGAGTTTGTGAAAAAGAAATCTTCTCTTGCCAGTGGTTTTCAATTATTAATTGGACAGGTAAAGAGATTGATGAATAAGAAAGTTTTTACCTTTAACTTCATCCTGCAGACTCTGCCTTAGAAAGAACTGCTGGCATTTATTTTAGAAATATTGGACCATGACTTATTAAATCTGAAAATTTCCAGGTGAAATCGTGAAAATATCTCAGAAGACTCATTTTGGCTTTATTGTCTAGAACAAAAATATCTTACTATGCTTTGAATGGTGTTTAAAGAAAAGAACAGAGTGTAATGTCTACTGAACTTTATTTTGCTTTATTATTATTTTTTTAAATAATATATATTGTATTGATTTCAGAGAGGAAGGGAGAGGGAGGGAGAGAGAGAAACATCGATGATGAGAGAGAATCATTGACGAGCTACCTCCTGCATGCCCCCTACTGGGCATTTACCCTGACAGGAATCAAACTGTGACCTTCTGGTTCATAGGTTGATGGTTAATCACTGAGCCACACCAGCAGGGCTCAACTTTATTTTTTTAAAGACCAAATTCTCTTTTATAAAATGATGGCTCCTCATTGTTATTTAACTTAGTAGGTTAGGACATGAGTTAAAACTGCAGTTGGGATTCAGTTCTCAAGTCTAAAAAGTACTGCACACACACTTAAACACTAGAAACGAACAAAAAAACAGGTGACTTCCATGTGTTTCCCTTTGCAGACGTCTATTGCAGTGAATCATGAGGCCAGGGCACAAATAAGGAAAGCCTATTCCTCAAAGCAGATATAGTTAGGATTAGCATATTCAGAATATAGAAAATTACAGTTATTTACATTGATATCACTTCGGTGTGTTTTTATAGTTGACTACTTTGGAGTATATTTTGTTTGTTCCAGTTGTACATGTCTTTCATATTATCTAATAATTTTCATTATATAAATCCACTTTTGTTCACCACTTTTCTCATATTTATGTCATGCAACTATCCTCCATCCCTATTTCTCATCACCCCCCACTCTGCGGATGAGATAATTCGGAAAATTTCACCAGGTAAGAAGTGGCAGAGGAATGGTATTCCCTACTCACTCTGCTCCACACATGAAAGCCAATTGGCCATGTGGTTTGATATACTAAAACCACCTGAATATTGATCTGGCAAACTGGAGAGAAAATATAAACATCATGCTGTTATAAACTTTATTATACAATTAAATTTTAAAATCCATTCTTCCAAATTAGCAAAAGAGTGTGCCAATCTTCCTGAGATATATTTGAAAAGTTATCTAAATGGGAAATTTTGCATTAAAAAAGAAAAATATTTTCATAAGAATATTTACTTTCCTTTACTCCAGTGAGCCTGATATTTATTCCTAAACACCCCCAGCTGACTTCGTTTATGACCATTTTTCAGCCTAACTTCCTCCCTGACTGGTAGATGGCACTGTGCCCTCTAACAAGATGTTATGCTATTTTTTCTAGGACACATGTGCCAATCAAGTGCATCCATTATTTCTGGCAGTAATACCCATTAACACTAAAAACATCTTGAGTGCCCAAATAAAAATTATGAATTGTGGGAGAAAATATAACATTGTAGATGTAGGTGCCAAACACACAAGTCTATTTCTAGGTGGCCCATGGAAACTCAATAAGCATACAGGTATCCTACTGCTCAATAGTGCCTTTGGAATTTGAAGTGATTTCTGAAATAAATAATGACCTGATTTAACAAAGAGTAAGAGTAAGTTGTATGGCATCTGAATTAGACGTGAGCCCAATTATAAGAGTTACAACCAGAAGTAGTAGATGGATACATTCCAAAGCCACAGCCCTTTTCTACACACATCTAAATGTCCAGATGTGCAGTCCTGAGTGTGTGTGTGTGTGTGTGTGTGTGTGTGTGTGTGTGTGTGTGTGTTTATACACATATATCTTAGTTCCTAGGTTTTATGTCTATAACCCCAGTAAATGTCACATTGGGAATTTCACTCACAGTAAGCATTTTATCTACTCCAAGTCACTCCACCTAAAAGGAAAGAAATGAATTCATTCCAACAACTAATTAGAGTCAAAGTAATAATTTAATCCCAGTTATCTTTATCTCCTATTCTTGGTCTAGTGAACTCTAGATTGCATCATTAAGCTTTCCTCTCTTTACTTTCTCCCCTATGTTATATTAATATTATGCTTATGTTATAGCATGTACTCCAAATTATATATATATATATATATATATATATATATATATATATATATATACACATATACATACTGAGTGGCCGTAATTATTATGACCACCCCATCAGTACTTCGTTGGGCTACCTTTTGCCTTCAATTCTGAGGCGATTCTTCTTGGCATTGACTCCACGAGATGTTGAAAGGTGATGTGAGGAATCTGACAGCATGCCTGATGAATAGCACTGTCCAGTTCTGTGAGATTTGATGGTTGTGGAACCAGCTTCCTGATGGCTCTTTTAACTTCGTCCCACAAATGCTCAATTGGATTCAGATCTGGTGATTGTGGGGGCCACCTAAGCAGGTAAAGTCTCCCTCGTGTTCTTAAAACCACTCCTGCACAATACGAGCACCATGGCATGAGGCATTGTCTTGTTGAAAGAAATCATCTCCATTGGGATACGCCATCAACATGATAGGATGAACTTGATCAGCAAGGATGCTTAGGTATGTTGTGCTATTCATACGTTGTTCCCCATGAATTAAAGGGCCCAAATCATGCCAGGAAAACATGCCCCAAATCATAACACTGCCCCCACCAGCTTGAAGGGTTGTACTCATGCATGTGGGGTGCATGCTTTCATGCACCAAATTCTCACTCTGCCATCTGCATGATGCAACTGGAAACGTGATTCATTGGACCACATGACTTTTTTCCAATGCTTGACTGTCCAATCCTTGTTTTCCTGTGTGAATTGGAGACGTTTTATCTTGATAACTGCAGACAGCAAAGGTGTTCGAACAGGTGTTTGGCTTTCATATCCCATATGATGCAGTGTATGGCTACTGTGCCTACAGACGTCAGGTGGTCATCATAATCTGGCCACTCATGTTCAAAGGCTGTTAAATTGTGTTGTTTACCCATATCTTCAGGAAAAAAAACCCACTTCTACTGTCGTGGTAATCAACCTGCTTCCCTATGTATAATGGTCTGGCCCTCTAGCAACTTCAGTGTGAAATTATAGCTAACTTGCCTACAAACGTCAGGTGGTCATAATAATCTGGCCACTCAGTGTGTGTGTGTGTGTGTGTGTGTGTGTGTATATATATATATATATATATATATATATATATATATATTAAAAGGGTAATATGCTAATTAGACCAGAAGTCCTCCCTGATGTCCTTCCGTCCTCCCTGATGAAGCTGGGGCTGTGAGGGAAACCCGGGTCCCAGGTGCCTGCCGGCAGCCGGAGGGAAGGAAGCCCGGGTCCTGGGTGCCAGAGGGAAGCCAGTGCCAGCAGCCGGGGGAAGGAAGGCCTACTCTTGCATGAATTTCGTGCATCGGGCCTCTAGTATACTAATAAAAGAGAAAGATGCAAATTGACTATACCTATCTGATGCCCACCAGCCAATCAGGAGTGAGTATGTAAATTAACACATTGTATGCGGGAAACGTATTTATCCGTTTTATGTATTTATACGTTCTACCAGTGTAGTAGAGCGCGGGACACATATTAATACGTTTCTTATGGACTAGCGGTAGAATGCGGGTAACGTATAAATACGTAAACTAAAGTTATTGTAATATTACTGAACATTGCCATTTGCGCAAAAAATTAGCAAAAATGGCCCGCGCCACCTGTTAGCATGCAATAAAAACTACCCGCAAACAATGTGCTAACCCAACAAAGATGGTGGGTTGACTTGCATACATAGGCGCCGAGTGGCCGGGGGCAGGACGCAGGTGATCTGCACCGCCACAGCCACTCTGGGTCTCTGGGCAGCGTGGAAAGGCAGAAAGGTGGTTCCGGGCCTGAAATGAAGGCAGACAGGCAGCTCTGGCCAGAGCGAAGGTGGTGCCAGCAGCCAGGGGAAGGAAGGCCCATTCTTGCATGAATCTTCGTGCAGTGGGCCTCTAGTATGTGTGTGTGTGTGTGTGTGTGTGTGTGTGTGTGTGTGTGTGTGTATATATATGTATATATATATAATCAAATACTCCTAGCAATAAGGTGTACTTTGTACCTAATCAATAAGCATTTATTAACTGTTTATGTACTTCTATTTTCTAAATAATTAAACAGTGAACTTTCATATCTCCATTAAAATTGATATCCTTGTTGAAGCTAAACTCATTACTGGCGATATATACTAAGGCAAAAAGGTCTCCATGTGATTAGCTTGTATCAATGGACACCTGCGTTCTTATGACCCATGCATACCTCAATCTTAGCACTTATCACCCTCCACTCTTCATTTCTCTGATACCTACTTGGGAATGGTGGTTCTTTCAGGGCAGGGCTAAACACATTCATCATTGTACCCATTGCACCTACCAAAGAGTTAGGGCTCAATGAATGTTTGCTGAATGATGGATGAATAAATGCATGAGCTGGTGTATCTTCGTAGACTGCAAAAAAATGACCCCTAGCTAACTCTACTGATTGCCTTTTTCATGCTTGGTTTGTTTTCAAGATTTCTCATAGGAACTAAAGCATGTGAATAAGATCTTTCCATCAATAGTTCATTCATGACACAGCAGTTTTTGTACTTATGGGCATAAACTATTAAGGCCTCTCAGAGGAAATTATTTTAATTACAGAAATCAGAACAGCTTAATTGTAAATGCGCAATGCGAGCACTTTACAAAAGAGATTAGTTGCTTTTCCCTTCATTTCTTTCCTTTCTCTTTAATAATTATTATAATATACCATAAAAATATTTCCAATATTTCAACATTCTGGCTCATCTTTCTCTTCTATTTAACCACAGTTAAGGAAATCTACAGTGGTGATGCTTGAACACTGTGAAACCACACTTCTCTCCACTAATAATTTACTGGACTCAGTTATGATCATGTAGTCCATAAGTCTCTAGAAAGAAGAGTTCTAAGACAAAGAAAAAATAGGAGTGAAAGCATAGTTGCTGCAGTAACTTTGGAGATAATATAGATATTTATATTTAAATATAGATAAATGATATATAGATATTTTTGCAAGTCTGGATACAAATAAAGACTCATTACTCATTACTCTTCAACAGATCTCAAGCTACTACAATATCCAGGTCATAGCTAAGGAAATACATGGCTTCGCAGCCTATATTCAGTTACTAATTTTTAGTTGCCATCATGTCTTTCTGCATTGATGTCCAAACAAACATACAATGGAGCTACAGTTCTGTTGAGTATACTCACTTGCACTGAGTATTTAATGTATTATTTTTAGCAGGAGAGGTGGAATTTTAGAAGGACCTATATTACATCCTTATCTAAAACCATTACAAATTTAGGATGCTATTTACAATAAGGTTGGAGATGTTATACCACATATGAATACTAACTATCCCCACCATTCTAAGCATGATAACACTAAAAGAAGGAAATACATATATAACAGCAGCAATACTATTTATTCAATGGTTACCACACCCAGATTCCAGTACTGCTTGCTTTGAGGAATATTAAAGGTTGAAGTCATGCTCCTTCCATGGGTACTTAAGTTATAATCTTCAGGGTGAGGTGGCCCATCCTACAGGAAAATGTGGATACTTCAAAGCAAACAATATATAAAGAACTGCACAGGAACATGGTAAATGTACAGAGGTCCTGGAAAAGGTTGGGCATAACAATCCTACGTATTAGGCTGAACGGAGCTTCCTGAAGACACTAGAAGGGTCAAAGAGTTCGTTTTAGCAAGTTTTGAGGGAGGCAAGAAAGCTGATGTGCTGGGGAGACGAAAGAAGGGCAAAACAGGTAAAGAGAATGACAGAAAGTGTCAAAAAAAATTTTATGTTGGGGAAAAGCTTGAATAAATTTGCTCTAATAAAACTGGACATGGAGTTGGGACTAATGACACAAGGCAGCAAGGTGAGCGAGAGGTGGAAGACCAGCTAGGCTGCTGACTTCAGCCTTGTCAATCTCTTGTAGATGGGAACCTGTCATTTCAAGTTTGTTTCTATCTGGAAAGCAAAGCACTTTGGTAAACATTCCAAATTACTGGAGTAATTGGGAAGACATATACGGCTGGGTTTTATGAACAGGACTTACTCCAAATGGGATGTGATGAGGATGGTCTCAGGATGAAAGTACAGCCTAAAAGCACAGCCCACGCCTGAGGTGATCAGAGTTTTGATTTCAGCAGAAACTGAGGCAATGAAATAGGAGAAATATAGATGGAAGCAACACTGAGAGAAAAAGACCTAAATGAGGCCACAAAGTGATTGTGCTGCTTCACAGTATTAAGCTCATTTTTCAATAAATTAGTTGGCAGGGCCCCTGGACACCATGGACCAAATGCAACTGTCGATGTTGGAATGAAGACAAAATAAGAATTTGATAGACAGAAATGATCCACAAACTCTCTTTTCATAAACATACTCTGATTTACTTGTAATCTGTGGAAAGTAGAGAGAAAATGACACTGCGTAGCTAAAATTATGGGATGCTGACATTAAAACGCCTGCCCCTGAAATTGAGTCAAAGTGTGCTCAAAAAACTCCTAACCTAATAGTCTGGGCTCTCTTGAGGGAAATGATTTTAAATCACGCAATAAATTAGTTTATGTGCTATAAATTAATTTAATGAATATAATTATAAAGTAAGTGTAAAGTCAGCGCTTGAGCACTGTGGTATTATGACCCTGGGGGAAGCTGCCTGTATCCAGACACGACCGCTGCTCCTTATGCCGGGTTGATCTGATTCTCTACTTCACAAAGGGAAACCCACCCAATGACACATCAGTTTGCAGAGCAATGATGAAAGTTATCCATTCCATAATAGGAGTTATTCAATAGGATCCCTCTCATGATAAGCTCTTCTCTAACAGTGACAGGCATTTGGGGAAGATGAATTGCATCAACTTTGTCAACCCTAGTGCATCACTTTATGCACCCAAACCGTAGTTGACTAAATGTTCTAGTTTCTTTTAGGAACTATGTGCTAAAATCGTTTATGGTAAATCTAAGAGAACCGATTCTTCTGGGCTTTTACCTGAAAAGTGCTATCCTTACCAAAAAAAACCCAAAAAACAAAAAAAAACCTGTGGAAATGCCCTCAAAATCTGTCTGAACTCAAATTAGTCATGTGGTTTTGAGTCATTTGGTCCAGTGATTATGAGCATTAGGATCCATTTTTTAAAAATATATATTTTTATTGAAATATATATCTGGAAAGGAAGGGAGAGAGAAAGAGAGATAGAAACATCAATGATGAGAGAGAATCATTGATCAGCTGCCTCTTGTTTGCCCCATCCTGGGGATTGAGCCCGCAACCCTGGCTTGTGGCCTGACTGGGAATTCAACCATGACTTCCTGGTTCATGGGCTGATGCTCAACCACTCAACCGAGCCTGCTGGGCAGGATCCATTTTTTAGAGCCAACTATCTCCATGAGCCCCTGTTCCCCATCAATTGGTCAGGCATGCGCTTTGGCTACTCTGAATGCTGCATCCATAGATAGTTGCCAACACCTGCATTCATTAGTCTCATCCACCTTTCCAGGAAGGAGTGAAAATCATAGATCAATTCATCCATGGTGATTTACAATTTTCCTGATGCTTTTTACACTTAGGGATACCAGTAATATTAAGTGCAGGGCCTTTGAGGGACTGGAAAGAACAAATCTCCTAATAAAGTGTCTAATTATTTATGTCATAGTACCAGACAGGGTCCAGAACAACACAAAGACAAATCTGTCTCTATTTCCCTTATAACTGGAGAAACTATATAAATAATTACTCATAAGAGTTTAGACTTCCTGGTGTGAGTTCCTAAAATTCTATACCTTAAATAGGAAACTAATGCATTAAAATGACACATCTCTACGGTCTAAATGTTAGCCACTAGCCACTTGTAGCTCTTGAACATGTGAAATATGGCCAGTCC
Organism: Myotis myotis; assembly: GCF_014108235.1. NCBI lineage: Eukaryota > Metazoa > Chordata > Mammalia > Chiroptera > Vespertilionidae > Myotis > Myotis myotis. The sequence goes on from NW_023416335.1 coordinate 42,630,355, forward strand.
CAAATGAGATCTGCTAGAAGTGCAAAGTACACATAAACATTTGAGGAGTTGTTACACAAACAATTTAAATACCTCATTAACAATTTTTGTATTGATTAGATATTTACATGTAATGTTTTGGATATATTAAGTTTAGTAAAATTTATTGTTGAAATTAGTTTCACTTGTTTCTATTCATTTTAATGTGAGTAACATAAATTATAAAAAAAATTTAAATCACATATCGGTTGCCATCATATTGCTATTGGGTAATACTGTCCAATACTAGCTTGCTAAATTCGAAGACAAAAGCTTCAATTGTGACAGGCAGTGTGGATTTACAGTCCAGGCTCCTGTTCCTTACCTAATAAATCATATAAAAACAATACCTATCTCATGGGTATATTATAAGGATTAAATGACAGTGCATGCAAGTGCTTAGCATAGTGGCTGGCAAGTACTCCAAAACTGTTAGCTCCCATTCATGCTAGACAGGAAGAACATTTGATACTACTGATGGTGTGATAATGACATTGATTAGAAAAAGGCCTGTGCTTGGTGAGGTCCATTTCATCAGGAGAGAACTTCTAGCTGTGCACATTGTAAGGATGTTCTTAAGGACATTAAAGGGAAAGACACTTTCCTGATCACAAACTCAGGAATAGTAGAGTTGTTGTTTTTTTCTTGGCTATCAGTTTGCTTTTTGATTAAAGAAGAATATGTACTGCATAGTGATGGCTAATAGAAAGCTTAAAGGAGGGTTTGCAAATTCACTTGCTACGGAGATATTAACCATGTGTGAGGTACACTGGCTGCATTTGTTAAACAGGTACTATTTGCATATTAAATATTTAGAATATTTTAAATTTATTAAAGAATGATCATTATTATTTTTACCATTTTTTCTTGAAACATGGCCCTACTAATTTTTCACATTTCACCTTTAGAAAAGATTGGTACAGAGAACCACTTCTCCGCGATCTGATAAAGAGCCAATGATAGTGATAGAAGGTAAGCAATATCAATTTCAGAATCAGACCAACTCCAGGGGAACGGACATGCTTCAAACTGCAATCTAGATGTTCAAGTTAAAAGAAACCCAACCTAAACATTATTTAACACAAGTTCATTTTTGCCATGCAGAACACATGACCAGGTAGTCAGAGTGTGCAAGAATTTGTATAAATTCACATTTGTATGTTAATTCTTCCAATTTTAGAACACTATTTGAAAACTTTAAAAATGTCATGCCAAATAGAACATGCCTGTGGACCAGTTACCACTAAGATATACCAGTTTGTAATTTAGATTAAATCCAGATTTTGGGCCCCTGAGGAAGTATTGACCAGGGAGTTTTAATGAATGTTTTTCTATCAGCCTCATTTCCACCTCCACTTTAATTCATACAACTGTCTGGAGTATTTATAAATCAATCAAGAAATTTCAACAATTAAATGCATGATAAGGAAATCATAGAATTCCCAGGCCTGACATTCAGATGCAAGATGAGGTTAAGCTAAACACGCCCACATACACATAAACTACTAACGACAGCTGTTAGTATGTCCATAGGTTGACTATCTGTGAGAGATTCCCCAAATGTTTTAGCAGCAAACAAATATCTTAGGTTGTAAAATAAATATTTAAGAAATAAGAGTAATTTTTAAAAAAAGAAAAGCGATTGATGTAGGAAAACACAATTTTAAAGTGAAAACAAATAGAGTCCAATATTAAACATCTTACATGAGGTACTTATATGAGAGATAGAATAAGACTAGAGCCAATGTTTTGACATGTTATCTCTTGGAAATGGAAATTTAGGATTATTTTATTTTTATGTTTGTACTCTTTTGTATTTTCTTTTAAAATAAGATTTCTTTATTTTATTTCTTTTATTATTATTTATTTATTATTATTATTATGTTCCCATTGATTTTTAGAGAGTGGAAGAAAGAGGGAAAGACAGAGAGAAACATTAATGTGAGAGAAACACATAGATTGGTTGCCTCCTGCACTCGTCCTGACCAGGGCCCAGACCTGGGAGGAGCCTGCAACCAAAGTACTTGCCTTTGACCAGAATCGAACCCGGGGACCTTGGATCCACACGCAATGCTCTATGTACTGAGCCAAACCGGCTAGGGCCTCTTTTGCATTTTCAACATTCCTTTCTTTTTGTTGAGCTCGTATTGATTTATTGTCATAAAGAGATGAACATGCATAAAATGATTTTTCTGACCACCAAGAAAAATAAATATCCAGGTGATTTAAGCTATAGTGGCAATTCTTATTTGAGGTTTCTGGCTAAAGTAAGGGGGGAAATGTCCATTTGGCTTGAGTGATTCATAAGATCAACACATTTCCCCAATTCCCTTTGTCCCATAAATACAACACAAGTGATAAACTATTAATTGATCATGAGGGAGACCTGGAATAGCTAGAAATCAAAGGCTTTACAATTTATCATAATTGGTATGTCATACTGCCATTGGAAAAACAGCTTGCACTTGAAAATACACACACACACACACACACACACACACACACACACACACACACACACCCTCTGCACAAATAAAGTCTTTTCAATCTGGATTGTATCTGCCATCCTAGTCAAAATGTCAGGACACTTTTTTCTCCATTCCAAAATAGATATCTGTGATATCTTATGGAAAGAGTGTCATAAATATTTTACATAGTTATCTTCTGTCTGCAAATGCAGTCGGATATCACAAGGTTCGTCCTTTCAATAAAATGTGTTATTGCAAGCACGGTGGAATTTTCCTTGGCTCAGCCTCTCATCTGAGCAACAAAACCCTAGAAGAAAGGAATGAGGATCTCTTCAGAGTGCTTGGCTCTCTGCTAATTTTAAAATCACAGTAAAATATTTTATTTCTTACTAACTGATATCCATTTTCATTAAAAAACAGTGAAAAGAATTTTGCCTCAATTTTTTTAGGAATATTTCCTAAAAAAAAAAATTGTTTTTAGAAAGCCAGCAAATGAAGAAAGTTTAAACACCCATTTTTAATAAACAAATATATTTCTTTATGGAGAGACTCATATGTGCATCTACTATGAGAATAGTATGCAGAATAATGTTTCCAAAATGAATATACTTATGAAAGCTTAAATGTCCCATGAGTGAACTTTTTAATTGCCAAAATCCTATACAAAATGAACAGAAAAGTTCGCCTTGCTGGGTTCTTTGATACCATGAACTGATGAGAATAAAATTTCCATATAAAATCCTACTTAGTATTAAATAAGACAGGGCATCTTTGACATACAGCACATTCCTTCAAAGGTGAAAATAAATTTTTAAAAATCTGTTTATGCCAGCCATTAACTGTCAACTGATGTTAACTTGAAGTCTCTTTGATTTAGGCCACAGTTTTACTTACATCTGAATGTCAAAGTCACCATTATCCTATTACTGAAACTCTGAACTGTCCATTTTCATTCTTGGCTCTCCAATTTAGACACAAGAAAATGCAGAGTTTCTATATTCTGTCGTATAATGACTATTTTCTAAGCATGTGGGGTTGATCCATTGTGTTTGCACTGAATATCGCTCATCAAGATGAAGAGCTAAAATGCAGACATGTGAAGGGGAATAACCCTTGCTTGTAATCACAGAGATAACAATGAGAAAATCTATGGCCTGTAATAATATATCCCCTCCATCTTTCTTACAATCAAATATCTGTATGACCTAATACCTCATTTAAAAAAATACCAATATGTCCTACTCCCTCCATAAGTCCTGCTTCACCATGTCAGCACCACTAATGCAATATATCTGTCAAGCTTTATTAAAATTCTTTTTGATGTATATCTTGGCTCATAAACCTCTACAGTGCACTGATATTGCCTCAGGGAATGTCCTTGTAACACTGAATCTCTGAAGATGGGACAATAAAAGAGAAATCCTCCAAACTTGCAAGTTCAGTCTATGACATCACGCAGCCTGCAAGGTCTCCTGTCAGCACTCTGAACGTGCCTTTGCATGTGCAAGTCATTACAGCACGACTATTGTTCAAACCTTGTTTCACAGAACCTCCTGGTAGGAAAAGCATAAATGCATTCGGAGATAAGTACCCAAGAGCAGAGTCAGCGTTGACACTGGGATAAACTGCCAGGTCCGTTCTCCCTTATGGGGCCGCTTTAGAAGCAGATGCCTTGAGTTGGGGCACCAGAGTTTTACCCTTGGACCTTTGCTATTTGTGGCGTCCCTGAAAGGGCACATTTCACCAGTGGGTGCTCCTGATTAGGAACAAAGACACACATAGCACACATTTCCCCTGGCCCAAGTAGTTCATGTGCTTGTGGGGCACAGGAAAAGAGTAGGCATGCCAATGGAACTGGCTTTAGGAGAGCCCCTTATGGTTATAAACATAGAGAATGTACCCCCGGGGGGAAAGACTAGGGCAGGAGGGTACAAAAAAGGGTAGAGGAAAACTGCGTACAAGACAGAGAAAATCCAAGCACGCCAATAGAATGGAGTGAAATACGTTCATTATTTTCCTGTTACCATTGTTCTAGAATAGAGTACATCTCGTCTCAAACTATCTGTGTGAGGCTCAAATGATCTGGACAGGCTTTTGATGATCTTTTGATTTGCCCCAGAATTTCATGGCCTGCTACCTGATCATACAGAGCTTTACTCAGATGCAGCTCACACTGCCCAAGACTAAGTTCAACAACATCCCAGAAGGAATCCACTGATGGGGGGGCGGTCTTTGAGGGCAATTTAAATTTGCTCTCAAGATTTTTTTTAATTTTTCAATTTTTGTACTTGTGCAGAACTGTAACAGCTTGCTCATGTTTGGGCACTAGTCCATGGATCATGCTTTATCCAGCCGGTTCCAGAATATATGGGAAAAGTAATTAACTTCTCAACCAATCAAAAGCACTCCAATCAAACTGCTCTTGCTATAGTTAGTAAGATCCTAATGGTTACATCCAAAGGTTTATTTTATCTGCCCCTCCCACTGGATTATCTGCAACATTTGATGCTTTGATTATTCTATGTCTTGAAATTCTCTCTCTTTATACTTTCAGGATGATATGTTTTTTTGATTTCAGTCATTTGCTTTCTTTCTGTATCCTCTTCCTCTTTAAATATTAATACTCTGGTGTTCCTTCTGATCCTGTTCTCCTCTCTCTCTAGCTAAATGATGCCATCCTTTGCCAACAACCATTTATATGTTGGTGATTCTCAAACCACCAAGCAGGCAGACAACTGTTACTAAATGGGAACGAACTGCGCTGGGAACTGTGCTGGATGCTGGGCATACAACCCAAGAAGACAAACCTCATCTACGCCATGCTGGCTTCTTTGTTGCTCTTCAGATACACTTTCTACTCTGCTCCAGCTGCTCTCTCAGTTCTCATCACAGCTCATATGCAATTACAATAGTTTCCCGTCACTGCCCCTGACAGTCTCTCCCAATCCAGTTTATACTCCCATGGAACAACCATATTTTTTAAAACAGGAGAAGGCATGTATATCTAATTTACATCAAATTTATTTAATATACATTTTACATGACATGGAAGACTTTATAATGAAGTAAATACCCAAAGAAATAGTTAAGCCTCAAGTTTTTGTATTAGGTTTAATGGTTTGATAAAGAGAATGATTGTGACAGGATAAAGACTATGAGCTGAGGGCAGTAAATGAGGGAACTTAGCAACGCTGTTTGGATTTCTCTCTGAATCTCTCTGTTTGGAGACAAGGATGCTCCTTGAATTCAAGCTTTTATTAATATGAACAACAACCGTCAAGCTGAATACTTTTTCTTTAAAATTTCTTAATATTCTTTGTTATGTCAGTGGCAGGATTCAGAACACATGGTTCCTTGGCATAATGAATATTTTTAAAAATTTTTTTTAAAAAAATTATTTCAGAGAAGAGGGGAAAGGGAGAGGGAGATAGAGATAGAAACATCAATGATGAGAGAGAATTATTGATTAGCAGCTTCCTGCATGCCCTTTACTGCGGATCAAGCCTGCAACCAGGGCATGTGCCCTTGACCGGAATCGAACCAGGAGCCTTCAGTCTGCAGGTCGACCCTCTATCCACTGAGCTAAACTGGCTAGGGCAGCATAGTGAATATTTCACTATGGTTGAAAGCAAGTTGAAAGACCCTTATGTAAGAAGTACCTGCCCTATACCTGGACCATCCTTTTATAAGTAAGAGTCTTATCATATATTTGTCTTTTGAAAAATCTTGGCTATTACCTTCTTGCCTATGCAAAGTATTTTAAATTCCTTAACTTGAAATCTACGACCCACATAATATAATACAAATCTATTTCCTACCATCATCTCCAATAAACCATGATCTTTCATGATTTATGCTTTTGTACAAGCTGAGCCCCTGGCAAGAAGCCCTACATTTTTCCTCCCTCAGTAAGACCCTGTTCATTCTTTAATCTAATGAGGTATGATTACTACTCTAAGGCTCTTTTCCAATCTCCCCAGGTAAAGGAAAACATGTATTTCTTTTGATTTACACAGTATTTTATACACATTTTACTGCTCATTTGCATCACACTTAAACTTTTGTATAGACTGAGGATAGTGATTTCCTTGAGTAAAATGCTACTGTTATTTCTTGTTTCTTATAGAAAAATGCCCAGCACATAGTAGGTTCTCAGCACATATTTGTCCCTCAAAAGTACAGGAAGACTTATAACCACAGAAATATTTGTTTTCATTCTACAGGCAAATAGACATGAATAAAAGCATTAGTGGGAAAGTTCTTATTCAAGGATTCAGTTAAGGCCAGCATCCTTATCTCTTGCTATGCATTGCCTTGTACCTTATGCCTTAGGAATACCACCTGCTTGCAACTGTCCACACACATCATTGGATATCACACCTCTGTGCTTCTGCTCATTTGCTGCTGCCTCTCCCTGAAGCATCTTCAGCATGCTGGGAGATTTCACCATCTGCCTGAGGCCCGCATATCCTTCAATGTATGGATCAGACGTCTATACCATTGATGGCTTGTTGCACCCAAGATGAAGCCAAGCGCCTCTTGTTTCTGTTCCCAAAACAGTTATTGCACAATTCTCTCATTATATATTGCTATTATTTATTTCTACCTCCCTCTTTCAAGTTAGTACTTGTAAGTACTTTAACTTGCTTAGCCTTTGTATCTCAATAACTTAGTAACAATGTTTGGCATTAAAAACACACTGAACAAATGTTTATTCATGAGAACTGAGCCAAAACTTCAAAATAGGTCTACATCTCAGTTTTTAGGGGAGAGGAAGATTTTACCTGTTAGGTACAGTATAGTCAGAACTTTGGTTTCCAGACCTTTTCTAGCTATGTTGCATTTAGACACAGTTAAGAACACTCTTAACTTCTTTCAGTATGAACACAATTTCAAAATTGAATTCAGTAGAGAGAATGGTACTCATTTTAATGGAATTCCAGTAGAAATTATAATTTTAAAATAAAATAGCCCAAATTAAATATAGGTATTAGAAATAGGTACAAGGTACAAAAAAAAGAAAAGAAGAAAGAATACACAAATAGTTTTTAATATGTTGGAGTAAATACTTAGTTTTCCTCAAGTTTTAACCTCTTCTTATAACTCAAACATTTTTCAAATTTATACATCAAAAATATACATCAGTCAGAGAACATAAAATTATTAATAATTGTTTTAGTTGTTTTAATCAAAATAACCAAATTGTTTTAATCAAAATGGGACCTTTTATCTTAATTCTCTACACTTATCTGTAAAATCCCACATGCTATTTTGAGGGGAAATGTTCTTTTCTTCTTATGAACTAGCTTATATTCTTGTGATTTCCAGTGCTTATTATAGAACTTGGACCATAGAAAAACTTATACATTTTCAATGAGTTATATTAATAAACTACTTGGTTGTTATGATGCTTAGTGCTAATACTATCTTTTATTACTATCTTTATCATGAAATTATTTATTTATTGACTGCAAAGTACTTTCTAAATATAACCACCATCATAAAGCACCAAGCATATATTATTTATGCTGACTTAACATTTGTAAACATGGAAGCATTATTGATAATTTCAAAACACTACATTATGAAGTAACCTACACTGAATAATCATCTATTGCAAAAGAGAATACACTAATCACAGAAGAACTATGAAAAAGGTTTCATTCACCTGGGGCTTTTTTGTGGTCTTGGATGACTCCACAAAAATTAATTCCAATCAAAAGATCACCACTGAATAAACTGAACAAATAATTCAGGGGAGAGCTATGACAAGTAGTCTTTATATCCTAAATTCTTTCCCAAAAGCAAACAGCTAATTTAAATACCATTTCTCTTGTAAATTAGTCCATGGTAAATTCTTCAGAATGCTTTTCTATTGTGATAGAGAATGCTTTAAATAAATGCACTTCATAGCCTTCATTTTACAAAATTTTATACAATTTGATGATAATTTTTTTCAGCCTTATGGTCCATCAACCACATTTATTGAAAACTGGCTCTCTAGGCACACTGCAAATGCAAGGCTGTTTACTCAGGTGGATGGACCAGCTAAGAGGCTCTTCATTCAAACACAACAGTCAGTGAGGCAGACAGAGGCCAGTATCTATTGACAAAAATATTCTGTCTTACTAAGGATGAAAAGCCAAACTGGTTTTATTTTCACAGTAATGGCAAACAAGAAAGATTTTAGATAGACAGATAGAATGATGGAAATGGATACACAGAATGATAGAAGATTGATGATAGATGATACATAGATAGATAGATAGATAGATAGATAGATAGATAGATAGATAGATAGATGGATTAATAGATAAATAGATAGGTGACAGAGCATGACAGTATTTGACAATAGTTCAAGTTCTACAGATCCCAGGTCTACTACCAACCTAATTTGTCTGGAATGAATCTATGAAATGACTTGATGCAATTGCTATTGACACAATTTGCAGGTTTTACTCACAGAAGTCACTTTGATTAAAGCAGAAAAATATGAAAGTCATGTCTTCTTTGTTTAAATGGCATCAAGAATGACCAGTGAAGACACTAGAGTTATTTCCTCATTTGCCTTCATGAGGAATAATTGAAGCTTGGTCTAAATAGAAATCCTGTTAATATCTCCGTATGCAGCCTTCTTTATGTGTTCTTCAATGTCTGACAAGCCCTCATGGGGATTGCTGGCACCCATGTTTCTACTCACCAATGTACACACACACACACACACACACACACACACACACACACTAACTCACTCACACTTACGGGTGAGGGTGTGATTTAATAGTCTGGATCCTTTCTCTCATGCTACTATATTATAAAATTTTGTTTTTATCTTCCTTTTAGACTTTGCCTTCCATACCTACTTTATATCATTGAGCAGTGTGGAGCATAGAAAGTGAATGGTTAACACATCCATAAATAACAGTAAGTCTGACAAGCACCTGAGGCAGGCAGCTTGGGGATTTGATCATATCTGCACAGATGAAAAGAATCATAGATGAACATGGTAAAGTCTTACCTTGCTTTAATCTTTATCATTAAAAAATCCTTAAATACATACACACACATAAATACAGTATAGAGATTAAGAGACAGTATGCTATTGGTAACTTTGGAAACCCCTATATACTCCTCCTTTGTAATACTTCCAAACCTAATCCCCAGAGGTAACTACCATCTTATGTTTAACAGGTATTAGAGAGGTTGTGGAGAAAAGGGAACTCTCATTTACTGTTGATGTGAATGTAGACAGGTATAGCCACTATTAAAAATATTATGGAGGTTCCTCAAAAAATTAAAAACAGAGTTACCATATGACCCAATATAGAGCTACCATATTTCCTGGGTATCTACCCAAAATTTTCAAAAACATTTATTTGCAAAGATATATGCAACCCTATGCTCACTGCAACACTATTCATGGTGGTTAAGATATGGAGACAATCAAAGCGTCATTCAATAGATGATTGGGTAAAGATGTGGTATATATATAAATAATAAAATTGCAATATGCTAATTAGACCGAACGTCATTCCAGACATCCTTCCTGACTGATGATACTGGGGCCGGAGGGAAGCCAGCCTAGGTCCTGGGTGCCTGCAGGAGGCATGAGGGAAGCTAGCCCAGGACCTCGGGTGCCTGTGGGATGCCTGAGGGAAGCCAGTGCCAGCAGCCTGGGTACCGGGTGCCAGAGGGCAGCCGGTGCTGAAGGCCTACTCTTGCACGAATTTTTGTGCATCAGGCCTCCAGTCCTATATAATAAAAGCATAATATGCTAATTAGGCCAGGCGTCCTTCCGGATGACCTTCTGGAAGAAGCTGGGGCTGTGAGGGCTGAGGCAGAGGTGGCCACCGCCACGGCGAGTGGCTGAGCCATTTGCACGAATTTCATCATTGGGCCTCTAGTATATATAATATATGAATACTACTCAGCCATAAGAAAATATGCAATAGCAAAATAAATCAGTCAGCAAAAGCTAAGAACTATATGGTTTCACTATGTGGGATATAAAACTGAAACTCATACACACAGACAACAGTATGGTGGTTGCCAGAGGGAATGGGGTTGGGGAAATAGTAAAGGGTAAAGGGGGTCAAATATATGATGATGAAAGATGATTTGACTTTGGGTGGTGAGCACACAGTGCAAAATACAGATGATGTGTAGCAGAAATGTAATAGGCCTCCATGGTGTGAAGAGATCAGAGATCGTCCTTAGTGTAGATGGGGTGTTTATGATATCTCTACTCTTTTGCTTGTTGTAAACAATGTTGCTTTATAACCATTCTTCTCTATGTCTATCTGTGCACACGTGAAACAGTTTCCCCAGGTGCAGAATTGCAGTTTTAGGACTTGGACTTCTTCAATAATACAGGCATTTTGGAATTCTTATCCAAATTAAATACATAACTTGACAATTCCACCAGCATAGTATAAATGTTACTTATTCTCCTCATCTTGTCAACACAAGACATTCTCAAAAATAGTCATTCATGCAGAAAATGAATCCTTCTTAAATGACCACAGATATCTACTCTAGAATCATGTAATACTTCTAACAATCTAAGATCCAGTTACAGTTAATTAAAATTACTTGCTCCATTCTAAGCTTAACAAAAGACAATGTATATAGAAGATGACAAAAACAAGTTTAAAAAATCATTATGTTTATGCCTGCAAATTAGTCATCCATTTTTCTGATAAGAAAATTCCCTGTAATGATGTCTCAAAACATTTGTGTCAAACTGCTCTGCTGTATTTTGCCAAATAGAAAAATTTTCCAGGCAAAACAATTAATTAGAGGGTGTTAATGATCCCTTCAATATTTAAGAAGCCACTGAAAGAGAAGAGAGAAACTGAGGAAAAGAAAATATCCCTCAAACCAAGCTGCAGGAGATAAGCCCGTTTGTGGATCTCAATTTTGGAACTTGGCCTTGAATCCTTGAACTCTTCTGCAATCATTTCGCCAACTCTAAATCACTCATTGAACACACCACAGGGAGACTTCAGATTTATGAAGGGCTTAAACCTCAAACACCAACCTTGCTTCTCCTCTTTAGATATTTTTGCCTTGCAATATTTTATTCTTATTACCAGAAATAGTTTGGGTGCTGAAAATCACCAGCACCAGAATAGCCTACATAGATCTATCTGATTTAGTCTCTACAGACCATTTGGTAAGATTAGGTGAGAAAGTTCATCAGTAATATATTTAAACCCCTGAGTCATAAATTATTTTTTAAAAAACACACAACTGCTCAGTTTTTCTTAAACCAAGTGTATATATTCATATCTATCTATCTATCTATCTATCTATCTATCTATCTATCTATCTATCTATCTAATGGTGGTGCCCGGATGGCAGCATGGGATTTATGATCTGAGTAGATTAGTGCTAATAAAACTCCATCAAACAAGCCCATATCTGCATTGAACAGTGAGCATTCCATGGCTACATGACCACAAACTGTATTACAAACCCACAGCAGCTGCTCTGCAAATGAATGTTGGCTATGAGGAAATTAGGGGAAACAAGCTCTTGGTATTGAAGAGTACATCCCTCACCACATCTGGAAAGAAATTAAAGGTCACACTCTACTGGTGGTTGGTCCATGATGTCAACCTTCACCACAAAGAGTAGCATGTTACCTTCTGATAGGCAAAGATCTCAGGCTGAGAGTCAGGGAATGATGGATGAAGGGGAGGCGCCATCTCCAGCAACTGTTAATGCCATCCCCTGAGGAAGAGGAGTCAGCAGGACCCTTCTCTGTGGCTTTTTAGAAGCCTTTGTATAAAATATCCTCATCTCACTGGAACCTCTCCAGACCAAAATATAAGCACTTAAATGTTATTCACACTCAGGTAGAATCAACATAAACAATCAGGAATGTTGCATATACCAACTCATGCTTTGAATTTCTTACCTCATGTTTCTCAAAAGCTGGATGTATGTCTGTTTAATTGTTCAACAAAAGCAAGGACTTTAATTTGAAGCCTCTGTAATTAAACTTTAAAAAAACACACAAAATCTATCTGCTCTAGAACATATGAACTATATCTTTATTTTTTATACTTATCTATATTTTACAAACCTTCTCTGGTCATCATACTTTCTCTTGCTGTTACAACTGGCCAAATCCTTATCAGTCTACCCTTAGGGCTCTACTTCAGAACATTGTTGATTTTCAATAAAAAACATTGTTTTTATAATTAGAGTTATACATTATTAAATCTTTTGTGAGTATCCCCTTTAAAGCCTTCTTGTAACTAATCTTCTCAGAAGCTCAAATAAATGTTTTAGGAACTGACAATTAAAAAATGAATTGCTATGAATTTTACAAATAGCGTCCAGAGAAACACTTTTTAAGAGGATACATGAACTTTACGCCCAGATATAAATATTGAGGTGAGCAAAGCAGGAAAAAGAACATGGCAGAATAGTACCAACAGTTAAGAAAACTGTGTGGCTCTTGGGCACAACCCTGAAATAAGAAAGTTGAGTTGAGCAATAATCTTTGTACAAATATGACCTTCTTTGGGTGACATCATATCAGATTCCTGTTAAGTATTGTTTTTCCTTTGCCTCTGAAAGTGATCATCTTTCAGTGTGTTTGTTGGACTGACCTCAGAACTGGGCCAGTCCATCTCATAAGAGCAGTTGAATGTCAAGGAACAATTTAAACAAAGGCAGATATCCTCTGCACAGGAAATTGTTATAGCAAATAGTCAATGCTTAAGGACAGCCGTGGGGAAACACTCCTTGCATTAAGGGGTTAGAGACATCATCAAGGAAAGGCACAAAGGCGTGCTAGTGATTTATCTTCCTCCTAAGCCCAACACGATATGTGGCATTGAATTACAAAGCTAATGGGTAACAAAAGGAATGCTCTGCCAGAATCTATACTTTGTATTCATTAGGCCTCGATAATCCAGTTCTACAGGTGTCAGTGCTTGGTTCTTCCTTCATGATTAAGGAATTTGGCCAGTTTGACAAGGGCGATAAAGAAGAAGAAATGCCAGGTGCTGGCATTGTGAACAGCTTGTCTCCACTCGCAGGCCTCATGAAGACTGTCACCTTGGGACTTAGCAGGGGATTATAACCTCTGGATGGACTGCTTCATGAGTATTTATCATCCTTAAAACTCTGATCAGAAATGCCAAGTGGTCATGGTTACAAGACACCTGATTTTGCACCATCCCTGCTAAAAGCTCCTCTGCTGTACTGCTGATAAATATTGGCATTATGTTCCAAAGTGCATGGAACAACTTGAAATCCTGTCTTTTCTCACACTAAGCAAGAAAAAAAGCCAGACTTAAGCTTTGGCACTTAGCTTATTTCTCGAGGAGCAAGGACCACTGTTCGTGAGAGTTTTCACCTTGAATTTCTTGTAAACATTCGTTTTATAAAGAGAGTAAATGTGGAAGACCAATTAGAAAGATAAGAGATTTTCAATTACCTTGGAAACTCGGTTGGCGACTTCTCTGCCCACAGTCAGCCCCTGGACGAAAGTCCGAGCAGCAATGAAGGCGCGGGTGACCTGAATTTTCAGTTTGCGGGGTACATCTCCAAACGGCTTCAGCTGGTCTGTGTATTTGCTCACGCATTCCAGGTAGTCCTCGCTGAAGTGATACTGCGGGTTTATCAGCTGAAACATCCGTTCCAGGAGCCGAGCCCAGAAGTCATTGAGCATCTCCTCCAGGTTCACATTGCCCCCAGTGTAGTACCTCTTCAGCTCTGTGAACAGGTCCTGGAACACTTCTGAATTCTGCATGTACAGCATCCCATAGGTCCGTACAAACATATCATTGAGTGACTTTTCTGCATTTTCTAGGAGTTCTCGGAAAAATTCTGCAAATAAAAAGAGAAAATGGTTGAACATTAGAAATAGCTATAAATCCCAGGGCATCTACTTACTTCAATAAAATAATAAATAATAACTCTCTCTCTCTCTCTCTCTCTCTCTCTCTCTCTCTCTCTCTCTCTATATATATATATATATATATATATATATATATATATATATATATATATCCTAACTCTGATCAGAAATGCCAAGTGGTCATGGTTACAAGACACCTGATTTTGCACCATCCCTGCTAAAATATCCTCTGAGGATACTTTTTTCATTGTTTCCTTTTTCTTTCTAGAGGGAGTAGAAGAGTGGGAGGGTAAGAGGGTCGAGGGGAGGGGGAGAGAGAGTGAGAGAGATACATCGATTGGTTGCCTCCCACAGGCAACCAATACATCCCATTGATTGGATATACCCCTCAACCCAGGTATGTGCCCTTGATAGAAAATCAATTGAACCCACAATCCTCTGGTGCTCAGGGCAATGCCCTAACCACTTAGAAACACAGGCCAAGGCTGGTGACTATCTAAAATGAGATTTGCCCTACATCTATAATCTCAGTGTCAAAGAAAATAGAGGAACGTGTGATTTCTATTTGAAAGAACATCCATTATTATTAGGCGTTTACCATTTACTATACCTCCATAGTTGCACAATTCTTTTTTCATTTATTTTTAAATTTTAGAAAATCCTATAGTTTGACGTGAAGTCAAAACAAAATATGTTGCAATGTATCCTCATTAACATAATAGCAAATGCATACTGATAAAAACATTTGCACCAGCCTATTTACAAATCTGTTCTAACACTAGATTTAATTAAACTGCTTTTATTTGGAATAGTTCATAAATAGTACATTCAAATTACTGTAATAGTTTCGACTTTTTGTAATTGCAAGATATAGTAATTAATTATCAGTGTTCAGAGAGTAATAATGCAATTAGATTTACTTAATACCAAAGATAGAATGAACCTGATTGCCATAATGAATTGAAAAGTTATGAAATACTCTGCATTAGCATTATACATACAAACTATCATTTTAGGAAATTTGAAGGAAAGATATGCAATTGGACTTTCTGGTTAAGAGGTTCTAAATGAAAAAGACTATCCCAAGAAATACACCCTCCCTTCCTGCAACAGCACTTGGGTGTTAGAGGAAACATGAAGGATGCAAAAATAAGAATTAACACCACTGAATACTGCCAGCTTCACTGGCCCTCGGATTAGGTTCACTCAAGAAAGAGTACATGTGTATAGGGCACCTATATCGGTGTGCACAAATGAGTCCAGGCAGAGTAAGCTCAAGTTTTACCCCATCTGTAGAATGTGATTAGGGCGGCTAAGGAAAGATAATGCTTCTAAGTTCATAAACCCAAGTTGCCAACAAATGAGTGATTGTGCTTTACCTCTCATGGCTCCCTTTTATTGCATGAAGGTGTGTTCCCTCTCAGCTAATGCAGGGACAAATGAAGTCCTGGACACCTCAACAATTCTAAGTAAAAATAAAACAAAACAAAACAAAACAACCCCCACCCAAAATAAATAAATAAACAAACAACAACAAAAACACACACACAAAAACACCTAAAACCAACAAAATAACTCTTCTTTTTGGAACTCTCAGGGGCTTTTTCCTGAGAAAGACAAGGAAAAACTATAAATCTCTCCATGGATTCTATGGAAGCTAGAAATCATTTCTGCGTCATCAGAAGTTGCCTGAAGAACGTGATTTAGCTACTTCAATTCTCACTAATGTAGTGTTTAACCATTGATTGTCTTGATATGGTGTCTAGAAGAATGATGATTGTTTTATATTTGTTATCAAATGAAACCAAAGCACCAAAGCTAAATAAAGGACATTGTACACATCTTCACCCTCTTACTGTGAAGAACACACTTTCCTAACCAAAGAGATTCTGTTGTAGTGGCAATAAACACTGAGAGGGATTATCTAAAAGTCATGCTCATAAACCCCGTGTGATCTTGTCCAAGGCACCAAATATTTCTTCTTTTAATTTTTTCCCAAATGTAAAATCAGGCTAAATATTATTAAAACTCCCTAATGTTCACGGATTTAGTAAGTAAAATCAGTGTTGAAGCAAATAGGGCCAATTTTCCCTAATTTTTAAAGCATCAATTAATCAAAGTATTTATATATGCTATAGGTTATGTTACTTATGATTTTGTGATATTAGAAAACTTTCAGATTTTTTTTTCAGGAATACTAGTCACCTAGTTTTTCTAAAATAGAAACTATATTAAATTATTAATATTAATAGCAAAGTATAAGAATATCATATTAAAACTTTTCAATTTCAAAACTAAGAATAAAAATAGCTTGACTGCCCTAGCCCATTTGGCTCAGTGGATAGAGCGTCAGCCTGTGGACTGAAGGGTCCCCGTTCTATTCCGGTCAAGGCCACATGCCCAGGTTGCTAACTAAATCCCTAGTAGGTGGCGTGCAGGAGGCAGCCAATCAATGATTCTCTCTCATCATTGATGTTTCTATCTTTCTCTCCCTCTCCCTTCCTCTCGGAAATCAATAAAATATATATTTAAAAAGATAACCTGACTTTGTTGATATAGGAGTAGGGGGAAGGTGTTAAAAATTGTGAAAAGAAACTACAAAAGAATGAAAAAATTCACTGAATTGAAAAATACTAAAATGATGAAACTAGAAAGTAGATTCTAATCATGAGCTCAGGACAGAATATTCATTTATCTTCTTTTTGAGGTCAATTACTTTGTTAGACTCAGAGATTAAAGCTTAATTTATTAAATACAGAGTACTGCCTTCAGCAATGAATAGTTAGCGATCAATAGTGTGGTCTGGATTTGCAAAGAACTAAACAAAAAAAGAAAAAAAGAAAAAGATCCTCAGGTTCTCATTGCTTTTCAAAGACTTATATATAAATGATTCTGTGTAGGGATAAACATTGTATTTTTTATTTTGTTTAAGGTAACATTCCTTAGGCTTATCCCCTCTTGACTGGGAAAACATGAAATATGGGGCTTATACCCACTTTGAAGTTGAATGGTTAAAACCAGACTGCTCATTCACTGTATCATGTGGTTTGTTTCCACATGCCAAAATTAGTATTCATCATTAAATATAGAAACCAAGTTATCATATTTCAATATATATGACCCAAGAAGCATTTCATTAGCTTCCAAGCTTAAATTTGTGTCTAAGGGTGTGTCATTGTCTGAAAAGTTTGCTATTAACTTCACTGGTCCTCAACAGTCAAGTTATTATTCCTTGCTCAAAATTATTATACGGTTTAGTGATCCCATAGTCAAAGTTAATATTGTTATTGAAAGACACTAAAGTATCAGGCAATTATGACAAATGCTGCTACCTTAAGGGACATTGATCTTGTATCTTATAAAAGATGGGGGGTGAGGGAGACACAAGGTACCGAGGCAAAACTAATGACCTCCAAAAATAAGTATGCTCATTTCAGTGTTAGGATGTCCATAGACTCAGATTTCAACCTTATGAAGGTTGACTCTTTTAACAATGTATTTTATGCTTGGATGACAAGTGTTTCCCAGCAAACCAAACAAGATGGATATTTGGAAGACAGTTATCAGACCCGTTTTGTTGATGAAGTATTATGCCCAAACAGCACAGAGAACAAAATTGAAAAGCATTATAAGGAAAAACAATCTAGCCTTTCATTCAATCACAGAGGGTAAAGCTCACATTGGATAAAGCCTTCAGTCAACAAAAATTCTCATCAGCAAGAAATAGTTTGGCAGAAAAAAAAAAAACACACAAACTTTTTTCTCCCCTGAATCACAAAATATACATCAAAAGTGATTGCTTAGGGCTTAGTTATGCTTCATAGATGCACAAAGGAACTTTTTTCCAGACAGTATTAGCCTCTGGGAGGTTTTTATTCATCTACAGGGGAGATCTGGATGCAAGCATCTGTTGGCTGCAGGGCAGACTGACTCAAGTGGGAGAACAATTTCGTAGATAAAAACCACCACTGTTCCAAAAGCAAAAAGAAAATCTGTGCATGAGGCCTGATCACTGGGCGATGGCTCTTAAGGTGGGAAAATCAACTCCTAGGAGCCAAGAGATGCCCCGAAATATCGAAGAGAAGCTTCAAATGAAGCCTCCACCTAAATGGATCTAAATGTAAGATGCACCCAGAGGAGGGGAAGGGCAGACTAGATGCTCTCTAGGAATTTTCAGTCAATAAAAAACAGCAAAAGCTTTGCCCAATCAAGCTGTAAATGTCTTGTTAATACTGCTACAGATAAACATACTCTGCAGTGGACTGAGTATGGATCTGTACAGCATTTACCTAGAAATTGTAGCATTTTCCTATTCTATGTCATACTCTACAAAATACTTCTTACCGAAATCCCATTTAAAGCTAACATTTCTTGCCTGGTGGGCTTGGCTCAGTGGTTGAGCATCGACCGATGAACCAGGAGGTCAAGGTTCTATTCCTTGTCAGGACACATGCCTGAGTTGTGGGCTCGATCCCCAGAGGCAGCGACTGATGATTCTCTCTCGTCATTGATGTTTCTGTCTCTCTCTCCCTCTCCCTCTCTCTCTAAAATCACTAAAAATATATTAAGGGGGGAAAAAAGCTAACTTTTCAGGATGATGGTGTAAGTCCATGTAATCACAGAACCAATGAGTAGGAAAGCTTTGGTCACTGTGAAGTGGGGATTATATATCTCTACAGGATGGGAGGCTGAACTTGTCCTACCAGGATGAAGCAGGAGTACTAAATTTGCTTCCTTAAATCCATGCATTTGTGTTGAGTGTTATTGCTCTCCTGATCTCTTTCATTCTACCCTTTCCCCCACAAAAGCGTATTAAACCAGTCAGTTCCCAAGCTTTGGCTAAACAAGCACCTGGAGGAAGTGGCGTGGAGGCTAAAATTCCAAAACCTGATGTACCCTAAGGCATGTGATTCATAGACACACAAAAAAAACTATGACCCTGCCCCAAACATGCCTTTTTCAAGCTTAAGTGAGTAGGAACATCCTTCCTCGTTCTGCACACAGCTGCCAGCTTTCAGGGACATGTTTTGAGATAATTTCTCTTGTCAACAGTCTTATTGCTTCTATAAGCTGATATGACTACAAGAAAATACTGAGATAATGAGGAGCATTCATGGAGGAACAAGCACAGTGCTGTTTACTCTCTTTTATGTTTGACTTTGAGGGTGAGAAAAGTCTTGATGTGGCCTATCTCTTCCCACACCCAGGAGGCGAGACCTTGTGAGAAGAGGTGAAGACTGGTGCTGCTCGGGGAGCCCTTGCCACATAAAGCATCGCCCTTGGGCAGTCACAGCTTCTGTGGCATTTTACAGTTGAATGCCAGTCCTCCACATCAGGGCCTCAGCCTCAGCACTGCTGATGCTTTGATATGACAAACTGTGTGGGGAGGGGCTGTCCTGTGCATTATACAATATGAAGTAGCATCCCCGGCCTCCTCTTACTAGAGGCCAGTAGCACATCCTTCCCCCAGTAGTGATGACCAAAACTGTCTCCAGACTTTATCAAATGTCCTCTGGGGGTGGGGGGAGGGGAGACAAAATCACTCTCATTCCACACCCTGAGAGCCACCCTCTATGCTAGTGACAATTTTGTGGGCAGACCTCAGAGGGAGAGAGATGCCACAAACCACAAATTAGAAAGGACAACTGATATGCTCTCCTGCTGTCCTCTAAACTCTTTTACATTTCTGCGTATATAAACATTCATATCTTTCTATGCTCCCAATTCATGTGCATCTATACATAAAATCCTCTTGGCCTCCGGCTCAAAAACATGTTGGTTATCAAGACTGCTCTGTCACTTCCTCTGTGAACACCTCTGCCTGTTAGGAGCCTTGCTTTGCCTGGCTTCATTCATTACTGCCTCTCTGCCACTGTTCCTGCTGGGCCTTGACCTCCTAGCTCATGATCTCACCAAGCTGACTGTATTCACATTCACACTTTAAGCAATGCCCAGAGTGATATACTTGAGTTAGATCTCAAACCACTGTTGACTCTCCCATATTGCAGTACTGCCTTCTACTCAACAGCTATTCTGCCATACTGAATAAACTCCCTGTGGAACTTCGTTTTGATTTTCTTGTATTCAATAAACAAAACTATGTTGTCTTTTATTTCTTCATCATGCAGGTTAAAAATGATATAGAAAAAAAAGGGAAGAACTATTTTGAATAGATATCCTAATATATTGTCTTAAGAATTTTTCTTAAACATCATTTGCATTTTTGTGCAAAAAACAGACCTCAGTATGCATTCTTTAAATTATGGGGCTTGAAATTACATAATTTTCAAAATAATAATTATTTAAAAGTGAGAAATAAGAATCTATAATTACTGCTAGGCATGTTGCTATAGACAAAAAGTAATTTGTGTTTGGCACTTCTTTATCTCTTAATTTATATTTTTCTTGCTCTGCATGTGTTTTGTGTATGTTTTCACAAATTAAGCTTATTACATTATGATAAGCATTATATATTTACTTAGTCAATTCATCCCCGGAGTTAACAGAAACTTATATAATTCAAAAAGTAGTAATTTACACCTTTCCTGTTTGGTGGATTATTATAACCCTTAAGGAAGTGTCCCCACCCCAACACAAGCTGACTGAAAAGGAATCAATATGTCAACAGGGTATATTCATTATTTTCATTCGCCTGTTACATTTTAGAAGGAAAGTGAAGACACCAGATCTTAAATGAAGATGACAAATGGATTTGCTACACAATGATGGTAATTTCAAGCATAATTACAGATAAGAAGTTGCCTGATGTTTAATGGGCATCATACACAGTGCCAGACACTATGCTATAAGATTTACCTACATTTTAAGTAAATCAGTAATTAGCATATACAGTTAGCAGATGAGAAAAGTGAGGCTCAGAAATGTTAAGCAAGGTGTCCCACACCACTTGAATGAGCATGTAACCTACAGCTCCAAACTATTACAGACGAGGATGAGTTCGAAGACAGGACAAGAGAGTGGGGTGGCTTTGCAGTGTATACCAAGTTAAATATTCACACTACTATTTGAATAATTAATTGATAGTAAAATAAATTCCTAGGACACTGGGTCAAATCACATTTAAATATACATTGCAAAATGTTATACGAAAGTCAAGTATAAGTTATTTATAAAAAATTTCATGCGTGATTATTTTCCCCACTGATATTAATTAGTTGATATAACTTAGACTGATGAGTACAGTCAAATCTCTAGGTCCAGTATCTCTTTTTTCACGGGGTGGCTTCCACTAGAAGAAAAGCAGCCACAGAGCATGGGATTATAGCTACAGGGTATTGAACAGTGCCTGACACACAAAAGGATGCTAGAAAGATTTGACCAAAAAACGTGACTTCTTTTGTGATGTATGAGCATATAATATATATCATATTGTGTATCTCATTTTATAACAATATGTGCATATTATCAACAAATATACATACAACATTCACCTACATATTGAAATGTTCAAATATGATCAAACAAACAAAAAAACCAACAATGAAAACAAAACAAACAACGACAAAGAAGAATATGCCACAAAGACCTTATATGGACCAAAATGCCCACTATTGTTCACTATGCCCAAAATGTTCACTATTTAACATGTAGCCCTTTATAGAAAAATCTTGCCAATTCCTAGCTTTAAAGGGTCAAAATACTAGTGAAATGTTTGAAGATTAATTTAACAAAACATATTTTACCTTTAAATTCTTGTAGGTAGGAAGACATTTAATTATTACTCTATTATCTCTAAGTAAGAGAGTAAAAGTTCCTTTCCTTCCATTATTTTATCTTATATGTTAAAATTTGCTTTGCAGCCCATTCATCGCCTTAATCTTCCCTGTGAGGCAGCTAAAATCCAAAAGTAAATTCTTAAAACACTTACATGATTTAGCAGATTTAGGTGACTAGTGATTTTAAAGTAGACACCTTCAAATTTTTCTAAGGTAGTGCTCTAACGAGTCTCCGGAGAATATTATAAGGAGAAAACCCCACAGTAAATCTGGTATATAAAATAGACATAGCCATAGCTGTTTGGCTCAGTGGACAGAGTGTCAGCCTGTGGACTGAAAGGTCTCAGGTTCGATTCCAGTCAAGGGCACATGCCTGGGTCGTGAGCTTTTTCCCTAGTAAGGGACACACAGGTGGTAGCCAATCAATAATTCTCTCTCATCATTGATGTTTCTATCTCTCTCTCTCCCTCTCCCTTCCTCTCTGAAATCAACAAAAATATATTAAAATATAAATAAATAAAATAGACATTATAGAAATTGAAAAGGAAAAAATAATAACATTCTGATAGAGGTTAAGGTACAAAAAAATTTTTATTATAATTCCTTTTATAATTTTCTCTTCATGATAATTAATGAAATACAAATTAAACTACCTGTTAACATCTTACAGGGCCCTATCATAAGTCTAGAAAAATTATTTTCAAAAAGTAATAAATACATTAGCTGTTAAAAATACTATAATACATAATTCAAAATTGGTCACTATATTAATCCAAAGGTTACTTTTATTATATTACTTCCATAGTGTCAAAAACTCATAAATTAGACCTAAATAAGTGGAAACATAAGAGTTCTGGGGGAATTTTTGATTTAATGAGTAAAAAAAAAACCCCAAAGAAATACTAATGTATTATTCAGCTTGATTGGAGATCACCAATTTATATTTTTCTAATATATTTAATCTAATCAACTAGACTGTTCCATGAAGAATTTTTAATGAAAAGTCATAGTTTACAATCATGAGTGTTCATTAAAAATAATCAATTCCTTGCACCAAAGTTCTCTGATTTAATATCATTAATGTCAGTGGAAGAGTCTAAATGCTACACGAATTTTCAGGACCAGGTGAGTAATTTAGCTGCGAAAAGGAGAGCTAGCTGGAAAGCAGCACCATGCAATGGTTGATATAGGGAGATTTAAAGCAATAAAGCAGTTTATAGAAATTGTTGACTTGAATTCACATTACTCAAGGTTAAAATTTTTCTGTACTTAGTGATCCTTCACACATTAGATTGATAAATGTTTTATTTCTTTGTAGGTTATTTCTCTTGAAGATATCTTTTAAAGTAAGAAAGACTGATTAGGCCATTTATGTTCACAAGGTGGTATAGATAAACTATTAATTCTGGGAATCATGGTATGTTTGAAATTTGCTGATGGTTGCTGCCAAAAACAACTGTTCTGAGCCTGCAGACTGTCTTTCTAACTCATCCTAAGCAATGCAAATGAAATTAGAAGCTAGTTGCAAGGATTTGAAGATGATACTGTAGGTGAATGCCTGTACTCACCACCTCCCACAACCACATCAAAATTACAACTAAAATATAGAACAAGCATCATCCAGAACCACTGGAAAGCTGACTGAGTGGAAGTTCTACAACTAGAGAAGTGAAGAAGAAAGCACACTGAGACTAGTAGGAGGTGCCGAGGCACAGAACAGGCTGGCCCAGCACCTAGGTGGTTCGCTTTTTCAATTGGGAGGGAGATCTTCTCTACGGAGGCTGCCCGGAGGAGCAAGGGGTCCCAGCCCCACACCAGACGCCCAGCCCAGGGTCCCAGAGCTGAGAAAAGAAGTCCCTACAGGCAGTAAGAATTATGGGCTGTAAAAACCAGTGGGGATAGGGGTTTAGTGACACAGAGGCTGCTGGAGACCCAGCTGCTCCTGTTAAAAGGCTGACACCATGAACTGAACTTACAAGGTCCTGTTTCCTCTGAGCTCCAGTACCAGGGTGAGGCTCTAGGGAACACAGACACATACGAGGAGGAACTGGATTGTCTGGCATCAGGGCAGGAACTCAGGAGCTGCTTTCTCCCAGAGGGAGGTGCTCACAGGAATCATTGTTTCTGTGCTGGGACCTCCCGGTTCTCAGGGCTGACTGGCAGCGATTTCTGTTTGCTCTGCCCTGGTGATTTCCTAAAACCACCTCATCCAATTTACAACCCCACCCAAGCTGTGTGCAGCAGCTGTTGCATATGAATGGCCTGTCCTTGCTCAAGCTAAAATCTCAAACAAGCTGCAGATGGGTCAGGAAGCTCCAAACCTATCAGTAAAAGGCCCAAGACCCGGCACTGGCACCAGCCTGCCTTGCTTCATAGCTGGGCCTCACCTGGGCACTTCCAAAGCCAATACAAAGAGGAGTAATCTACAGATCTCTCTATAGCTCTTGCTGGGAGGTGCCAGACACTGACTAACTTTGCACCACCTCCCTGAAGACCCAAGAGCCAGTGTACCCAGTGGTCAGTGTCAGGCCATACCAGATTACAACTCTACCCATCCATAAGCGACATACTCAAGGGTCAGACTCAGTGAGCACCAAAGCCCTACTGAAGCAAGTCCTGCTCCATGGGGGTGTCTCCTGCACAGAAGCTCCCCCACTATATTTGCAGCTGGTACTCACAGCCAATTGGCCTTGAGGTCAATTCCTCCCAGTGACACCAACAGCAATCAAGTTTCAACTACAATAAGACTGTGCTCACAGCCCACAAAGGGGTGCACCTAGAGCTGGCAGCTAAGGTGACTTGGAGGCTGAGCCACTGGGCCCTATATACACTTATTACACAAGGTCACTCTACCAAGTCAAGGAGACATAGCAGCTCTACCTAATGCATAGAAATAAACACAGGGAAGCAGCCAAAATGCAAAGACAGAGAAACATGTCACAAATGAAAGAAATGGAAGAAAACAAACTACTGGATATAGAGTTCAAAACCACAATTATAAGGTTACTCAAGAATCTTCTAGAAACCTCCAAAAAAAAAAAAAAAAAGAAAAAGAAAAAGGATCAGTCATAAATTAAGCATACACTGACTGAAATAAAGAATAATGTACAGGGATTCAACAGTAGAGTAGAGGATTCTGAGAATCAAATCAACGATTTGAAATATGAGGAAGCAAAAAACACCCAACCAGAAGAGCAAAATGAAAAAAAGAATCCAAAAATATGAAGATAGTGTAAGGAGCCTCTGGGACTTCAAGCACACCAACATTCACATTACGGGGTGCCAGAAGAAGAGAGACAACAAGATATTGAAAACCTATTTGACGAAATAATGACTGAAACTTCCCCTATCTAGTGAAAGAAATAGACTCACAAGTCTAGGAAGCACCAAGAATCCGAAATAAGAGGAACCCAAAGAGGACCACACCAAGACACATCATGATTAAAAGGCCAAGGGCTAAAGACAAATAGAGAATCTTCAAAGCAACAAGAGAAAAGCAGTTAGTTACTTACAAGGGAATGCCCATATGACTGTCAGCTGATTTCTCAACAGAAACTATGCAGGCCAGAAATATTCAAAGCAATGAATATCAAAGACCTACAACCAAGATTACTCTACCCAGCAAAGCTATCATTTAAAATTGAAGGTCAGATAAAGAGCTTTACAGACAAGAAAATGCTAAAGGAGTTCATCACCACCAAACCAGTATTACTAGTATATAAAATGTTGAAAGGTATTCTTTAAGAAGAGGAAGAAAGAGAAAAAGATAAAAAATATGAACAACAAAATGGCAACAAATACATACCTATCAATAATTGAATTTAAAAATCAAAATAAACAAATAAGAAATCTAATGAACAGAATAAACTGGTGAATAAATTAGAATCAGAGACATGGAAATGGAACAGACTGACAATTATCAGAAGGAAGGAGGGTGGGGGTGGGAAGAGATTAAACAAAGATCTTATATGCATGTATGCATTACCTATGGACATAGACAATAGGGTGACAAAGGTCTGAGGCAGGGTAGGAACCACGTGGAAGGGGGAATGGGGGAAAAAGAGGGACATCTGTAAAAATCTCAACAATAAAGTTTTAAAAAAATAAAAATAAAATAAAAGCTGAGTTGCTTTCAGAGTTCACTTTCATCACTTTACTGGATGCTTTATAATATTTGTTCATTGTTAGACATGTTATATAGCCATATGATATTACTTATATTTTATTTTGTTGCGCGTCACAAAAACTTCCCAAAAACAATCAGCAATGATTTTCAAGAAGGTATCCATCTACATATTAAAACCTGGTAATCGCTACTAAGGGTAATCTTAAAACAGTTCTGCTTTTGGAGAACTTATTTAAAAGGCTCTGCACAGCTTTCCCAAAATGGCTGTCCTTTGTTTGTTGTTTTCTTTGTTTTAAATACCCTGACCTAGGAATATGTGGCTTATGCTGTGAATGTGACACCCTCCGTGCCCATCCCTCCCCCCCTTTGAACTGCTGATGGTAATGAATCTTCTTCCAGTTCCAAATGCTGCACTCAGTTATCACCAAGAGCAGACATCAACCAGCACTCTAATCTTGCTCTGATGGACAGGATACTAACCTTTCACAAGATTAGAGACACAGGGTGCTCTGGAGATAATAAAATTCAAATAGGTTTATTTCAAAGGGCAACCCAATCTTGCCTTTGTGCATGGGTCACTTGGCAGACCATTTGCCAATGTAGCTTTTGTATTTTTCCAAGCTGGTTTCTGGTTCAGTTTGCCAAAGGTGTCAAATTATGTGGGCCCCAAAAGCCAGGTGCAAAGGAGGAACAGGACAAACGGAGAACAACATTATTTTAGCACACATGACCAAGGCTCTATTGGCCAATGATTCTAATTTTGTTTAAATTACATCCAATGTACTCAAACGGTAAATCAGGGTTGACCAGGTGGACAATACCAAGGACTTGGTGTAACTGCCAGTATTGTGACCTTGAGTATAAAGTCCACAAGATTATTTACAGATTTCCATTTCAAATAAATGCCTAACAGAAATCAAAATCAAGAGTTAAAACATAGCTCTCTTCTTTTTAAATATTATATAGGTATCTACTTAACATTTTCCTAGGGAAAAAAAGTCAAAGAATATTAATCAATGAAATAAAACAAGATTAAATACTATATACATATGAAAAAAAAGTAAAATCTATTCTTGTAAAAGCAATGAGTAATCCTTACAAAAGCCTTCATGTATTTCTCATGTCCACTACCTTCTCATTATTTAAAAGTATCTCTGGCACACAGAAGCCCGCATAACAAAATAAAAAAAAAATGAGAAAAAAACAAAACAAAACAAAAGCAGTTTCATGTTAAGAATACTCCTAAAACGTGTTACTCACATGTGGGATACAATTAGAAAACTACTATGGAAGAAAATATATTCAAATGCAAACAACAGTAATAATTATATACTACTTTACATGATACAGATAATTCATATCTCATCATCATGTTTATAATTAATTTTAATTTAAATAAATGCATGTTTTACAATGTAGTATGTTTTGTTCAATTTTTTTAAATATATATTTTTAAATATATTTTTATTGATTTCAGAGAGAAAGGGAGAGAAAGATAGGAACATCAATGATGAGAGAGAATCATTGATTGGCTGCCTCCTGCATACCCCCTACTAGGGATCAAGCCTGCAACCTGGGCCTGTGCCTTTAACTGGAATCGAACCTGGGACCCTTCAGTCCACAAGCCTGTGCTCTATCTACTGAGCCAAACCAGCTAGGGTTGTTCAGTTTTTAAAAGCTTTGTAAAAATTTTTTTAAAGTGAGAAAGTTACATGTATATATATCATATGTACTTAATTTATCAAAAGGTCTTAAACATCTAAATATTATTTTATTAAAAGAGAACTTTGTGGTTATTAATTTTTGCTTATTTTTAATATCATAGAAAAACTATTTTCCACACAATATTTTGAAATCAATCATAATTGATTGTCCTTACTGTATTTTACAAATTAAATACAGCTTTTGAAATGAAACAATTATAATCAATTACATATTTGAAATAAAATATTTAGCGGGACTGTTTTGCTCTTTCATTTCAATAATGCAGCGAAAAACATTTCAAAGAAATTCTTATTAAATTAACTCTGAGACTACATTCTGTACAGATGCTATGCAAAATTAGAGAATGTTATTTAGATTATTTTAATTGGATTATTTAAAAGATGTTGTTTACTATTAAAAACTCTTGGAACAATTATTACATATTTATTTTTATTTTGTTGGTGATTTTAAGTTGATGAGGTTAAAATGATCTTTAACTGAGGCACAGGAACTAACAAGCTATCTGTGCAAAGGAAATGTAATCTAACAGCAGTGCGGAATATTATCTAAAGCAATCCAAGAGAAGAGGGGATATAGATGTCTTGGAGTTAGACTGGACATATATCATTATAATTGGAAAGACACATCATTGACAATTACTGGCAAACAAAATTCTCTTGGTTTCACAGGAAGTTGAACTGTAGGTTTATGCCAGTTACTCTGTGTCTCATCTATAAAATAGAAATGATAATAGAACCTTTCTCATAGGATGTTGTGAAGATTACATGATATAAACAAAGTAATTATGAGAGTGTCTGGTGTATAATAAGCACTATGTAATTGTCAGCTATTATTAGTTCTTTCTCAGGATAAAACACTTGCTAATAATAACCATGATCATTTTTATCCATTTAAAATCTATGTGGGCATATAAGAGATGAACATTATTTTTCTCATCATATCAGCCCAATGAGGTCTTATGAAGTATTTTTATTGAGAATGGCATATATATATATATATATATATATATATATATATATATATATATACTAGAGGCCCGGTGCACAAAAATTTGTGCACTCGGGGGGGAGGGGGGGTCCCTCAGCCCGGCCTGTGCCCACTCGCTGTCTGGGAACCCTCGGGAGATAACGCCCTGCTGGCTTAGGCCTGCTCCCAGGAGGCAGAGGGCAGGCCCTATCCCTAGGTGCAGCCCCTGGTCGGGCTCAGAGCAGGGCTGATTGGGGAGTTGGGGCTCCACCCCGTCATGCACAGAGCAGGGCAGATTGGGAGGTTGTGATGCCACCCTCAGTCATGCTCAGGGTAGGGCCAATTGTGGGGTTGGGGCACCACCCCCTGTCACACTCAAGGCAGGGTCGATGGGGAGGTTGCGGCGCCACCACCTGTCACGCACAGAGCAGGGCCAATCAGGGGGTTGGGGCGCTGCCCCCGTCACACACAGAGCAGGGCCCATCAGGGGGTTGGGGCACCGCCCTCTATCACCCACAGAGCAGGGCTGATCAGGGGGTTGGGGTGCCGCCACTCTCACACTCAGGGCAGGGCCGATGGGGAGGTTATGGCTCTACCCCATCACACACAGAGCAGGGCCCGTGGGGGGGCGGGGGTTGGGGAGCTCCCCCCTATCAGGCACAAAGCAGGGCTGCTCAGGGGGTTGGGGCCCCGCCCCCTGTCACACACAGAGCCGTAGGGCGATCAGGGGGTTTGGGCGCTGCCCCCTGTCACGCTGATCCCAGTGCTGGGAGGCATATTACCCTTTTACTATATAGGGTAGAGGCCTGGTACACGGGTGGGGGCCAGCTCGTTTGCCCTGAAGTGTGTCCTGGATCAGGATGGGGTCCCCACTGGGGTGCCTGGCCAGCCTGGATGAGGGGATGATAGCTGTTTGCAGCTGGTCACACACCCTTCAGGGTTGGGGTCCCCACTGGGGTGCCTGGCAAGTCTGGGTGAGGGGCTGAGGGCTGTTTTCAGGCTGGGGGTGCCTGGACTCCCAAACGCTCCTTTTTTCCTTTTTTTTTTTTTTTTATTCTGGGCCAGCTTTACCTTGAGGCTTGGCTCCAGCTCTTAGGCCTCCGCTCCTGAAAGTAGGTTTCTGGCCTTTGCATACAATGTTGCGAATCTGCTGGCTGAAGTCTGGCGGTATTTGTTAAAATGTTTCAAACTGCAGGCTCAGAGGCCTGAAGCCACAGGCGGGGGACGTTGGTTTCCTCTGTCACTGAGGCAAGCAAGCCTCATGTTAGTTTCAAGCTGCCTGGCTGCCGGCCACCATCTTGGCTGACAGTTAATTTGCATAACTCGCTGATTAGCCAATGAAAAGGGTAGCGGTCGTACGCCAATTACCATGTTTCTCTTTTATTAGTGTAGATATATATATATATATATATTATATACATATATACAGATATATATATATATATAGACAAAAATAGATAAAATATATTGGTTGTTGTGTGATATCCCTGGGGGAGAGAGAGAGAGAGAGAGAGAGAGAGAGAGAGAGAGAGAGAATAATGAAAAATTAAACATAGTCCTATCGAAAATGTATTCCTTATACTGTTTGGAGTTACCAACTACCTTTCGCCTATACTTAGGCTTCTATACAGCTTTATTGTTGTATCTCATTGTTTGTGGTCTTTCAGTGACTGGATCCTAAAAGTAACACCCTTCACTGTATGTATATGAAGACTATGTTTTCTGGGTAATCAAACGACATTGTTGATATATGTTGGTGCCAAGTTCCACTCAAATGCACCTGAAAGCTTGCAAAAGAAATTGTGGTTTGGGGCAAAGATGCAGTATAAGAGGCAGGGTGAGTAATAGATACTCTTGTAAACAGAGAAGCCTTATTTTTACATTTTGCATTCATGAGACTTACTGGTGTTTCTTTTTTCCATATATATTAGAGGCCTGCTGCATGAAATTCATGCACTTGGGGATGGTCCCTCAGTCCAGATTGTGAGAGAGCACAGACACCCACCAGTGTACAATGGGGGCTGGGGAGGGGATGTGGGAGGTTGGCCAACTGAGAAGGGACTGCAGGAGGGCTCCAGGGCATGTCTGGCCCATCTCACTCAGTCCCGATCCCGATTGGCCGGATCCCAGCAGCAAGCTAACCTACCAGTCGACTGTCTGCCCCCGGTGGTCAGTGCACGTCATAGCAAGCTGTTGAGCAGCCTTAGGGTTTCATTAGCATATTACCCTTTGATTGGTTGAATGGCCAACCAGACAACCTGACACTTAGCCTATTAGGCTTTTATTATATAGGATTTGCATTAATCAGCATATAATTCCACTACACTTCTAATTTATTAAAATTCACTCTGGATTTATAATCTTTTTAGAGATTCTGGCAAAGATACTACAATAAAGTTCACTTTGCTTCAGGTCTCTGAACATGTTTTATAGTCTCTCATGAAACCCTGTGTAAAAAAAAAAAAAAAAAAAAGAAAATCAAACCTGTGGGAAACTGCTAAATAACCACAAACTTGTCCTTATATTATTTACTGACCAAGCTAACAGCATTTTCCTAACAAGTTCAATATCTGCCTTATTATTCCACCCAAGCCTTTTTTTTTTTTTTTGCAAGTTTTCAATGATCATCCCACGTGAAATAGCATTGATTATTATGCAAAGGTCAAACTGGGCTGTAACCAGGGGCTCTCCTAGTCTATAGGATCAGTCCCTTTGTCAAAGACGGAAATTAGTTTTGTTCGGCAGGGCTTGTTTTTGAGCAGTCCGTCTACCTGCCACTTTGTTACACTCAGGGTGCTTGCAAATTGATTGCAGAATAAATTGCTCCTGACTCTTTTCAAGAATGGACCTTAACCTCACAAGTGATTAATTCCCAGATATTTACTTCATTTTCCTTCCTTACCATCATCTGCTGTGATTGTCCTTTCGCTAGTTCTCTGGATCTTTGCCAGTCTGCCATAAATCTGCAAATTCATTTAGACGAATACAAGGTAATTTTATGTTGCATTTGATTTGGCATTAAATGATACACAGTTGTTGACTTCAGAGTCAAACACATAAATCTTCACTGCACATGAAAAGAGGAGGCATTTCCTCTGAATGGGTTTGAATGTAACCATGCAGTCAAGTTCAGATCTAAGAAAACAGATACGGCGTTAAACAAATTGGTTATATATAAAGCCTTCTTCTTACCATAAGTTTGTAAGTGGGAAAATACACATATGTATATAAATGAGATGAGTAAAAACGTGAAGCAAACCTGAGCTTTTGTTATATATCCTGCTATGCTATGGTATTTTTCAGACCCAGGCACCAGCTAATGTTTTCCCCAAGAGCCAAATACTTCCACAATACTTAATAGTGAACACCTGAAGTTGTTCTTTGGACATTAATTTTTAATTTCTTTAATTTTAAAAGGTTGAGTCAGCTTCATCACATTTCTTAATGTCATTTTTTGTGGTTTACTTATTAGGTATACCCTGAAAGTTTGCACAATAACCATTTATCAATAAATTTTAGCTCTCCCAGGAGGAAATGTCATCCCTTATTATCTGAATTTCAAAGCCAGCCTAGTGCCTGGGAAAGCCAGCCTAGTGCCCGGACTGCCTAAGAAACAAACAATAGTCACATTCAAACACAATCTTAAACCTAAAACTGAAACCATTCCATGTCGGTTTCAAGTTATCGCAATTTCAAGTTAAAGAGGCTTGACCCTCTCTTATCCCATGCAGGTCAGTGTGGAAATACAGGGCAACCTACACCACAAGGTTGGGGTCGGGGGATGGGGGGGGGGGTACTCCATTTAATGAGAAAAGTGGCCAGATGAAAATATAGAGAAACTAATTCAATGTAGCCTTCAGGAGTCTAGTCCGAAGCTATTTTTATAAAAACAACCACAACAAAACAAACAAAAAAACACAAACAAAAAAGAAGGGGATATAAGTAAACTTGGAGCAATCCCCCCAACCCCCCTAGAAACCTAGTGAAACCTGGAGCCCCTCTAAGATCCAAGTGCCAAAGTGAGCCACTAAGAGAGGGAGAGTGGCATTAGCACTGCTCAGCTAATCACTTTATGGCCACAGGACAGTGACAAAGAGGAGAATGAAACTCCAGTTGCTACCAGGAGAGTGTACAGCACTGCAAACTCCAAGAAACAGAATGGGAGGGACTTCGCAGACAAAGGTGGCAGCAGTGAGTCACCTCTTTCAAGGGGCTTATAAACAGCAACAGAGGCAGCAGAGCCAGGAAGGAGAGGGGAAGTGAGTGGTAAGGGCACTGATGTGCAAATATTCTGGATTCTGCCAGAAGCAACTAGACAGGCCTAGACAGACCCAATAAAGCAGCTGTCCAAGGTGCATAGGACGGGGGAAGGGAATCTGGCTAGTGAATTAGAGGTATCGATGCAGATATATTTTTAACTGGGCCCCAAGGTTAGTGACAGCCAAAGATATCCCCGTTTTACACCATGCCCCATAAAATTGTAAGTCTCTTAAAATGAGCCTTTCATTAGGCAAATTGAACTTAAAGAAAGCCTTAATTGAAAGGCAGGAAATTAACCCACCGATCACATCTTACAAAATTATCTTCTTAACTCCCAATATTAGACATAGAGATGTATATGGTCAGTGATTCTGGGAACTATGTCTGTTTTTGTAGGACAAGGAAGGTAGCTTAAGTGAGAATTCAGTATGTTCCACTCTAAGAAGTGGGAGGGAGGGGAGGAGGAGGATATTTGCAGGGTAATCAGAAGGTGATAATTTTCCATAGTTTTGGGACCTATAGTAAACCACATAATCCATTTTTCCTTTTAAAATGGACGGATTTCTACTTTCTTTGTTTTCACATACTACCCCTACTATCTTATTCTCACAGTCTCTATCCTATTGGTTGATAGGCCCTATGGTTTATGCTTTCAAGGCGTATATGGAACTCAGCCACGCTTCTCTAGCTCCTCGGCTACCACAGTGATGGGAGCCCCCATCATTGTCGTCTCTCACCTGTCTTCCTGCAAATGTCTCCTAACTAGGAGTTAGGTTACTATTTACTGATTATCTCCGCACTCTGGGCCCATACAGGAATTTCCAAAGGGCAGTGTTCTTGTCTGTTTGGTTTTGCTCACCAAGAAAACGCAGGTCCCTCCCAAGAAGAGTTTCTGACCCCTAGTAGGTGCCCAGTAAATATCTGTCAAATGAATTCATGATCTCCCATATGTTCTGGAATGAAATCTGCTCACCAGAGAAGTTCTGTTTGATCATATGTACTGCATTGCAAATACGCATAAGTTCAAAGCCTGGATGTGGGAAGCACTTATATTTATTGATAGGTAGTATGACTTCACTTAGTAAATGAAAGACACTGGTTCATGTTACAGGAAATTTAGTTATCCGACAAGTTGTTTGGGGGGAGAATTGTTTGGGCGAGAAGATCCTTGCTGAAATCACATCATACTAAGTTATTCTCTGCATAACTTAAAGATGAGGCGAACTCTTGCAATTTACATCACATTTTTTTTCTCCTCTTCCTTTCTGTGTCCCTGTTAACACTCCCTTGGAGCCTCGTCCCTCCCCCCG
Organism: Myotis myotis; assembly: GCF_014108235.1. Taxonomy (NCBI): domain Eukaryota; kingdom Metazoa; phylum Chordata; class Mammalia; order Chiroptera; family Vespertilionidae; genus Myotis; species Myotis myotis. Next base: position 42,664,842 of record NW_023416335.1, read on the forward strand.
CCTCCTATGACTGGAATAGATACAGGACAACATAAGGGTGATCTTTATGAGAAACACATTTTGTGTAACATTACAGAATAGGATGAAAGTGTTCTAATTTTAGTCTTCTTTTTTGCAACATACAGATAGAGCTATTAAGTATATGTTACCACTTCATGACCTTAAATGAATCTAGTTTTGCTGAATAAATTATTAACGTTGGAAGATGAGGTTAGCTCACCAACAACTTGTTTGGACCTTGCTGTATTATACAAACATGAGAAGACTCAGGAAAGTGAAGTGTGTCTAAGTGGCCCACTTAATTTCATAACTGCTCTGATGTTTGAGTTACCCATCTGCTCTGCCTCAAGTCAGACTTATAATTAAAACCACAGATATAATTCCTTAAACTCTTATCTTTAGGAGTATGGTCAATGTTCCAAAAACTTCTTTTAGATGAACACAACTTACAGAAAAGAGACTCGCATTGAGTTAGAAAGGAAATACCCTTGGGTTTCCAGGATGGTTTGACTGTATGGCCTTACATGAGTCACGTGATCATCTGTAAATCTATTTATCCCAAGTGAGTCTACTATTACCTGAGTCTACCATACACCAGGGTCATGGTCCTGACCTTGAAAGTGTGCCTGTCAAGCATTTGGAGTTTTTCTTGAGGGGAAGTGGGCTGAAGGAATGTAAAAGTCATTGCCTTCTATTAGACCAGTGATGCTCAATGTGTGGTCCCTGGACCTAGAAACTTGTTAAAATACAAATCCTTGGCTTCATTCCAGTCCTATGGAATCAATAACATTAGGGTGGGAACCATGGGTGCGTGCTTTAATAAGCTTTCCAGGTGATTCTGATGCACTGGAAGTTTGAGAACTACTGTACTAGATGAGCAATTTTATTTGGCCAAAGGTAAAATATGGGTACTTGAAACAACTTCCTCTTATTTTATCAGATTTCATGATATAAATTGTACTTGGAAACCTGTGCTTAATTTCTGAATTTTGTCTACAGATCTGTAAATCTCCTAACCCCCAAAAGAGATCTTTCCTTAAATCCCACCTTTCTAAGATTCCAGTCATTTTTATTCATTAGCAGAAAACACCTGTAACAGCAGGAGCTACTTACACTCTAATTGTTTCTTGTTCCTCTAAATTGCTTGTCATCATAAAAGAAAATGACAGGAGTGAAATGGGAGGAGAGCAATGTGGCAAGAAGACTAGAACCCATTTTCAATGTTTAATTGCTATACAATGCTAAGAACAGATTAAAAAGATAAATCAAAAGTTTTTGGAAAAAAGTGAGGCCCTCGTCAGTTTTATGGTTTCATTTGAGCTGCAAAGATATTATTACACCCTCATTTACAAAACAATGAGCTCTTACTGTTTATGAAAGTTTAATCTCTTGGTTTATTGCCTTAATATATTTTACATTGGTAAGGTTTACTTTTAAATGAAATTCCTGACTGTCTTATGTGGATGTTATTTTATACTGAGAATACAGACAGAATGAGTGTAACATCATAATTGTGTTCATCTATGAAGCAATTAGAGTCAGGGTAATTGCTTGTAATTCTCACATATCTGCATGCAAAGTAATGGAATTAATATTTTATCATCTGGCAGTAACCCTTGTTAGCTAAGAATCCTAACACTGCATATCTTCTCTGTCTGTCTATCGGAATTTAAGCAGACCCTATATTAATCTTTGCCTAAATCACAGAGTGTGCCAAATGGGAAAACTACATGCAGTGTGCTGGCACTGCTGCTGAATGGACACATTCAGTTGGTGTACAATGGGACAGAGACCGTGAGCACACCCTTGAAACTGAACAGACTGCTGACAACATAGTGAAGGCCTAGCTATTTTCCAAGTGACCTCATGTTGCCAAAGTGAGTATGCATTCCATGGAGTTTTAAGAGACTGATTCTGATTAAAAACATGTGGCTGCCCTAATGCCAATTCCTATAAAACACCTTTAGCATTTTCTACAAGGAAAACATTGATAGAGGCCAAGAAGGAGCCTGTGATTACCTAAAGGAGTAGCTTGGTGAATGATTGACAAGATCCAAATCCTCCACTAGAATCAGCAGGACTAAAAAAAGGCTAAATGAGGACTTATAGCCTCATTTATTTTCTAAGAAGCTTAGGTTGCAGGGAGAGAAAATAAGCCATAAATTAAATGGCACTTTGCTTGAATAAAAGGGGAATGGATGAGGGAATTAAGTTAAAACTAGCAGCTCAGCCACTGGACTAAATTTAATTAGTAGATAAGTTGTATTTCAACAAAAATAAATATTATACAAGATGGGGGGTAACCCGCAATTTTTCTCCTTTTCTGTATGTGCAAATAAATATCTCCTATGGATTAACAGATAGTCTAGAATTAGCAGTGTTAAAAAAAGTATGTATGATTTATATTGTATTTGTAATGTATACTAGACACCTACCCATGATTTACATTGTTGCAGTAGTAACCTGTTATTAAATGACCTTACAGAAGTCATTGAACTGAAGGAAGTTCTGCAGATACAGAGGGAAGTGTCAGTGATATAGGCAACACATTTAGAATACAGAATGGTCATGGTATTCACTATACAAGTGTTTATTATTATTGATAAATGTAAATATAGATTTAGTCTATGATTAGTTAGAAAATCACTCTGTCTTTCTTAATGACATAACAGTGACACATTTAAAAGCTGTGCCCGCACTATTCACATGGGTTTTACTTTAAATTATTGTGAAACCTCATATGTGCTTAGATTATCTTAGAAACCCTGATTTTTTTTCCTGGTCCTATTTTCCTTAAAAATTTGTGTGGATGCTATTTTTAAGCCAAACAAAGAATTTTTTTATTAAGCATTGCTAGGCAAAAATGATTAAATGTTATGTATAATAACTGTGGTGAAAAGCTCATGTAATTTTTCAAAATGGCAACTCACAACCTACTGGCATATCAATTAGTCCTCACAACAGGGCTACCAGGAAGAAAGGACTCTATTTTCTAGTTCACTGAGACTCAGAGAGTTTGGACAATCAGCTAACATCACACAGAGCTTAATGTAAAAGCCCCAACTGGACTTAAGATGTTACTTAGAATATATTCAGAAACTAGGCTAATTGTCAAGGGAGAATTCATGTTTTCTGATGATTGATTTGGAAAGGGTGAGAAAGAGTTGGTAAAATCTGCAAGCATCTAAGACCAAGGGTTTGAGAGGCAGGCTCTTTATTGATGGGGTGGGGACTCTTAGATATATGTCCAGGACTTGAATTGCTGTGTCAGATAATTGCTGAACTTTTGAGGAACTGAATCTTTTCCACAGCAGTTGCACCATTTTACATTCCCACTGGCAGAATGTGAGGTTTCCAGTTTCACCATTTCCTTGCCAAAACGTGTTATTTGTCTTTTTTATTATTGTAAGGGAAGCAGTTTGATACCAAAAATATGTCTTTTGGGATATAGATTATTTTAAGCTGTCCCCCCCACCCCCCGCCTGCATACCTTTTTAATTTTAATCTGGTTATTTTTAAGAAATAAAAGACTCAGAAAGTAACTTTGACGTTCCCCCTAACTGCCTAAAATAATTTAGAGAGAGGGCCAGCTCCAGGAAGGGAGTGATCATCACAGATAACTATAGTTTAATATGAACTAAGTGTGACAGACAGGTAGGAACCTAACAAGGTCCCTTTGATTCAAGTCCTCTTCTGTGTCCCATTGTTAAAGATGGTCCAGCAAACAATTATTTACCAAACATTTGCTTTTCTCTCTCCATATGAATTGCCTTCCCAACCCTGCCCTTCCCCATTTTGCTCAGCACAAAATGGCATTCAGTGGTTCTCAACCTTCCTAATGCCATGGCCCTTTAATACAGTTCCTCATGTTGTGGTGACCCCCAACCATAAAATTATTTTAGTTGCTACTTCATAACTGTAATTTTGCTACTGTTATGAATCGTAGTGTAAATATCTGATATGCAGGATGTATTTTCAGGGGTCGCGACCCACAGGTTGAGAACTGCTGGAGATGCTTTGACTTCCCCATTTGTCCTGGAGCCCCATATTTTTATGGCAGTTCTATATGTACATACATAATAAATTTAGTCATTTTCTCTTGTCATTCTGTTTCATGTTAATTTGACCACCAGTGCAGCCAGAATAATTTAGAAAGGTAAGAGGAAAAAAAGTATTTTTCCTCCCCTACATCAACAATCTTAATGGGTAGGAAGAGTTAATTTACTATTGGGTAATCATGTGAGTATCTCTTATATTGGTCATTTGTATATATTCTTTGAAAAATCTCTGTTTAATATTCTGTCCATTTTTCAAGTGAGCTGTCTTTTTATTGTTAAGGTGTAAACATTCTTTATATATTCTGTATACAAATCTTTATCAGATATGACTTGAAAATATTTTATTCCATTGTATCTCCTCTTTAAGATTCATTTTGTTCTTGTTTTAAAAAATTCAAATGCAAATTAAGGAGTAAAAGTAGAAGAAGCTGCTCAAGGATGGGTTAAATAATCTCAATATTAATTTAAGTAAGCTAAATTCAAAATCTAATTTTCCTTCCCATATACAGAGGTCAGACTTTGGGGCCTTTGTTTCATGGTTCATTCAGAATCACATTATTTTAAAATATGATGGGTGTAATGAATACTAAGTAAGTGATAATAAAAGCTTAGCTGGGAGTAGATAAAACTCTTAATTGCCGTGGATGAAAAAGGGGCCACATACTAAACCTGACAAGTTCAGAGGCGGCCTGCATGGCAGCTTTACAAACTCAGGGACCTAAAATAACCATATAGGATGGTCTCAAACTAAAATTTCTTAACTAAAAGGGAGTCATGGTGGGTAGTCATGTCCTAGGTCTATCCCTTCTTTGACAAAGGTCAATCTTTACCTTAACCAATCCTGTTTATTGTCTTTTTGCATCTGTGATAATATTCATTTAGAATGTCAGAGTAATCCTTTTCCCCACATCCTTCAGGGTGCACTCTCCCACTAGAACAGACCAAAGAACTCCTCATTATTATCTTGTTCTCTGCATACCACCTCTGTGTGCCATACATGTTAATCCCTAAATATCCTACACCCACCCACCAATGGAAAAGAAGTAGTTGTTTCTCTGTTTTGCTCTTTACCCAATCTCAGAGAATTCCTGGCTTTGTTTTCTCCTGCCTCACTAATCTACCACCAATGGATTTCACATAACCATCCTTATGCTTCCTCGTTTGATTATAATGTAGAAAATAAACTTGAAAACTGCCATTCTCCAGAGCATTTATCAATCCATAGAGATTTTACTTCCCTGCAGATGTCATTACTTCTGCTCAAATAAACTCATTCTCAAGGTTTGGATGTTTCTTTTTTTAAAATATATTTTATTGATTTTTTACAGAGAGGAAGGGAGAGGAATAGAGAGTTAGAAACATCGATGAGAGAGAAATATCAATCAGCTGCCTCCTGCACACCCCCTACTGGGGATGTGCCCGCAACCAAGGTACATGCCCTTAACCAGAATCGAACCTGGGACCTTTCAGTCCACAGGCCAATGCTCTATCCACTAAGCCAAACCGGTTACGGCTTGGATGTTTCTTACATAGACATTGTTAAACTCAGATATGTATGAATGAATGAATGAATGAATGAATGAATGAATGAATGAATAAATAGCTTAGTTAATTAATAAAACAAGTTTTCTTCTATTATACTGTAAGTTATTATTTCTCTATCAGGTGTTTCTGTTATCTACTAAAGTAATATTTATTATCTATAGGATAAATTACTGGGCTTTGCCCACCAGGTCTATTATTTCATTTCATCACATTTCTTTCTTCTATAAATGACTGTCAAAATTATTTCATGTGTTTGCTTTATTTTGACAATTAAACATAGAAGTTTCATTTTGAAAGTTTCTAGGTTACCAACAATCAAAATAATATCCAGTTATCCACACCCAAATAGCTTAGGTGATTAGACAACAAAGCAAAACAAAATAGAGAAAAAGAAAACATTAAAAAAAAGTTGTCATATTTTGGAAACAATAGGATGACAGAAGATGATAGAAGACAATGTGTAAACAATAGGATGATAACTGTATGTTATTTCAATTTCTCTTTTATACACTTTATTTAGGTTGCAAAAGTAACTGTCATAATTAAGAACAAAAATTAAACAAAAATAAAAGTAATTAGAAATTTAAAGTATAACCTCCTAAATAACTATCTAGTCAAAGAGGCAAAAGATCAGTAACACAGAAGAGACTATGGAGATAATTTTTAAATTTGTACAGTATCTCTTACAACCTCAGAAAATCACCCTACTCATCCATTCATTCTAGACAGGAAGTAAGAAAGTTATTAAACTATCAGGAAGTAAGAAAGTTATTAAAATCAGAAAAATATAAATTTTCAATGTGTGAAATTACCAACAGATGTATTTGTTTAGCATGGAGGATGCTTACAAGGTAGTCAAAGAAATGAAGGCAGAAATGAAGAAAAAGGTCAAGGAGGTGTAACCTGACAACTAAGGGGTCTGGGCTGCTGTCACCACTTGAACATTAAGCAGAGACAGGGTTGAATCATATATGAGCATTTATACTCATAATGCCAGCATGTGGGAGAGTAGCAGGTCATCCATAAATCTGCTCTGTCTCTCCATATAAGCCAGCTGCTTATATTGGGTAGAAGGACAAAGATTATGCGGGAAAGTAGGAATTATAGGTATGGGAGAGTAGGCACAGAATAATCATTACAGGTCACAAGTATGTGGACTGGGGGTGGGGCGTCACAGAAGGACCAGATTATAGGTAATAGGGGCTGAGGGTTCTAAAGAGTGGGTACCTCCGGGACTAGATTGTTTCAACCATGAGGTTGTAAATCTTTCCATAATGATAGGCAGTTCTCAGGAAAGGAGGATGGACTGCATTCTGATGTTAGCTCCCATGTCCCAGGGTGTACAATTCCCAGCCAGGTGAGAACGTGCTTTTTCTAATCAGAACAGAACCATCTCAGTTAACAAAGCATGATTGATATTTCTTATAATTGTAGATGGTTCCCAATATTCTATCTCTCCCCCTAACACAGGGACTATACCTTTGTTCATCTGTTTCCCTTCTCTTCCAGATTTCTACTATTGCAGCATTTACAAACCTATAAGATTCCCCAAATGAACTCTCACATAAAGCAACATCCTATATAATAAAAGCCTAATATGCTAAGTGTCCGGTAGACTGGTTGGCCGGTCAACCAATCAAAGTGTAACATGCTAATGATATGCTAAGTCTGCTCAACTGCTTTCTATGATGTGCACTGACCACCAGGGGTCAGACACTCTGACTGAGAGGTTAGCTTGCTGCTGGAGTCTGGCAGATTGGGACTGAGAGAGATGGGCCAGACATGTCCTGGAGTCCTCCAGCAGTTCCTCCCACTCTGGCCAACCTCTTGCATCTCTCCCTGGCCCTGGTCGTGCATTGGTGGGGTCCCTGGGCCTGGCTTGTGCCTCTTGCAATCCACAACCCCTCGGGGGATGTTGGAGAGCAGGTTTTGGCCCTATTCCACAGACCAGGCCGAGGGACCCCACTGGTGCACGAATTTGTACCGGGCCTCTAGTGAAACAATAAAACAGAGAAATCTCAACTCTCCCTTTTAGTTAATTTCTCAACTTCCCGCTCTTCCTAGCTTTGGCAGGTAAGAAAGTCTTGCATCTCTGTTTTGTTTGTTTGTTTTAATCCTCATGCGAGGATATTTTTCCATTGACTTTTAGAGAGAGTGGAAGAGAGAGGGAAAGACAAAGAAATATCGACGTGAGAGAAACACATCAATTGGTTGCCTCCTGTATGCACCCTGACCAGGGCATGGGCTGGGAGGGGTTTGTAACCCATGCAAGGTAGGTGTCCTTGACCTGAATCAAAACCCAGACCCTTCAGCCCGCAAACCAATGCTCTACCTACTGAGCTGAGCCAGCTAGGGCAAAGCCTTGCATCTCTGGGTGCTGTACTCAGGCACCCCATAGGAATAGGCGCAGTACCAGTTAACAGAGTCCTATCCTCTGAAATGTCCCTCAAGAGTGGGCTGAGTGAGAAGAGAACATGTGCCATCTACTTCCGGAGTCAGACGTCTAAACAGTGTCTGTTTGAAAAGCAAGCCAGAAGGTTCCCAAAGCAGAAAGGCATTCAGGAAGAACCAAACACATTTTCCACCACCTTTAGAAAGGAAATGTGACTGGGGTATATATCTTAGGAGGCTGTAGATGTTTGTATATCTTTTTGTTTCCTTTGTTATCTTTAAGTCTACTCTTTATTTTGACTAAACACAACTAGAAAAGACCCTGCCCATGCTACAAATAAGGATAATTTGTTCCCAATGACATAACTGTCTAAAATACCCAGCCCAGAGAAGACATAGCACAACCATATTGGTTCTGCTATTCAATCCTGAAAAGCAATCACTACAAATGTTTATTGTGCAAACCATTTTCCCTCCAAACAAGCCTCAGTGCTTTTTATTAGACCTTTCCAGAATTGTGTCTGCATTCTTTTTAGGTCTGCCAGCCATTTTAAAAATAATTTTGCCATTCAGAGTCTCTATGCTCTGACTTGAGTTAAATCTAATACCAGTGCATGTTATCCATATAACTTAACCATCCAATCTATCCTTATCCTACCCTGTCTGTCAAATAACTTGAAAAGTTTTAAAATAACACAAGCTTGTAGCATTGGCAGACAGATTCATGAATAGGAGAAATGGTCCATAATGTTGAAAAATATAAAAATATAAAATATGGGAAAGACTGCATCCAATTTGTCGGTTGATGTTCATGCTGATAGGATAACTTTTAGTGCACCCTTTGAATTCAATTTCCTTTATTTTAACAAAACACATTTCATGCACATTGCTTACAGATGGAATAACTTGCCAAAACATAATATTTTATAGGCCACATTCTCACAGAGATTTGCACAATTCCAGTTCCCCATAAATGCCCTCTTGGACAGCATGACAATATGCATAACTCCCTTTATGTTTCTCGAGGTCACCCACTTCATACAACATACAGTTTTGACATGACACTAATGTCTATTCTAAGGGCACTTTCCCTTTCTCTTTAGGATGCTCTTCCTGGTGAAGGGGGAGAGAGAGGAAAGAGAGAGAAACAGCAATGTGCGAGAGACACATTAATTGGCTACCTCCCACACGAGCCTCAACCAGAGTTGGAAATGGAACCTGCAACCAAGGGACTTGCCCTTGACCAAGAATCAAACCCAAGACCTTCCAGTGTTAGGGGGGAGGGGGCAGAGAAGGAGCATGCTCTAACCTCTGAGATAGGCCAGCCAGGGCAAGATTCTTGATATCTATTCATAGAAAATTTTACTTCCAGTTATTTTGTCAGAGTTAATTTGCACTCTTTAATAAGAAATGCCTTTCTAACATTTTTATTCAATGTATAATAAATACACACTTGAGCAGTAGAGCCAACAATACTTGGTTTATTAGTAATAAGAATCATTGTAAGTTGTCAGTTGTGTTAAGGGATACAAAATGAAGAATTCAGAATGTAAGCTCTATGAGTGGGAAAAACCTGATCTATCTTGTTCACTGGGTGCCCACAGCCCCCAGGGCACTGCCGACCACATGTAATAAGTGTTCAGTAAATACATGTTGAGAAAGATGAGTTCTTTCCACTAGATGGTGACTTCTTAAAGGCAGATATTATGCCTCATAAATCTAGGTACCCCAACTCATGCCCAGAACATATAGAATTCTTTCCACTAGATAATGACTTCTTAAAGGCAGAAATGATACCTCATAAATCTAGGAATCCCAATCCATGCCCAGCATAATGTAGAATTATGACTATGAAGACATCTCAGTAGAGTAAAGTTGAACTCTGACTTAGCCAAGATGCTGTATGCATGGTGTCTATAATCCTCATAACCATGCTATAATAGGCATTTCTATCCTTATTTACAAAAGAGGAATCTGAGGCCCAGAGCAACAGAGCAAATTTGGGACTCAGATTGTCTGACCCCCAAAAGCCATCTCTACCCCTCTTCAAGCTCTCCATATCTTCCCCTTGAAGTTTAGGACAATACATGTCTCTTCTTTGCTAATAAATGACACAGGAGCAAATGCGATTGCTAATTTGATAATTCCTATACCTCAGAACAAAAGTGTCTTAAATAAAAGTTAAAAATTAAAATGCGGATTATATTATATTGTTATATATTTTTATGTAGTCATATATCTTCTTTGAGGCTAAAAAGAAAATTGGACATTAAAAAAATCAGTGAATGTATTAAATTTTACCATATATTTGTTGATATCATGTATATTTATATGGATTTGTTGGATTTATATGTATCTATATGTATAAATAGCTCAGTTTGGTAAGAGCATTAAATTAGGGGACATTTCATGAAGGCAAAATTTATTTAATAAGTAACATAACTACAACATTTTTAAAAATTTACCCCATGTCCCTGAACTATAAACCCAGTAAACTTTAAGAGATGGAGATTGAATAAAATACCTGGAAGAGCAGAGACAGTGCCATTTGCTTGAGTGCACTGCACCTTTGTAAATGTGAATCACTAGAGATTACTCATCACTGATAAAGAACAGATTTTAGTATCAGATTAAGTGTTCAATACTGGGGCATGAAATTATAAAATATTATCTTAAGATAGACTGTAGCTTTTATTTATAGCTTTCACATTTTGCATGTAAAACTATCACTCTTGCTATTATGTCCATGTGAGAGCTAAATGACCGTCCATGTGGCTGCACATTCTCAGTGACCTTCTCCCCCATCTCCACGTGCCCTTATTTGTTGCAGAAGGTGTTGCAGGGGAACAGCATTTAGCCCTTCATAATGAAGCACGTGCATAATTTGCCCTGCTTATAATTTTGGGGGGCATGGAAAAAATCTAATAGAACTGGACAAAATGGCATCTGCTACTTATTAGAGTTTGTTTTTACATGGCTGACTGACATATTTTCCAGGGTTTAAAATTCAACGTCTTATCACCTCTTTGGCTGAAACTTCAGTTAGGCCTGTCAAAGACTGCATGTCATTTACACATGTACAAGTCAAGTAACTGGGTGCACAGAAGACTTATTTCAGTGTTAAATCTGGTCCCAATTAAAAAAATACATATTTAGAGTTGTAAGTTCAGCTTCTCTTTTTCACACCTTCATCACCTCCAAAATACCTAGGAGCAGAGAGGTGACACAGTGTGACTTACACACAGCCATACCCTAGGCCTTGCCATTATTAATAACGGTTACCCTTCCACAACTCAATTTCAAGCATTCCACCCTCTGACCCCTAGGTTTTCCCTTAGCCCCTCTCACTTCAACAATCCTTCAGGGATGCATAGCATCTGGGATGTACAAACCATTACACTATCACCTTTGCTCTGACCCTCAGTTCTTCAGGACCCCATTCTCCTCATCCAGGTTAATCCCCTGGCCTAACTATACTCATTCAAAGGAACAAAATTATAATCTCGTGCTAAACAACTGGAAATTGAGACCCATTTTTGCATGTATATGAAGAATGTAATGGCGGGGGGGGGGGGGGGAATCTGCCCGCAGTTGGTATCTTGACTTGTTTCCAGACTCTGTGAAGATGGCGTAAAAGGGCATGTTCTTAAAATACTACATGTCCTTGCTACACAGTGTGGCAAAATGTGTCACCTCATCATCAGGAGCCACCAGAAATGCAAAATCTCAGGCCCCACTCGGTTCCAGGGAATCAGGATCTGCATGCCAGTGCGATCCCCAAGAGCTCCATCTCCAAAGGGAAGCTTGCGAATTACCACTCAGTTAAATGGCAAATGGATCTAGAGCCATGGCCCCGCATCTGGACTCTCGCCAGGAATGCCAGGAATAAAACTTCAGCATTTTTAGTCCAGGCTGCTTCTTCTTCCAGACAGCTATCTTGTCTTTTTCTGTTTTGTTGGGATGTTGACTTGGAAAATTCACCTGGTATTCACAAGTCATCTCTTTGTGGCTGAGAAAGTTAGGAGCTTTGATTTTGTTGATACCACAAACTAATGCAACAGCACAACAGGGCACACCTCAGACATTTTAAATTAAGATGGTACATGAGTTAAGATGAAAAAGCTAAGCTCTTCTTGGAATGGTAAGGCCAGAGGCAAAGAATCAAAAATATGTTGTTTTCTTCCTTCCCTAAATACACCCTCCTTGCAGCTCTTTAAAAAAACACACAATAGATTTCACTTTGGGGCCAAGAAGAGGTTAAAGCTAAGAAGTTCATATTGTCAAAATGAGTAGAGAAAAGGAGGAAAGGTTATGTTATTAGGAAGGAGAGGAAGAAGGAAGGAGGGAGAATCCTCCCAACCCCCTTTTGTTTTGTAATGACTTCTGAATCCTTCCATCAATGGAAAAGTATTCCCAGTCTTACTGTCCCTTTAATTTAATTTATTTATTTTATAAACCTAGTATGTTTGGAATGCTCTATTTCCAAAAGACTTCATCAACAGTGTCTTTTGTGAAAATGCTCACAGTTCCGTGAAAATAAATAGATATGAATGTGAAGCCTATTAATACTGTTATTTTAGTTTAAAGGCATATCACACATTTAATTTCATGTTAAAAAAAAAAAGGCCCACTATCTAAACTAGCATGGTAAAAATGAAGCAATTGCTATTTCAAAAACATATTTCCATGAACATATAACCGCTTTGGGGTTTTTCTCTGTTAAATGGAAAATGTCCACAATTACTACACTGCTAATATAAAGTTACTTTAAAAAAAAAACAAAGTTACTTTAAAAAAAAAACAAACAAAAAAAAACAAGGCCCTGGATTTTTGACACTCAGAATAATTCAAAACAATTCTCTGATGCCTTCCCAGATCACACTTGTTCAAAATCCTTCCACATTTATTAAAATTCCGACACAACACCTCACTGTGCATAGTTGGTAATTGATTTAGTTGGCAATGAAGACCCTTCCTGACTCCAATTAATGTGAATGCTACCTGCTCACCTGAACTAGATGTTTTAAATCAAAGAATATGTTAGATAAGAGAGTGTGCCTGTGTTTTTTTCATTTAATATCTGTATCTTATTTGTAAATGTCCTGGCCAAATGTTCATAACAAAGCAAGTCTACTGACTATAAGACAGGACATGTTTCCTATCATCCTAGTCCTTTCATGAATTTATTTAGTCCTGACTCTGTAACAGGCAGCATTGCTTTGGTATAGCTTGTAAGTTTACACAGGTATGCCACAGTTTGGTGCAGTTTGGGTCAAGTAGAGCTCTGTTTCTTAAACAGAACCTTTCACTGTATGTATGCTGGGAACATTTGTCCTGTAGTGGCTATTACCATTTGTTGTGCGACTTAGTCTCAGCCAGTGGTCTGATGGAAAAAAAAAAAGCTGATTTACTTTTGAATGTATGCTTGAAGTACCTGGGTAATAAGATAAACATATTTTAAATAAAATATTTAAAAGAACGCAAAATGGAATATAAACAGCTACTTAAATGATGTGTGTGTGTGTGTGTGTGTGTGTGTGTGTGTGTGTGTGTATAAAGCATAGAAAGCATAGATCGTTGGGCCATTTAAATGAAGTGAGGCATTGTACTAGAAGCATGTTTCTCTAACTTGGGCAGGTAGCAGACTCACCTGTAGTGCTGGTTAAAACACATTGCCGGGCCCCACTCCCAGAGTTTCTGATTCAAGTACATCTACAGAGAGACCCCAAAATTTGCTTGTCTAGCATGTTCCCAGGTGTCCCCACCCTGCTGGCTCCAGACCACACTCAGAGAACCACTGTATGGCCACTTCTTCCAGCCCATGATTATTCTAAAAAGTATTTCATTAAAATTGTCTTTCGTGTTTCTCTGGGCAGCTTTTAAATTATAGCTTCTCTTTGAACTTTATACTATCATAAAACTCATCATAAATTTGAAGTCGGAAATGAATGTGGAAGGATGTGAGAATAAATACCATGTGCTTTTCATAACCATGAGCTAAGTTATCTTTAGCCTCCTAAATTTTAAGTTTCATTTACAGTATTAAAATTATAATCACTTTGAGCAAGCAACACATACACACACATGGTATTTGGATAATATTTAGTAAATACAAAACATTAATAGCTAGATAAAGATATTTGTTTTTATATTGGCCAACAATTACACAGTAAAATTACTTAATAAACTGAAAATGAATGCTAAACATTTCTTAGCAAAGTAAAAATAAAATCGTGGCTTAGTATCACAAAGACATGAAATAGTTTATTTGCTCAGTTTATTAAGAAAGTAATCTGAAACCTAAAATAACTATAGCTTAGATTTATTTTTATTTGATAATTGATAGTATTCAGACTTCTGGTCCTCCATCATCTTCATCACCACCATAAGAGTAGTTATAAGGAATTATTCAAAGTTCTTGGTTTTATGCTATTACCAGATATATCTTAGCAACACATACCTTACTAGCAGTTGTCTTCCTGCTGCTGCCCTCAACACAATACATAATACACAAGAGACACAATACAATACAAAAGTTCATAACATGAAATTCACACACAAACAAATGTTAATACCGAAATTCTAAAATGCATTCTAGATCATGGAAATGTAAAATAATAAAAAAATAAATTTTTCACTTCTTTTTTGTTTTCTTTAATTTTTCCATTCATACAGAAAGGGTAGATTGCTATCTTACAGCCTTCCTCAGTGGAGGTTTGCATCTGAAGCAGAGAATAGAAACCATGATTTGAGTGGCTATTTTCTCACTTTTTCCCAAGGATGAGTCTCAACTAGTATCACTTTAGAATTATTTCATTACATTAAATAGATGACTTAGTGTTACAGTTGAGAATGGCTGAACAATTCAATCAAAACATATAAAAGCTTTCAAGGAGACATAACTTGTATGGAAAAAGAGGTGAGCTACATTACAAATGTATTTATGGAGCTTAGAGATGTTCAGGTATGGCCTAGAAGACAAATATCCTAGAGTAGAATGCTTTATATTTTAACAAGGCATTATTTCAAACTAATTTCTCAGATATTACCTTGCAATAACCTCATCAAATCAATACTATTCTTCATTTAAATAAGTGTTAGAAAACTTAGAAGCTAAATTATCAAGATCACATTGTGAATGAGGAACAACACAGACGTCCTTACCCCATGCCAGGATGGTTTTCCTGGATCTTCAGGCATGTACCATTTGAATTCCCACTAGACATGACTGCCCCGAGAAGCTTACCTCTACTGTCCACACACCCATTTACTGATTTTACTTTCATCTGGGTAATCAAGTCTTCAGGATACATTCTCCCACACCAGTACAGCTTGTGCACCCCCTGCCCATAAAAATAAATGTGATGACCATGTTCCTTCCATGAGGCTTCCTCATGGTTCAGTAGCCTGATTCTCGAACATCAGGAGGAAAGCAGAGCTTTGCAATTCCTGTGGACCTGACTAGTCCTGCGTTAGAGAAAGCAGGAAAACCACTGAGATCGGAAAGGAGAGAGCACTAAGCATGGAGCCTCATGGACAAGCTGGGAGCTGAGACTGTTTCCTACGTTAAGAGGAGCTTCTCTCTTCTGCTCCCACTGCCAGGAATAGGATAGGGGTGGAAGAGCATCTCCATTTCTTGTTAATTTTTCAAAAATGGTTCTGAAAGCAAAGAACTACTTGTAATGTCTCTCTTCACATTCGTATAACTACATGTGTATAACTCTAAACTTAATTCTTTAAAAATCTTTGTGTAAGAAAACAAACAAACAAACAAACAAACAAGCAAACAAACAGCCCAGCCAGCATGGCTCAGTGGTTGAGAGTCTACCTATGAACCAGGAGGTCATGACTGGATTCTTGGTCAGGGTGGCAGTTTTGATTCCCAGTGGGAAGCATGCAGGAGGCAACTGATGATCCTCTCTCATCATCATCATCTCTCTCTCTCTCTCTCTCTCTCTCTCTCTCTCTCTCTCTCTCTCTCTCTCTTCCTCCCTCCGTACCTCCCTCCCTCCTTCCTCTCTCTGAAATATATAAAAATATATCTTAAAACAAACAACAAAACCCTCACAATTCTGATCATTCCCTGGGTAGAACCCTGAGGGAACAGAGTATGAATGGGAAATTAATTTCTGACTACTCTTGGGAAGGGGCGGTGATATTAATAGATTCATTGGAGATGGGTAAAAGCACAGTGTCACCCTGTGTTTTCAGTATCAATCTAAACAAGTTTGCAATCACTGAACTTTTCTCAAATGTGATGCTGCAGGAGCCGTGTTCCAAACATGCTGGGAGCCAAAGCTGTCAACAGACTGTCTGTGTGTCAACGGTGGTTTCCACATTCTCTTCCAACAAAACAAACAGGAGTGTCACATATCTCAAGATGTTTTAACATTTTAATTAATGTGCTGTGGGGAAAAAAAATAGGTGGATACAGAGATAAGACTATTTTTATCAGGTTCCCATTTAACACTGTTGAGTCATATTTTTAAATATAAGGAATGGTGTTAAATAGAGTTTCTTATTGAATTTTTTTTTGGAAATAAGTGTGTAATACTATATGCCTTTCACATTAAAATGTCCATAGCTATGCTGACTTCAATGCTATTTCAATTAATATACTTTAGGAAAAAATTACACCTATTTTGGAAACATTTGAATCTTATGCAAGCAAACATCTCTTTAAATATCCCTGATTTAAAAACAAAAATGTTTGCTTTGCCCTGCAGGCATCTATAACACAGAGATGAATTTACAGCCCTAGCCTGCAAATTTCCAACATGCAGTAGCAACCCAGTACTCATTTTGAATGAATAAGTGGATAAATGAATGTACATGCATGAATCGAGAAACATCACTGAGTACCGATAATTGTCTAGGCCACGCACAATAGGTATCACTACCCATTTGTCAATGAATTGATCACAGCATATAGAACTAACATTTTAAATTTATTGGGAATAGGAATGCAGGCGGTTATGAGGCTCCCCATTAGTTCCCCTGTTCAGCAACTAAATATTTCTACAAATGTCCTCTGAAATAGCTTGATCAATGCAAACAATTCAGTCTTTTCTCCAATTTGCTGTTTCTTATACAGGGAATAAACTCTCTGCTTTTTGTGAGTCCTGTGAAAACCTTTCCATCCTTGAAGGCCCAGATGACATGCTCTGCTTTCCGCAGACATTCTCATTCTCCATTTAGAATCAATGGTTCCTTATTTGTACTGAAAAGGCTGCCTGATATTTAATGTGAATATGCCACCTCTTCCACTAGATTGGCCTATCCTTGGGTTCCAGGATTGTATCTTATTCATCTTAACATTTCCTTTTGCTTAGAACATTACCTTGACTATACTATGCACGTGCTAGCTCGTATTTCATAAAATTGCATTTAAGGAAGATTGATAACAAGAGGGGTGGGGCACCTACTGAAGTAAAAGGGTAGATATAAGAGTTATATTATTCTTTTTCTTAATCTTTATTGTTGAAAGTATTACATATGTTCCCCTTTTTTTCCCCATTGACCCCCTCCAGGCACCCTCCACCTGGTTCTAAATATAAGCACTTTTGCTCACTAGTGTCTATCCTTGGGCCAGGTCATGTCATGAGGAGGGAGGCTACGGTATGTGTAAAGATCCTTTACCAGACTGTGATGATGGCCATAATATTGAGTAAAAATGATAATCATTCAAGTACCATGAACTGCCTTTTATGTTTAATGGAACCTCAACCAAATATGCAACACATTGTTCATAGCCATGTTTTTCAATATGAGAACACCTTTAGTGATCTGGATCACATTTTCACACTTTTCCCATATTAGAGACTAAGAGATCCTGTAGCACATCTCGGTCTCGCTGCACACATCCCAGAAATGTTTATGCTTCAGCTCTGTCAGACAGTGGGGAAAATATGCTGACTTCATTATTAATGGTGTTGATGTATCTGAAGAAACTATCAATAAACTTGTCATTGTTTTAACAATGAATACAGTGTAATTCTTTCTTCAACCACCTTTTAAAAAATTCTGTTTCCAAGGGTACTTAAATGTGGCATTATAATTCCCTTAATATAATAAGTGAGAAAATACCCCAAGACCCACATTATTTATTTTCAATATATTTTATTGATTTTTTACAGAGAGGAAGGGAGAGGGATAGAGAGTTAGAAACAGCGATGAGAGAGAAACATCGATCAGCTGCCTCCTGCATACCCCCTACTGGGGATGTGCCTGCAACCAAGGTACATGCCCTTGACCAGAATCGAACCTGGGACCCTTCAGTCCACAGGCCAACGCTCTCTCCACTGAGCCAAACCGGTTAGGGCCCACATTATTTTCTTAATTCTCCAATAACCCTTTAATACTTAATTACTGAAATCAGAATTACCAAAAACAGACCTGCCATTTTTTTCTAATATGTTTAAACCTACAAGTTTACTTATATGCTTCAGTTCTTTAGAATTATAGACTATTTATATCTTTCCTATTTGAACATATATGTAACGCTAAAATAAATATAGTGGTACCTGTAATGTCCACATTTATAAAGATTAACCCCAAAATGTTATCCTCTATCTTATAAAAATGAAATATAAATTTCCCCTTGAGAAATAATCTTCTGTTTCAAGATTGTAAATTGAATGGTACTTTTTTTTTGTTCTTACTATTAACATTTAAAGATAGCCTCAGACATGTCACATTTTCAATAACTGATTTTACCAGACATGTTGATATATTCCAAATAGTTTTGTTGCTCTACATAAAAGGTCTTAAAAATACATTTTCAAAAGATTTACCTTACAAATAAGCATAGATAGGGAAAGAAGTATATGTTTCTCCTTATTCCTTAAATCACAACCCAAACTCTCACTCATTCTTGATTTTACTTCTCACCCATCTGCCCCTTTATTAACAGAATCGAGAGGCTGTTGCTTGTATCAAGGTCAATCAAACCTCCTTTTTCTCAAAGTCATCCACTTCATTTACAGTCCATGGCATTGCATTCTACCTATGCTATGTAACGGCTGCTCATTTTTTTTTTAATTCTTTCTTGATTAAGGTATTACATATGTGTCCTCATTCCCCCCCCCCATTCATTTTTACATATATCAGCATTTAACTGTATACTATGTGTTGTACAATAATTGTTGCTCATTTATTCAAATATTTAAGTTCTGTATTGTAATTACAGGGTATATTTGAGGTTGCTTGTGAGTAGAAGCCATGCCGTTCTTCTTTTATCCCCTTAAGAGTCGCGGCCTAGGATTATGCGCACACAGTAAATTCCCAAGGATTATGGATAGGTCCACACATTGCAGGGCATTAATATATTCTCCCCTGACTCATTCTCTAACCCACACTCCTATAGCCACTTGCCTCAATATTCTCACCAATCAGGCATCTCAAATAAAAGCGACAAAACAGAACTTTTATTTCCTCTCCCAGATTTCACTACCATCCTCTGAATATGGCTCCATCATCTTTCCAGTTGTTCAAAGCAAAAACCTGAAGCTGTCCTGGATTTTCTTTTCCTTCTCCTTTCCTTCTCTCACATCTGATCTACTAGCAAAGTGCAACTTCCAAAATGAAATCTGAATCTCAATATTCCTCTCTAACTTCCCTGCTACCCTCCTGGTCCAAACTACCACCATCTTCCCCTGGATCACTAAATAGCTTCTACCGATTTTCCCTTCTTTATCTCATTCCTCCATAGTTCACTCTCCAGGCAGTCATCTTTAAAGATCAATCAGATCTGTACCTTTCACTCTTGATTCCCCTGACTGGCTTCCATTGCTCTTAGGTTAATATGCACCATCTACCACAGCATAGAAAGCCCTTCAGGCTCTGCCCCTCCCAAGCTGCTTACACGTGCCCACAGTCTCTATGCTGTCAGTGGCATGCGAGTGATAAGGACAGTGAGGCTCCATAACTGCGAAATAAAAATCAATGCTCTTGGGAGGTATTCCACTTACTCTTGGGGGGAGGGAGGTCCAAGAACACAATTTGAAGAAAGAATAGAAGTTTGTAAGGTAGACAACGTTTGTGTGTTGTGTAAAGAGGAATGAGGAATAGATAGGACAGAGTATTTCAGTAAAGGTATTTTTCCCAAAAACAATTTGTGGTGGGATAATGCACTCACTGTTTCTTATTAGATTAGTAACCTATCAAACTATGCCCTACATCTGAGAGAATCCTCAATTATTTCCGACTTCTTGTCCGATCTACTTACCCGTTTCATTTCTTTCTTTTTTTTTTCTTTCTTTTTAAACATAGGTCTCAAAACTGGGCACTCTTCACACCTTGAACTGGGACATGTGACTGTCTTGACATTGAAGTTAAGGGTATGGGACATAACACCACGTCAAATCACATGTATATTTACACTCTTGAAATGTTGGAAAAACAATCTCATAGAACAGGGGCCGGCAAACTATAGCCTATAGGCCAAATATGACCCACTGTTTGTTTTTTAAATAAAATTTTATTGGAATACAGACATACCCATTTGTTTATCTATTAGTCATGACTGTTTTCACATTATAATGGTAGAGTTGAGTAGCTGGGACAGAAACCCTATGGTCATGCGAAACAAAACATATTTACTCTTAAGGAAATGTTTGTATACCGCTGTCATAAACAGTAGCATTTATTTTTTTAAGGGAGAATTAAATGTATATGACATTTTTCATGGGTTAGGTAAACTGCACTATTAAAAAAACAGTTTATTTTTTTTAATGTGGTAATAGAGTAGCTCATATTCACTACTATTCCTGAGATAGTTTAATTGTTAAAGAAAACATTGTGGTTTATGTAAGGCCCTTGTAAGTGAGGTATCATTGCTGTATGATCAGTTGATATTTTAAGACTTGAAAGTACCTTTCAGTACATCCTTAAAATGTACAACAATGGGAAGTGATTTGGTGAAATAAAAATGTTATATCTGGCTCCAGCCCAAATTGCTCAAGGCCATGTAAAAATCTGAGGAGATGCAGACATAATAGGCACGCTAGGTTGGAAATAATGTCACATTTTTCTAAATGCAAAGGCTAATTTTGTGCCACTTACTAAGCCAGGTTCAGGTTTCACTGACAATCTTTATTAACCTCTTATTTCCTGCCTGTGTATAATTTTTCACTCAAATATACTCCAGGTTGCCTAGTCATGACATGTATAGGATTTTTAAACTGTTTTTTAACTGCATGCCTTTAAATAATTTCATTCACTTTTATGTGTGACTGAACAAAAGTTTTCAGTTTTCAAATGCTTTATTGCATTTTAATAGTTCACAAAATGATTATTTTTTTTCAGCTTGAAATTTTGCAGTAGTTAGTATAGTAGTTGTGTGTGTGCCTAAGAGCTTATGTCATTTCATTAGGGAGAAGGGGAAGAGAATATGGGAATTATGACCACTCAGAGAAGACCCTCATAAGAACAATAAGTTATTTTTCTTCACATTTAAAGCTGCATTTTAATAAGATGATAAGAGTAATGATGGAAAATATTACAGTTATCTAAAGACCGAGGACTTTGAACAAGAAACAAACAAAACAGTCCTCCTGAGTTGTGAAAGTTTCTAAACTTGCTGACCAGGACTGTGTCTGGAAATTCCTGGATGGTGTCTGGAAATTCCTGTTCAGAGCATTTTGCTCTTTTACCTTCCCCCTCCTTTGTCTCTTGGGGAGATGGCTACTGTTTTGTTTTCAGTTCTTCCTCCCCCTTCTCGCCACCCCCCCCATCTTCTCTCTTCTCTCCCATCTAAGCCTATGGTTTTGACAATAACATCTGAATACTGGGCTCCAAATCGACCCACTCACCCTGTGTCACCTGGGAGCTGTAGGGCAGCATATGCATATTTGCTGGACATTTATACAATCGTTACATCATTTTAATGTATGTTAATAGTGGAGCTTCCCCTCACTGTTCTTTATTTTCAAAATTTATTGTATTTATTCTACAATATTAAATTAACAAATGTCTAGCGAATAAAGTTTAAAATCAGAAAATAATCGGAGGGCTGTACAGCACAAAAATTTTAAGAAATATTTTATTGATTTTTTTTGAGAGAAAGGAAGGAGGAGGGAGGGAAGGAGAGAGAGAGAGAAGAGAGAGAGAGATAGGCTGACTCCACACGCACCCTGATGGACTGGGGTCTGAATGGCAACCTGAGCATAGCATGTGCCCTGATCAGCAATGGGACTGGCACTCCCTCAGTGTACAGGACAATGTGCAACTAACTGAGCCCCTTGTCCAGGGCTGATTTATTGTTTGATAGTCCCCAGAACCTCACTTTTCTTCCTCAAATACATATTAAGTCGGTACTTCACAAATTGTGATCTACAAACCACCTGGCAGAAACAACTGTGTCATTTTCTTAAAATATCAACTCCTAAGTCCCACCCAGGGCCTCAGAAACAGTCCTGCAGTGGTGAGCCATATTTTAAAATCCCCAGACAATAATTACATATACCAGATTTTGAGAACCAATTTAATACGTTTTCAAAACTTATAAAAAATTTTAAAAAATAAATCCTTCTTTTCTACTCCATTTATCATATCCTCTACAATATATTTCTTCCCTTCTGCTCTAATCCACCCCCTAAGCCAGCCGTGGGCAAACTACGGCCCGCTGGCCGGATCCGGCCCGTTTGAAATGAATAAAACTAAAAAAAAAAAAGACCGTACCCTTTTATGTAATGATGTTTACTTTGAATTTATATTAGTTCACACAAACACTCCATCCATGCTTTTGTTCCGGCCCTCTGGTCCAGTTTAAGAACCCATTGTGGTCCTCGAGTCAAAAAGTTTGCCCACCCCTGCTAAGCCCTCGCATCTGGATAATCGAAAAACCTTTGAAATGATTTCCTTGTTTTTAGATATCCAATGCTGTCAGATTTGTCACCTAGAATCATAATTTGAACCTTGGAATCACTGGCTTTCTAGGGAAATGGACCATTTTTCTACTTGATATCAATGTTACTTAAGGCATCTCATTAATTCCTACAAACTCCTCTCCTCAAGAGAATTAGATTACTTGCTATTCTTAAACATATATTCCTCATCATATATCTGTACTTTGTTCAAGTTTTTCCAGGTACCTTGCCATTCCCTCTTCAATTCAATTTATTTATTATACAAAGTTCACTTTAAATTTACATCCTGCATGAAACACTGTCTTACCACCTTAGTGGCTTGACCCCCCTCCCCCAACCATCCCTTAAATCCCGGGGCATTCAGACACAATATATGTCTTTATTGTAGCTATTTCTATATGGGTTGAGGGATCACAGCACAATCATCCACCCACTTCACTGACAAAACTTATTGATTTGACAAAGATATACAAGCATGAATTTAAATCAACACTGAGAATGTGTCTTCAAGCATACACAAATGACAGGTCACTTCTGTTAGGGATACAAGGAAAAGGGGGGATTAGGGATTTTAAAAAGTGGTTTTAGCTATGGCATCCTGAAACACATAAAGTGAACTCAAAATAAACCTTGACCTGAGAAATGTACGTCTGCATCTGAAAGAGAAGCTGGAAGGTATATCCTTTAGTGGGCAGTTAGTGTGAGCAGAACTGTGGCTGCATAAGCCCATGTTTAGAGGAAGGGGGTTGAAAAATGCCTCCTCAACTGAGGTGAGTTACATAAACGGAAGTTTTCCTACCTTTCTTTGCTCAGTAGAAAAGCTTAGTTGGAATGAAGCAACAGCCAATAAACCTGTGTGTGTGTGTGTGTGTTGGGGGGGTGTGGGGGGGCAGGGGTCTGGTCCAGTCAAGTAGAGGCAAATATTCAGATCTCTGCATTCTGTGAGCCAGACCCACAGGAAACAGCTACTTCCAATAGTTCTCAAACCCAGGAACACCATTGTTTCTAGGTCATAAATAAAGCCCATATTGTAACTGTGACTCCTTTTCAATCCCCACCCCTGGTTACCCATGCCTAACTCCATTAAATAAAGATTCATTCATAGGTACTACAATATATACATGCTATTATATTAGGCACAGGGACACCATAGGGTCAAAGACCCTGGAACATTTACAAGTAATTATGGTGTGAGGTTGTAATTTCTGCTTTTTAAAATTATTTAATTATTTATTTATTTTTGCTATAAACCAAATGCTATGGGGACAAAAAGGTGGAGGTAAATTTACCTGGGCAATCGAGAAAGGCCTTGCAGAATAACTCCCTTTCACATAAGCAGCAATAAGCAGCAAGATTATTCCAGGAAAAAGGGAACAGAATCACTAAAAGCACAGAGCATGGATATGCTTGACAGGTTGGGAAAGAATTTAGAATGGAATGTGGGATGCATCATGGAGCGTGGTGGGTGGAAGGACATGGAACTTCCTTGAGACATTGCTTGTGACTTTGAAGAGTATCAGTGATGGGTGGTGGGTCCATGGGCATCTATTGTATTACTCTCTATATCTAAGATGATGGCAGCCTCAGATAGCCTTAGAAGGCTGCATCATCTTAATTTGTGGGGCCATCCCGTAAGGCCATTCCTAATTTCATAAATGGTCTTTGCCCCTCTTCTTTCTTTTCTTCATAGTGACAATTTTAAATGCTTCTAATGCATAAATTTTCAGAACATGAACTCCACGGAGAGGAATGTACTATAAAGGATCCTGGACTTGTACAAGATCAGATTTTGACTCTGCCTATAAATACCTCAAATTAGGTAAGTTGGATAATTGTTTCTAAACCCCTGATTTCCATATGCAATACAAGAATAATTCCTACAATCTTTACAGGAACAAAACAATGATTGTGAAAGCCTTTTTGTTAGTAAAGAATAGACAATTAAAGAAAAGTATAACTATATATATATAGTTATATTCTGTAAAACTTTTGAAAATAGGATTTTTATGGGCACATCTTTATCCTATGCCTATACAGTACTTCACACACATAGGTCAGGTCATAAAAATAAATTTTCTCTCAATAAGATCAAGAGCAAACAAATAAAAATGCTGTTATGTCAAATACTATCCAATTATTTTGTGTTAATACATTTTTTCTATGATAATAAAAATTAAAATAACAGCAAAATAAAGGTGATGCCACAATAAAGATTTAAAGATAAGGATAAAATGCAGCTTATTCAATTGGTCTAAGGCTTGTTTTGACATCAACAATACCAAATCTGTAACAGGAGTGATCTTAGATAAGGGTAAAAGTTAGATCTTAAAAATGTATTGGGTCTTTTTTTGGAACATTAAGCCATTAAGGTTAATTTAATGACTTTTCATATACCCATAGTGTCAGCAGTTTCATAATAAAGAATTCTGTGTACCAGTGTAGAGAAGGCTTCAGGGGTTGTTTTATATGCTGTTTTTGACAATTCAACTAAGCCAGGGGTCATCTGAAGATGTGGAGATTAAAAAAAATAAATTCACAAAGATGGCTGAGCTAACTCTTTGCAATAACTAATAGAATCTTATATGGTGGGAAGTAACTGATTATGTGAATAGCCTGTGGTGATGTATCGTGGAGGGAAAAATGTTTTTTGTCTTTTTCCCCAGTTTTTAATTAATAAATTTGATACACACACAAACACACGTATTTTTCATTCTAAGTTGATGATACAGATGGTCTAAGAAAAAAATATTTGCTTTCAATGTTCTTATTTTTTAATCTTGAAACCATATTTGTTCTTCCTCTTCATTATTTCTCCATGACTGTTATGTCCGATTACACATTATCAGACTATTTCCACCTTATTCTTACTTAACTTCTGATCTTCGTACTCTTTAATATGTGGTTTGGATCTGACTCCCTTTTGTAAGATGACCTGCATTCCTTAGGCCACATGATCTCACTCACTCATGGATAATAGAGACCATTATAAACTTATGAACAATAATAGATACAGAGGCAGAGCTGCCTCAAACTGATTGTCAAACTGCAGCGGGAAGGCCGGGGAGGGTTGGGGGGCAGGAGGGAGGGGGGTAAGAGATCAACCGAAGGACTTGTATGCATGCATATAAGCATAACCAATGGACATAAGACACTGGGGGGTAGGGGAGGCCAGGGGATTGTCAAGAGCGGGGGGAAAAAAAGGACACATATGTAATACCCTTTATAATAAAGGGTCTTGATCTTTAAGAAATAAAACAATTTTAAAAAAATGTCCTTAACCTTTACTATACACTGCCCATGGAGAAGTGTACAGTCTTCCTGTTTCATGGAATCATGAACACACATCTGGGTAACCTGAAGAAAAGTCCAGAAATGTCTTTCTTTACAGAGTAGAAGAGTCTCAGAATTCATCAGACACGTTGACATTTCCCTGACATGAAGCTCTAAGGTAGGAAACACCTTGCCTCTGGGGAAATCAGGGAAGGAGGTGGTCTCCAAGTTGTGTATTTATAATTGTGAGGACCTTATCATCTCTGCTTAGCAAGAGGACAAAAAATTGTCCCCCAAAATAAAAGGAGTATAGTGAGGCAAAGTCAGCATAGATGATATTAACATAAGGCATTTGGGTGTTTTGGGGATAATAAAACCATTATCTCTAAAACTGAATCACAGAAGCTAGATCTCATTATATTATGATGGGCAACAGTGAAGTGCATGGGCCCTCCACCCACTGTATAGTTGCAGCATCACTATACCTTCTGGCAAGTGAGGTACTCTGTTAGTACATGAACACTTTCAGCTTTGTATTATTTTCCAAATTGTTTCTAGACTTAATATGAATTATAAACATATGATCAGTAATTTAAATCTACAGAAAAAAGAAAAAATTAAAAAAGAAAACCTGATTTAGAATATCTACAAGTATGGTAAAATATTATTTTGGATGTGAATTATATTTGCTTATATTAAAAAATTGCACATTGACTAAAGCCCAATAAATTCAGCCCAATGTATTCAGTTCCTCCACTGTATTAGCCATACAATAAACTCTGAGCAGGTTACAAAGATAGTTTCAGTTCTTTCTTTCAAAGAAAATACAAAATTATGCATCCAAAGTGAAGTAAACATAAATTAGGTTGGAAAACAATGAGATCAAAATTGTATTTGGCAGATAAACATAAATTTTGTAAAATAAAAACTGAAATGTTAAGTCTAAACATACAGTGAGATCAAAATTGGCAAGTATTTAAGCAAAACAAAACAACCCAGAAATGTTTATCTCAATTATCTTTCAGAATAAAAGTGATTTGTTCAACTTAGATTTGCTGCAGATTTGAGTTATTTGGTGGAAGTAGACATGTCCATATCTCACTGGTCATCAAGACAAATATATCCAGCCAAACCAGAAACTCAAATCACACATTGATACACATCTTCCCATGGGGAAGACTTGGCTATGTGGATTTAACAATTGCCAAGCAAGCCATTTGCTTGAAATGAGGTTTTTCTGGGCAGGGGTGAGGACTGAGAAAGGAAGGAGAGTTAGCTAAAAGGGCTGCAGAAAGTGACATAAGTAACTTAAGACAGAAGTTTGGAGAAAAGATAGCTTCAAGAATTGTGAAAGTGGACACCCAAGAAAATTATGGGTGATGCCCAGGTCTATACCCTAATGGGTACATTGACAGTCATTCCAATCTCAGTAGTGTCTTTGAGTCGCTTCCATGCAGTTAATACCTTCTTTCTCACTTCTCCAATACTTAACACCATGTCTATAAGTTAATAGATACTCAGTCACCATTTGCTGAGCAAATTATTGAATCTATTTGCTTGCACTGGAGCACTGGTTTGCAACATAAGGAAGACTATTCAAGAAATCACCCTCTAGTTCACTCTCTTCATTTTGGTCTCTAAATTTTTTGCTGTTGCTGCTGCTGCTGGTTGTGGTGGTGGTGGTTGTGGTTGCGGTGGTGGTGGTGGTGGTGGTGGTGGTGGTGGTGTGTGTGTACTTTAACAGAGATGTTAGAGAAAGAAAATTCTGTCAAAGGAACATTCCATTGAAGGAAAATATTGACATTCACAGAACAGAACAAAGCGTTTGGTGCCCCTCTATCATTAACATCCCTCTCCCATCAAAGGAAAGCACAGAGGTGAAAGGATTTCACAGAGAAAGCAGGTTGTAGTCCCATTGACAGCTAGGAAATGAAATGACATCAAGTACTGGACGATTGCCCTCAATTAGCCTATGCAAAGCAAGAATTAATTACCAGCATTGAGAAAGCTCACCTTTGACTCCTCTTTCAAGATTTCACTTACATTGTGTGTTTCTCTGGCATTATAAATGAAAGTCCAGTAGAATTGAAAACTTGCTTTTTCCGTAATATATTTTAACAGAAAGTAGTTTTTATTTTATTATTCTTTAATGTGGAAACTCACATAAAGAAAAAAGAAGCTTTGCTGGTCTAAGATATATATAAATCTATGTGTTGCTATAGATGTAGATATAGTTATATAATATATAGATCTATAGATAAGATACATATAGATACAGATATATGAATGACTGTGATTTTCTGATCGAGAATGCAATGGGCATTAATGGCACCATTGTATATATTGACTTTTGAATTCCCAAGGCAGCAATTCAATATATTAAAGTAAACCTATAAAGTAATTTTATTCCTATACAAGGAAATAAATCATAAAAACAATATCTATATAGGTACAGATCCTATTCTTCAACATACTCCTCTAACAAGAGCTGTATACTATTTTTCTGAAGCCTGTAATAAAATAAATCCAAATGAATCCCTAAAGTCATTCACTTAATAAAATAATTTGGTTAGGCAAACAATAAAAATCTCTTTGGCAACAATGAAATGGCATCTGAGCACGCAGGAATACCCATGTAAAAGTCTAAAATGTCATTTGCTGGGTTTGGTTGGTATCTGGGCAAATGGAAAAGCTTAGCTTGGCTTAGCTAATATTGCTAAGAAGCATCGATCTTAGGTAAAATAAGAGTTAGAAAATACAAGAAATTGGCAAAATATAAGCAATAAGAACCCAGGAAAGTGGAGAAAGAAAAGCAGGAAAAGGGGCTTGAGAGAGGAAATGAATATTTGCTTGAGTACCTAAGTTTTAGCTTCTGGGTGAGAGTCTTCCACCTATGACTGTGCAAATGATGACAGCATGATACCAACTAGGAACTTAAACTGGGGTCAAAGTCAGAAGGATGAGAAATGAGGAGCATGTTCTTCTTGAAAAACCACCACATTTGAACTCAACCAGATGTAAGTTCAAATCTTCCTTCTTTCATTTCACCACATCTAGACAAATCAGTTGATTTCCAATCCTCTCCATATACTTTTTTTCAACATAGAACAGTCCATTAATCACATTTTTTCAATGAAAATTACCTCTATTTTTCCTTTCTTTTTTCACCCACCCCTCTTCCCTTTGGCAATCATCAGCTTGTAATCTATGTCTATGAAGCTGTTTCTTTGCTTTGTTTATTCCTGTGTGTGTGTGTGTGTGTGTGTGTGTGTGTGTGTGTGCGTGTGTGTTTACATTCTACATATAAATGAAACCATGTAGTATTTTTTTCTGTCTGACTTATTTCACTTAGCACAAGTTGGTCAAATTCGATGAAAGACTATTCCATATCACACTCACCTCCATAGCCAGCTGTTATTTTTCTGAAAGCTGCCAGCCAGTCAACAGGGAAGGTGATAGATTTGATAATTTAATAGGAACAAAGTAGCTCAAATAAAAAAAAAAATTTGGTAATATACAGCAGTATGTACACAGATATCATACTTGACCTAGTAACTGCCTACTATATCAGGTTTCCAAACTAAGTTCAGTGGAGCCCAGGGTAGGGGCATAAATGTGTGTCCCCTGAAAAAGGAGAATTATGTGACTTGACATTCCTAGAAAACGTCATATGTATTAAGGGATCCAGATAATAGTAGTTCATTATCCCAATACAATATTGGGGCTCAAAAGGAGATGCTACCTATACGCATTCTCCTGGAGAAAGTTTAGTGAGGTGATGAAAGAGAGTTGGTCAACCTCTTCCGATCTCAGGTATTTCATCCATGAAACTGGGGTATTCTTAGTGTCCATTTCAGAGTTGTTCAAGTGCATCAAACTGTGCCTGCACATAGTGAGAGTATAATACATGGAAGCTGCTATTAGTATAATTAATACAAATAATATTGGCCTCCTAATTCTGCCAAGTATAGCTTTCAGAGACTACTAAGACTGTTCTTTTTAAATAGTTATCTGTAGAAAGATGCTTGGGGATGAAGGCAGGACGGGGTTGTTTCTCCAGACCAGTGCTGGTTTTCATGGCGAATGAAACTGAATGGTGTATTTTCCAAAGGGGGTTTATTGTTTCAGGCTGCATTTGAAAAAGCCAATTATTTCCCCACAAAAGCTGTCAGTAAATAATGAGTCATGATACAGTATTTTGTAACTTTTCAGAGAATTATTTTCAGCGATATGTCTCTGAGTAACTTTAAAATTCTGTTGCAACTAGTTAGTTTAGACAATGTCCGCCAACTTCTGCCTTGGGTGTTAAAGAGTGAACCACTCAATTTAAGCAGAATAAGGCTGAGCTGACTATTCTTGAATATGGAAATGTTGCAGTCTGCCCCAAAGTAAATAGAAATTGGCCATTTGAAAATGTCACCAAACCAGAGCTTTCAAAGGTGTTAAATATTTAACTGTAGCTAATAGACTGCAAAATAATGCTTGCTTGGCCAAATGCATGTGCATTTTATTTCTCCCTGATAGTTTTTGGCATCATCTTCCTTGTAGCTTCACTCAGTTTTTCACAAGCAGATCAGGCCTGAAGATGGCAAAGACAACCTGGTTCCAGAAAACTCCAGGTTTAGCTTAAGGAGAGTGCTTTAGAAACTAGGCTTTGGACTTGGGTTCAAATTTCAGATATGAAACCTCAAATCTATGTAACTTAAAGCAAACCACCTCATCTCTGTAGGCCTCAGTTTCCTCATCTGCAAAGTCTTATCCTATATAATAAAGAGTTAATATGCAAATTAACCCTCACACCCTCACAAGATGGCTGCCTACAACCAGGATGGCAGGGGGGTTAGTGAGGGACAACCAAACAACTGAACAGTAGGCTGTGAGGGGTGACCAGGCCAGCAGGGGGGGGGACAGTTGGGGGTAACCAGGTCAGCAGAGGGGGCAGTTGGGGGTGACCACGCTGGCAGGAGGGGCAGTAAGAGGTGACCAGGCTGGCGGGGAGGGCAGTTGGGGGTGACCAGGCTGGCGGGGAGGGCAGTTGGGGGTGACCAGGCCAGGGGAGGGCAATTAGGGGCAACCAGGCAGGCAGAGGGGGCAGTTGGAGGCAACCAGGCCGGCGGGGTGGGAAGCTGCAGTTAGGGGTGACCAGGCCGGTGGGAGGGCAGTTAGGAGTGACCAGGCCAGCAGGGAGGGGGCAATGGCGGCAACCTTGCTGGCAGAGGGGGGGCAGTTAGGGGTGACCAGGCTGGCAGGGGGGGTGGCAGTTAGGGGCAATCAGGATCAAACAGGCAGGCAGGTGAGCGATTAGGAGCCAGTGGTCCAGGATTATGAGAGGGATGTCTGACTGCCGGTTTAGGCCCGATCCCAGAGAGATCGGGCCTAAACCGGCAGTCAGACATCCCCCAAGGGGCCCGAATTGGAGAGGGTGCAGGCTGGGCTGAGGGGACCCCCCAACCCCCATGCATGAGTTTTGTGCACCAGGCCTCTAGTAAGTGGTATAAAAAGAGATCATGGGCATTAGGTACTTAACACTGTGCCAGGGACACTGTAAGCCCAATTAATATTAGCAGTAAGTACAATAATCATCATGGTTTTGTTACACATCAATTGTTTTCCTATCTCTAGGCACTCAATTTTGTGTTCTTCATAGGCATGCTCCCTCCCTGGGGCTTTGCATGGGTGTCCCCTACCAAGGCCTTGGCTTATCTTTCCAGTGTTAGCAGTCATTCCTACCCCCCTTCCCCACTACCCCCCATCTACTTACTGTAACTGAACTTATATTAAGCATTTACTTTATAAACTTAATGTTCTCGCTAAGACAAGTGTGAGCTCCTTAAAGGAAGGACTGTCTCTATTTTTCATCCTGAATTTCCACAGTCCAGAAAAGGGCATGATTCACTGAGGCCTCTAAATAAATGCTTATTGATGAACCAACTCATTATAATTATGGTGAGTATACCTCTGTAGCAACTTATTTAGTTTATGCATTATGATATGACTCAGGGTACAATATCATATTATTAAAAAGCATTCCTGAAAAAGCTCATCCATCACCCAGGCATTATACATGACTTTTACTAATTTTAGCACCAAGTGTATCATTAGTGTCCGGGATTCCGGTAAAAGTAATATGCTAAGGGGATCTTGGAGAAAGTGTATATTATAAGCATAACATCTCCTGATCACGTTACAAGTCTAAGACTCTGTGATAACTTCCAAAAATAACCCAGGTCTTTTAGAAATGGCTCTAAGAAATGAGATAGGAGAATGTCCACTCATCCAGGAATGTGGGCAGAGTTAATCAAAGTCTTTTCCCTTCTTCATGAGAACTTGACCTTTAGTGAAGGTTCTAGCTCTGTCCCCTGTTCACCTGATATATACCAACTATGTCACTTAGGAATAGTACTTATAAGAAAAATGACCCTGATTGACAGATGGGGTCTAGTCTGGAAAGAACTAGAAATAAACTATAAATATCTGGAAAAGAAGTTTTTTATAGTTTTGGGTGTCCCCTGAATGTGGTGACCTTTCTGTCATACCCCTGTCATATACTAAGTCAGCTATGCCCATGGACGTGTCAGAAACGCTGGATGTTATGTTATGGGGCATAAAACATCTAAGCCAAGGTAGGTCTGCTGCCTGCCTGATTTGGAAGTACCTCCTTGTACCTGAGCTGTCTGCCACATGGCAAAATCAGGTCCATTTCTGCCTGAAGAAAAGCCCTAAAGCTTCCCTACTGGGAAGCTGTGGTTTTCCTTCCACACCTTTCTAATGAAGCTAATGTCAGTAGGGCCAATGGCAGTTGTTATGGACTGAATGGTTGTGCCATGCTCAATCCCATTTCACATGTTGAAGCACCAACCCCTAATATGATGGCATTTGCCGGTGTGCCTTTTGGAGGTAAGAGGTTAGATGAGGGCATGCCAGTGGGACCTCCATGATAGGCTCCATGTCCTTACAACAAGAGCAAGAGATAGGGGCTCACTGCCTCCCCCATGTGAGGGCACATTGAGAAGGTGGCATCTGAGACCCAGGAAGAGGACACTCACCAGGAGCTGAATCCATGGCACCTTGAGCTTAGATCTTCCAGCCTCCAGAATTGTAAGAAATATATTCCTGTGGTTTAAGCCACCCAGTCTTTGGTAATTTGTTAGAGCAGCAGGGTCTGAGTGAGAGCAGTCTTTTGAGAATCACTGCTTGGTGGAGCCCAAAAAGAAGACCCCCTGGGAGCAAAGCAGGACAGGTATGGCTTAATGGCTATGGAACTCACAGATAATATTTTGCAAAGGGGTTGCCTGGTCAAAGAGCATAGACTGAGCATAAAAATTAGGTGAGAAAACCAATGGAAAGTATGCTACTTCAACTTCTGATGGCAGAAAGGAAAATTAATAGTGCTCAGGAATCCTTTCAGTCATACACTGGTACATGGGCTTTGAACTATTTTTAATTTCTTCGAGAAGTTCTTGGAGTATTTAAGCTAAATAAAGGAGTTGAACTATGCACATAAACTAAATAAATATAGTAACCAAAGTGGCACATTACTTTTATCTTAAAACAATCTTCATTTCTTATTCTCTACTTGTTTTTTGGCTAAATTCTTTATTAAAGTGCTTTCTTTGCAAAGACAAGCAGTGTCCTAACTCCTGACCTACTATTATATATTGGGAGACATTAAAGAGAAAATGTCCCACTGTGGAAGTGATAAAAAATAAGACCTTTGAGTAGAAGGAATTCTGATTTTTTACATAACTCAAACTCTTCCTAGGGCTCTTTCATTCCTGAAAATTGCAATAAAAAAGGACACAGGAGGGAGTCGAGAACTCCAGATTCATGGGTAGGATTGGACAGCCCATCAGAATGATGTTGCGACCAAGCACCTGCCTCTCTGCCTCCCAGGAGATGGGTTCTCACTTGAATTAGAAGGAAGAGACTGGTGAATCCTTGCAGGACAGACATTCTGAAATCCCATCCTTTCCCCTCCACTCCCACTCTCTATTATTACAGCATTGTTTGGTTTTGTATTTTTCCACATAGAAAATTATAAGAGCGTATACTCAGACTTCTTATTTCTTGTTTCTTTAATATTCCCAAAGCACAGCTCCTCTTAGTCACTGCCTTCTCAATTGGTGCCTCACTGTCCTCCACCAGATGTCCAAAGTTAGATGCTCCAACTGAAATCCTTCATTTCTAGCCATGCACACTCCAATGTATACACACACTCCCTATCAGACACCAGATAAGAGTGAACAAGTGGGAGATACTGGGCTTTAGACGTTTCAAATCTGAATGAGCACACCTTCCATGTAACGTAATACTCAATGATTCTTTTTGGAAGAAGGGGGTAAGATGTGTTTTTCCACAGATAGCCTTAAGCCTAAGCAATACTGATTTCTCTGTAGATAAGAGCAAAAATGCATCCAGACGCAATCATTTCACAGTCATTCAGTGTTAGTTGATGTCATCATTAATGGCATTTTATTAATAGTGTTGGTGCTTAGTTCTCAAAGACCACTGAACAAGGACTTCATAAAAAGAAATACAATGAGTATTATATGCAAAATGCATATTGTCAGACGTGGTATGAATTCGCCTTCCACAATTTGATTTGTGAGTCATTGCACCAAGCAAAACTGTGCTTTTGGCAACTTGGACCGACCCTCCCTCCAGAGTCCTAACCTTTATCAGACTAAACAGGTACAATCAGCTCTGAACTTTTATTGTCAAATCTAATCCAAGTGTGATTCCACCCACGCTGAAAATTCATAAGGGTAGGGCACTTTTACATTTTCCTTATTTGGTCGCTGAATATTTTGATAACTTCTCTTTAGTCATCATCCACATTCCTTTCCTCTCAACCACAAATCTCAATGGTTGACTTTTAAAAGTTATTTGTTTAGTTATTTTCGTCTAAAAGGGTAAAGGGGCATGAAAATGAATGGCACACCTCCTTGTGCAGCAAACACAGAACCTGTAATCTCAAGACCCTGAAAGTCTATCAAGTTTGCATGTCTCTCACTGATGAATCCAAGACGCAGCGCCCCCCCCACCTCCACATCTTCAGTTAGCCACGAGGGAAAATGAGACCCAGTCGTGCATCACTGAGACGACTGATCTTGGGTTCTGCTGCCGTGGGAAGCCTTCACTGAAGAAGAAAGCATGGTCCAGCACTGTGCTCAGAGCTGGGAATCAGTCCTCTTCAATTATGTCTCCAGTTAGTTCACTGGCTTATTTTATGAGCTGGTATGCTAATTATGTTCTATCAAAGTGACTGAAACAACCTGCTTTAACAAATTGTATGTGTGGTTATTCTGGGAAGGGGGAGTGCCAGGTGACTTTCAGTACGTGCATTACATTTAGCATGAAACACACAGATTTCACAGACCTTGGTGTTGGAGTCCAAAATGGGTTGCTGAGACTATGGGCACAAGACAGGGAGCACGGGGCATCCTTTTCTGCCAAGAGGGTTGCGTTTGCTTGTCTTTAATTGGTCAGCCATTGTAAACCATCCTAAGAATAGGAGCTGCTTAAGCAAGTGCCACTAAGGCTGTAAATTTATTGGAAAAAGAAAGCATGTGGGCAGAAAGAATTTACTTTCCAGAAGAAGTGGGTATGTGTCTGTTAGTAAACTTAAGTTGTAACCGTGGAACAAATGAGGCAGATCTGAAGAATAAAAATAAGTAACCTATTTACTTTATATCCATAAAAGAATAGGTGTTTTTCACCCCCAAGAATAATTAGGATTGGAAGACAGAAAGTAGATAGATGGCCTTTGCTTTGGCATTAGTCTTTGTCCCTAAATAGGTCGGCCATCTGTCCCAGTTTGCTCAGCAATGTCCTGGTTTTAGCAAGCAGCCTAGAATTCCTCAGTCCCGAGCAAATCGGAATGGATGGGCATCCCCTACCCACCTGTTGAATAAATGCAGATATCTAAGCTCCAGAAGGTCTGGGGTAGAGTGTAAGCATCTTTTGCTGTAGCATGTTTCTCAGGCGATGCTGATGCCTACCAAAGGTGGGAAATATAGACTCCAATGTAGAGGATAGAGGTATGCAGGAATCACCCTGGCCAGGCCTGCATTTATTTAAAGGTGGTGTGTGCATGCCAACTTCTGCCTTCAACTTAGTTCCCATCTGCTGGAGGTGCCAAACCACACCTAAAATAACTATAGCATAAAAGCAAAAACAAAAGCAAGTGCACAAGTACAAGAAAAATGCATTAATTAAAAAAACAAAAAAAACCCACAAAAACATGGCAGGGGAAAGGGTTGGGGAAGCAGGCCGGCAAGCCAATAGTTTTGGGAGCAAACAACGGGATCCTGCCAGACTCTGAGAGTTTTTCCTTCAGAAAACTTTGCTGCCCTGGAAGGCTCCTTTATTTGCCATAAGAAGCAGCCACTCTACTCACAGCAGCTTGTGTTTCTCTCAGACTTGGATCATTTTCCCAGCTCTTTAATAAGACTAAATAAATGGTGTCAACTTCAGAAAGTGTAGCACATTCTGTTTAGAGAAGTGCACATTCCTTCATACTATTAAACTGTGATAACCTCTGGCAAGAAGCATATATCCCTTTGCTCCGTCTCCTCTGAGAAGAACTTTTCCTTCTGTTCTCACGTGGTCATTAAAGAAACAAAGACTACCATATTTAGTGAAAGACAAAAGGGCATGCTTTTAGGAAAATATTGACTTAGAAAACCTTATCCCTGAGAAAAAGATTGTAATGGAACGAGCCAATGAAAAATTCCCACTGAGATTTACAAGATTTAGAAACGCACTTTTGTGCTTATGTTCACATGTCACTTTAAATGGACCCAGAGCATTAAATCTATGCTGACTTTAGCTGGTGGCTATGTTTGGGAAATTATGGTTTAAATCCCACTTTTGTAGTGGGGAAAAAGTAATCCCATGAAGCTGCCTGGTCGGATGATGGTAAAAGAACATCCTTTCATGAAAGACACATTGCAGAGAACAAGCAAATAAACTACAACCCACAGAGGATCGAAGACTCTCTGAATATTTTACTTAGGATATGTCTTCTTTTCAAATTAAGTTAAATTAAGGACAAATAAAGAAATGAAAGTATTATCAATAGCCTATACAACCCAGCATTTCTCCCCCAAAACAATTCCTCTCTGAAGAATGCCCTAATGGCTATGACTGCATACAACCACTCCTTTTTTTAAATATAGTATTTTTCTTTCAGCACTTTCCTTACTCTGCTTTGCTTCATCATAATTTGTACATTTGCCTTATTCCCTAGATTTAAGCTGCTGTGAGGAGAGAGGAGGTGTCTGATCCATTTATTCATTTATTCATTCAACCAATATATACTGAGTACCTGGCATGTGTCAGGCTCAGTTCCAGGCCTAGGATACAACAGTGAATGAAAGTCCAGTCACTGAATTATGTTGACAGACTTGGGAATTTAGGATTTTAAAGCAATCAAGAAATTGTGATGCCAACTATAAGGAACAGATAGACTGTGACTCTACAAACCTAATCGTGAATGGGCAAGGCAGAATTCTCAGGGAAAATGACACTCAAGCAGAGTCATTTGTTCTGCAAGGTAGTAATACTTGACTAAGCACTGAGGGGTAGAAAGAGCAGTGCTAGCCCTGGACAGGGCATGAGTCAGAACAACAAGGTGACAGTCAAGGCACAGGCCGGCCCTGAGCTCACAGTCCGCTGTAAGAACTCAGTTCTGTGCCTTGAACGTGGCATTCACTCAACAATATGAAGTTGGATCAAAGTGTATGTGAATATATGTAAAGTCAAAAATATCCTTCAGATACTTTTAAGGTCTCTAATCACCCTTAATTTTCTTGTGCTTTATTTTTCTAGTCCTTCTTACTTAAGAGCTAAAGAAGCCAAATCAGTGAGGAAAAAGGCTTACTACATTTTTGCTTGAAGATGAGTTACATTTGTTTAACAACAGAAATCCAAAGGACATCAGATGTTTCCTCATCTGTGTTCTATACATGCATGAGTTGAAAGCCGGAGTAAACATTTTTTAGGCTCAGCAAATTTTCCACTCTGCATAGGCCAGATGTTCCGGCTAAACACTAAGCTGGTGGTTAGTAATCAGGCCCTTCTTTGATGGTAATCAGTTTTTCCTGATCAGGGAAAGAGTGTTTCCAATAATTCTGCCTTCATTTATGACATGAAGTATACACTTAATTTGCATCAGCTATACGTTGAAGCAAGCATTTGCCATTTTCTTGTAAAAATAAAGCCTCAACAGCCATTCCACAAATGAACAAAATGGGGTTATTTTAGCTACAGTTTCCAACTAATTTTGATTGAAGAAGTTTTCTGACTATTAAGGATTCCAAAAATATTTTTACTTTGAGGCTATACACACTAAGTACGAACTTAAAAAGTGATTCAGAACACTGATAAAATATACTCCCATGTAATCCCTCCCCCCCAACGCCCTGCTCCCCCTGTTTTAAG
Source organism: Myotis myotis (assembly GCF_014108235.1). Lineage (NCBI taxonomy): Eukaryota > Metazoa > Chordata > Mammalia > Chiroptera > Vespertilionidae > Myotis > Myotis myotis. Next base: position 42,703,417 of record NW_023416335.1, read on the forward strand.
ATTCCTTGGTATAGAACTGCAGCTCATTTTGCTTTCCCTCTTTCAACAAAATATGATTTTCTGGTGAAACACTTGTTGCTTTTTCATGGCACATTAAATAGAAAATCTAAGTCCAGAATGCAGCTGCTGCTGCTCTGATAAGCAGCCAAAATTATCTCAGAAAGGAGTACCTTTGTAATGTCACATCTCTTTCCAGGCAGTAGCTTCCCAGCCGTATAATGCTTAGCATACTGATTATTTTAAAAGTAACAATTATGTCAATGAGAATTAATGTTCAAGAAGTGATAGCAACACTAGTTCCAGGGAGCTTAGCCCAAAGCTGTGCAGAATAAGCCCAATGTCACCACCACTGAGAAAAACCAGTGCATTCTGGAGCACTGCATTTTGTGTTTGAATCTATCAGGAGCGTCCACTGAGCTAAAATGAGTGATCCCAAAAGAGCTGATCTTCTTTCTCCTTCCTTCCTTCCTTCCTTCCTTCCTTCCTTCCTTCCTTCCTTCCTTCCTTCCTTCCTTCCCTTTCTTTCTTTTTCCTCTTCTCTTCTCTTCTCTTCTCTTCTCTTCTCTTCTCTTCTCTTCTCTTCTCTTCTCTTCTCTTCTCTTTCTTTTCTTTCTTTCTTTCTTTCTTCTTTCTTTCTTTCTTTCTTTCTTTCTTTCTTTCTTTCTTTCTTTCTTTCTTCTTTCTCCCTTCCTTCCTTCCTTCCTTCCTTCCTTCCTTCCTTCCTTCCTTCCTTCCTTCCTTCCTTCTTCCTTTCTTCCTTTCTTCCTTTCTTCCTTTCTTTATTTTTTGCCACCAGTAACAATTATGTTTACTTGGTCTTAAGCTAAGCTTATAGGGGTAATTAAATATATGTGGTTTATAACTTCATGAGAATGAAGCCAATCACATGAAACACAATTTTATAGGACTGTGTTCATAAAATGTGCAAAACACAGTGTTCCTTTTGTAATAATGCCTATGACAAATACCTCAATACTGTTAATGGCAATTTGATAAAGAAAATGCTTCTTCCTTCAGCAAATTCAAGTCCATTTAAAATAATCTTCCTTGGTCATAATGTGATACACTATAAACATTATATTTTATTTTGATGGAATTAATTAACTTGGACTTTTTAACAAAGGAAACGTGTCAGACACCCCAACATATTCAGGCAAAATCCTGTGTGGATTGCACTACAATCCAGTCATATTTCCAAATAATCCATAGATCGCTTTCAATGTCTTGATTTCAACGAAGACAAAAAAAGAGGCTTGATATTCTTCATCTACTCCTTTAACTGAATGATGGACTGCAAGCAGTTGTTAAAAACGTAAGAGTTGGGAGAAACAGAAATCCCTGCACTAAAATGTAAGCACCTTAAAACACAGATTTTCTCTTCTTGCAATGGACCTCAGGCTCCAAAAACTTAGATCGCCCACAGCATGACTTGGCTGAGCTATTAAAGCGCCAGGGCAGGTGTCTGTGTTGCAGTCACTTAGGGCTCATTTGTCATTAAGCTGATATTGCACTCATGTAGGAGACAGGGTTGCAGTTGGGCTAAGAGGGTGAGTGTACTTTTTTCATCATATCAAAAAGTTAACTTTCAGGAAAAGCAATACAACTTGAGAACAGCACAGTGTTGTTCTTGGAGACACAGACTCATTCCACAAACGGAACATTCTCTCAACAGGGATAACAGCAATAATTCCATATTTAAGAGGTCGGCACTAAAATCAGATAAGACACCTTTGGGATCCATTAATTGTTCTGTTTCTCTGTATCTCTAGGGTACCGTATAATTCACCATTGTGAATTTTTATTAAATGGGACCATAATTACTCCCCAAAGATTAGCCTACACGAAGAGTAATGCATGTAACCTGAGGCATATATTAATTTTGTAGTAAGCTTTCCCTTCTCAATACGATTCTATCTTCTTGAAGATATATGAGTGAAAATGCAAGTTATACTCATTTTACTTTTTTTAAAAAAGTTTACATTCCAAACAACATTAATTTAGGGGAATAAAATTTATATCCTTATACATTCTATTTAAAAACATCTTAAATATATGTTCAACCACTTTTCAATGCTTCTTCATAAAATATGATAGATGGCGACATTTCTAAAACTTAAAACTAAATAAGTTGCCTTTCCAGAGACTATGCAAACATTATATGATACAAACATGAAATGATACTATTACATCTCTTTATTTTTATACAGTGTCATAAAATAGATAATGACCTATAAATACGCATATCTATTCCAACTACATAGAGATATCTAGATACATTTAAACAGACTCATAAAAACATATACTAATCACTCATTTTTTATTTTCTACCAGCTTTTGTTGAGTGATGTGATTCTAGACTTCCAGAATATTTTCTCTGCCTTCTGCTTTTTTTGATTTGGCCATGACCATGTACCCCTTCCACCACTAACCCTACACATGGCTGTGTTAACATAGACCTGCCATTGTTCTGGTTATAGCTGGCCTCTATTGTATGTGCATTTCATGTATGAGAGTGTGTGTGCGTGTGTGTTTATTCTCCTCACAAATAACTTTTACATGTAAAAACCAATTCTAAAATAATGCTACCATCAACACCCTGGAGAGTATCAAATTTTGTACATTCTTCAGTGGCACTAATTAATGTATCATGAGAAGGTCTGTCCAGATACAGTATACTGTGATTTTTTAAAAAAATATATATTTTATTGATTTTAGAGAGGACAGGAGAGGGAGAAAGAGATAGAAACATCAATGATGAGAGAGAATCGTTGATTGGCTGCCTCCAGCACGCCTCCTACTGGGGATTGAGCCAAAACTCAGGCATGTGCCCTTGGCTGGAATCGAACCTGGGACCCTTCAGTCCGCAGGCTGACGCTCTATCCATTGAGTCAAACCAGTTAGGACAAATATACTGTGATTTAAAAAAAAAAAAAATGTTTAGAGCTAGCAAGGTCCATTAAACACACACACACACACACACACACACACACACAACTTACATAAGAAATTATTTAAAAAGGCACATTAAAAACTTGGCATGACCAGTATAACAAAATAGTAAATAGTATAAACATATAACATCTTAGATGCTATATATATATATATATATATATATATATATATATATATATATATATATATATTTCTTCTTCCACATAACAAAGGTAGCATTTTGTAAAAATGGGAGGGTTCTGATGTAGTGAGAAGAAGGAAAATATTTGTGGCCAAAAAGACAAAAGAGACTCACTGGGCTTTAGGTGACTAGGTAACTGGCCAGGGAGAAACCTATTGAGAGAATTCAAAATTATCAGTAGATACCTAACCTATGAGGTAAGTACAAACCTACAAACCATGAAAGGGCAAAAACAAAACAAAACAAAACCCACAAAACAAAACACATTAACACAATAGTATGGCTAGTAATGGCTGCCGTTCTGTGGGAGGAAATTACGTAGAATATATGTGATAGATGTCCATGGAGTGAGATCCAGGAGAGAGTTGCAGAATTCAGCAGTGGCCTTGACAGGCAAGTATAAAGGAGAAGACTAGCACAATCACTCCAAAATTTCTAATCTTCTTGGGGAGAAAGCATGTGGTAAGAGCACTAAAATAATACCCTGGCCCTGGGGGGAGGTAGAAGATGTACGCAGTTCATGTATTCTGTTTGACAGGTATTTAATTTTAGAAACCACAACATGTCTTTTCTGAGACAACCTGTGCGACATTAGGATACTTTGGAGGGACCATGCATCCAGGATGCCTCTGCAGACTACATTTGACACTTGCATCAAACCGAACACTTGGTTCACTGATCACTCTTTGGGGGCCTATCTGGTTGTAATGGGAAACCTCTATAAGAGAGATCAGGATAATACTGGGGGGGGGGGGGGGCTTCAGGATCCTGCCACATGGGAGGATAGGGGCCTACAATCATTTCTGGACCTCATGCTGAGAACTCCATCTATTAAAAAATGCCTCTAAACACCGCCCAGCTATATTGAGGTTGAGTGATGTGATATATGATTGGTAGAACCCTGCTACCTTTTGCCTGGCACAGCATGGATAATCAAAGAGTCCAACTAATTGTGACAACAAAATCTTTGTGCTTAGTGCTAAGTGAAGTGGCATCACTAAGAAGCAACCTATTTCTAAAGCCTTCAAAGCCTTTGGCTTACATTGGCATTTATGCTCAGTGGTGAATTGCAGAAGTAATCAATATCATAGTAAACTGTCTAGTCCTAATATATCAGAGTGACTCTAAATGAACAGTTGCTCTTTATTGATTATCCTATCACGAAAATGGAGAATTTGGGAAATAACTGGCTTGCCTTAGTTGCAGTCAAGGTATTGAGAAATGAAGAGTATAAAGCGCTCCAGCTAACTGGGCCTCCAATATAAATCTTTTCCAAGGTGCAGTCCATTACTCACAGCTTGTCAGTCTTACCTCCGCTGAAGGATTTATGCCATGTCTGCTTGGCACAGGGGCACTCTACCATAATTACCTACGCTCAGAATTGCTCTCAAATAGCACAAATGGTGGGTGACAGTTATGAATCACAATTAGCATGGTCGCCAATCATGCAACGAGTAAATTTTATCTGTGTGCCAGCACATCAGGACCTGAGTGAGAAGAATAATATGGATTTATCCATAAATGCCGGTTAGGTCACTTTCACATTTGCATAATATTTTTGTAAAAAGCTCATGATCTTTCCTTAAAGGTGACAGCTAAGTCAAGAATAACCTTTTAAAACCCCTTACTAGGCCATGAACCCCACTCGGCTCTTGGTAGCTTACTTCTCCTTTGCCTCCCCATTCTTCCAGTGCCTTTGCATCCATGTTTACACCTCCGTTGTAGGCAGATACCTGGGTCCCTAGAGACTTGCTGTTACACTGACCAAAGGTCAAGCAGCATTTATGAACTCACACCATCAGTCGTAATTCTGACCAAAGGATTCCTGAGAGAATAGCTGTTATGCTTCCAAAAGCAGACACCAGGAAACAGACTTTCAACAAAATAGCCTGGCTTTGGAGGCTATAGCATTTCAGAATCGTATAAGGCTATTCTTGATTTCCAAAGAGAAAGGGGATGCTATCTCAAATTTGTCATTGTTTGGTCATTATAGAAATAAAGGTCTGTCTTTAATCTGCATGGAAGGGGAAAGGAAGGGGAAAAGAAGACTGCACTGTCCTAAGCTTGACTCAGAGGTGAGGAAATAAGCTTCCTGTAAATTGAAGGCGTGCCTCCGCATGCTAGTGTGTAGTCTGTCTACATTAAAGAATTAGCTTTCAAACCCTCTGCTCACATACTACATAGCAGAGTTCAGGTCCCTTCAAATCAATATTTGCTATATTTTACATGAAAATAAAATTAAACGGCTTTTTAATATCAGAGAGTCTATAAACCGGTGCCTAATATAAAATTACTTTCTGACAATTTTACTATTGCCTGCCTTTGCAACTGCCTCCGAACTGATCATTTTCTTCAAAAATAGAGAAAAAATAAAAGAAAGTAGGGGGAAATTGTTAAAGAAATATAAATTCCAAAAGTTTAAAACAACATTTTTTTAACTCTGCAGAAAAAATAACGCTCATATATTGAAGACTGATACCACCCTGTAAACATAATCATTGTTGACATGAAGGAAATCATACTTTGTCTTTGAAATGATCATATCCTCAGTGAAAAGGCACTTAAGAACAATAGCAACAATTTACATATTTTAGTGCTTTTCATTTCAATGATTTTTTTTTATGGTGCTTTGCAAACTTTAAAGAATGCTAAGCAATTATAACTCAAAGCATATGTAACTAGAGGAACAAAAAAGCAGGTTTTAAATCCAGTGAACAAATGAGCATGCGATCATTGGCAGAAATTTTTAAGTAACTGCAGGAAAAGGCATATCAAAGGTTAGTCTATTAATTTACCTCAGTGTGTGTGTGTATATATATATATATATTTTACTGAGGGGTGAATCTTTGGAGTGGCAGCCTGGCCCATGCTGAGAATAGGACTGGCATGACCTTCCCCTTGTACCCCCCGCAACTTTATTGAAGTATAATTGCCAAAAAATGTAATGTACTTAAAGTGTATAACATGATGATTTGATATACATATACATTGTGAAAAGATTCCCACCATTGAGTTAATTAACACATCTGTCACCTCCCATATTCACCTTTTCTTTTTTTAATGCGACAACACAAGTTTTACCCTCTTAGCAAATTTCAATTGTAATATTCATTATTATCAACAATGGTCACCATATTACACTTTATATGTGAAAGCAAGAAAAAAAAATGGCATGGCCTTTTTGAGGTATTCATGTGCAGGGAAGAAGACTGGGTCTTTCTCTGCCCACAGTCCGCAGTTGGGGTCTATGCAGCTCATGCTCAGGGTCACCTTTCTGAGCTCCGGAGCTATGAGTTGCCTAAGAAACAACCCGGCTGCCAGAAGGAGCTCACATAAAGCTTCCTTTCTAGTCCATGGCTAAATCAAGTCCTCTCTGACTCAAGAAGCAAGGGGACCTTCCACTGGCCTCCTGTCTCCAGATATACTTAGGGTATAATTAACTCTAAAGCTCCAGTTTCCCTATTGGGAATTCTTTAATCCCTAGAGCAGTGGTTCTCAACCTTCCTAATGCCTGGACCCTTTAATACAGTTCCTCATGTTGTGGTGACCCCCAATTTCATTGTTACAGATTGAACATAATTAAAGCATAATGATTAATCACAAAAACAATATGTAATTATATATGTGTTTTCTGATGGTCTTAGGCGAACCCTGTGAAAGAGTCGTTCGACCCCCAAAGGGGTCGTGACCCACAGGTTGAGAACCGCTGCCGTAGAGGAAGCATAACAGGGTGGTCAAGAGTGCGGGCTTTGCATTCAGTGACTTGGTCCCAGCTTTGAGCCTGCTGTATCTTAATACCTCTAAGCTTCAGCATTGTCATGAGTCAAATGGGAATGATGCCGCTTAGTGGTTGAGCTTCGAACTATGAACCAAGAGGTCACGGTTTGATTCTAGTCAGGGCTTCTGCCACACAGGAGGCAGCCAATCAATGATTTTCTCTCATCATTGATGTTTCTATCTCTCTCTCCCTCTCCCTTCCTCTCTAAAATCAATAAAAATATATTTTAAAAGGAATGACAGGGGGATTTTCTACTCACATATAAAAGTTAATATACATATTCATAACTTTTAGTACATATTAATTCTCCATGTGTATTATCAAAATGCTCAGGATAATAGGCATATTTTAGACATATCAGTATATAGAATACCAATATATATATATATATATATATATATATATATATATATATATAAATAGAATATATGTATACATACACTTTATAAGGTGTCCCAAAAAAGTATATATGAGCAGACAGAGAAAGAGAAGGAATATGCACTCAAATAAGAAGTTAAACTGGGTAAAGAAATAAAACTAGATGCATCGGCCAAGACTTTCTTCTACAATACCTCAGTCATGACACTTCCTGCTCATGGACCTTCTCCGCCCTCCCCTCTCTCTATCAGAACTGCTGCCCCTCAGTTAGCTGTCCTGATGCCTCTCTCTGTTTCTTTTTGAATCTGAAAATCAATGTCATCTCAGAGTTAGCTTATATGAAGTTCTGATCATAGACCCCAAAAATGCAAGGTGAGCAGATTAGCAATTTGAGGAACAAATTCAGTTGGTGTGGCTGAACTACTATATGCACAAACCCAGTATTAGGGATAAGGGAATTAATGACTATAAATAGAAAAAAAAATGAGAAAATATTTTATGAAATGACTGCTCATAAGACAAGTGACTGGATCTAATTTACACTCACAGGACTCTAGTCCTAGAGAGGGCCTTGGCCATTATCCAGCCTAAGCCCCTGGAGATAATCATTGAAATAGAAATTTTAATTGTCCATTTCCTTTTCTATATGAAATTACACACTCTGCCTTTCGAAAGCCAGCTTATCCAGCCCAATGGGAAAGGTTTATAAGCAGCATTTTTTGGAACAATCCATAGTGGAGGAATTCAGACCAAAAATAAAGAATCTCTAGAGTAAAGCTTCCTTCAAAATCCCTGCAGTCACTTTTCTTCTGCTGACACAGAGCAGTCTAGGAGTTGAGGAGTTGGCCTGTAGGATTCAAGGGATGAGACACAGAAGAACCGTTCGTCACCTGGACAGAAATCAAAAAGGGAATCTAGAGAAGCCCTGAAAGTAGAGAAAAGGGGTGGCCCTGTCTGGTGTGCTCAGCTGGGTTGGCGGTGTCCCCTGCATGGGAAGATTACTGGTTTGATTCCCAGGGCACATGCCTGGGGAGTGGGCTCATTCACAGTGGGGGGCGTGTGGGAGGCAGCTGATTGATGTGCTCTCACTTCAATGTTTCTCTTTTCCCCTCTCCCTTCCTCTCTCTCTTAAAATCAATAAAAATATATATTTTTAAAAGAGTAGACATCTTTGCTGAACTTCAAGTCAAGAGAGGTTATTATGCTCTGAGCTTCAGAAGCTGGACAAGAACAGAAATTTCTGCTGCCTCTCAATCCTCCCATAGATACAGGTAATGTAAAACTCTAGGCAACCTGCTACGATGCCTCCCACACCCGAATTCTCTGTAACTGACTCACCACCGTGGGGCTCCAAGCCATAACTTCCTGTGGGCGTCTCTGAGAAACGCAAAAGCCCAGGTGCCCCTCTACAATCTGCTGACAGATTTTGTAGGGTAGTTTCTGTGCCCTAGGATCTTCAATCTTTTGTCCCCAGCATGAAGTTAGAGAATCAGGGATCCCAGTGTCTCCATGAAACAGGTTTTAAACAGCGGGCTTACGTGAAGAATCAGAAACAACATAGAAACACAGTGCTGGCACGCAGGGCTTGGTCCAGAAGGTTTAATCTCCACGTGGGGAATTATTTGGTAGGTTTTACTTGTTTAGCTAATTAGAGGTACCTGTCATAATTATATACATCTACCTGTAGAACCAGGGAGTCATCAAGGGCTTGAAGTAGAACCTCTGCAATGTAAAAAGTGCCGCAGAGCAATGAGAGTATGTTTTTACAAGCTCTATTAAACGAGTTATGGAATGTAAGTCTTGAAAACCAATTTTACATCCCTCCAGAAGTGCCCTTGTTTATTTGCCTCGGGGACAGCTTTAGTGCTCACAGTTTGCAGGACTTAATCTCCCTCTCCCCATCGAGCCTCTAAAACAAAACCATCAGCTCATCAGTGGAACGTCGAAAGAGCAAGTACAACTGGAAAGATTGGGAAGTTTGAATCAAGAAAAAGAAAGCAATCCATTTCTCCCTGCAGCATCTCTCATGCCCTCAACGGTGGGAAAAGACAGTGCTGCACACACATCACTCCAAAGATGAATGCCCATTGTGTAAAAGTAAGTGGCATTCCCATCCCACGGCCTCAGCATCTGGAAAATCCTCATTAAAGCACAAAACAAAAGCCCTCCAGGATCACGTGGCAGAGGCACACATTTTGAAAGTAAAGATAGTCAATGAATGAATAGTCTGTGACCTGGGGCTCTCTGGGCAGGAGTTATCAAGCAGCCAATAGGTGACCACTGTACAGCCTGTTCCAGTTTTATGCACAGCCACTTGTCCCAGTGCCTCCAGGAACATTTCTGCCTGGGAGAAGAGGCTGCTTGCTACTTTCAAAGAGGAGAGGGACTCTTCTCTGAGCTGTATGGGGATGGGTGGAGGTGGGTTCTGTGTTTGTCATGAAGATATAAGATTCTTCTAGAATTTAGTGACTGAGGCACCAAACATCAATTTGGTCCTGGCAATCAAGGATTGTCTTGCCCTGGATGCTAAAGGCACCTTCATAGAACACTGTCCTCAGCCAGGGCAGAACCCAGGTGGACTCCTAGTGACTTTTTCCAGGAATACTGCTGCCAAGTCTAACTCCCTTAAAACTTACTGGGACTGAAAAAAAACAAACAAACGAAAAACAAAACACACTCATAGATAGAATGTCAGTAACACGTACACATCTTCCACTGGAAATGTAAACTATTTTTCTCTACCACAGAGGAAATCAATTTCTGAGATAACGTTATTGGTGGAACAAAAGGAATGAGTAGAGAATTATTCCAGCCCATCTTCCTTACACAAAGATGATCTGATGCTATGAGATTCTTATAGACTTAAAAGCAAAACCCTACTCTCCAGAGCACATGGTTGAACGCTGCATATCGTATGCTCATCACAAACTCTATTTTCACAATCAAATAAATGTTTTTTTGGAAATGCTAAAACATAATCCGGTTCAATTTTAGGAGAGTAGCATGTGAGGCCAAAATTCCAAGTAAATGAACTGTCTTCACAGGTTTTAGAGTCTCCTATTCATTTCCCCCCCTTGAAAAGCAGATATTATGTCTCCATTTCAAACGCCCCAAGGTCCTAAGCCCACTAGGGGCATGAGGAAACAAACTGATACAGATGTGAAGTGCCAGTGCTTCCCAAGGGTATCTGCTTAACAAAGATCAAATGCTCGAGTTAAAGTGAATTTCTGTGAGTGAGAAGGAATTCAAATGACACCAAGACCTCTCCAGAGCTCTGAGTTCCCTGCTATATAATCCATATTGACTTACCCTGCATTCCTCCCCAAGTGGAAATAGCTGATCATTTCTTGTATAGGAAGCAAAATGAGGCCTTTCCTGCATCAGGCACTATAATGGCCTAAAAGAGGTGCCGGCAAAACGTTTCAACTGGAAGAGGCTGCTGCTTGCAGGGAAAGCTCATGCTGGGGGGAGGGTACCATGCACTACCTCCTGGCAGCTGGGCCCAAATCCTACACATCCGGGCGGTTCCCAATCTTCTTGTAGATGAGGATTTCTTAAGTGGAAAAAAATAGACACACCCCCCACACACACACACACTGTTCTTTTCAAATCTCTTGATTGAGTCTATGCATTATGACAAAACAAAAAATAGCTACTGTGAATTGAGAGATACAATCAAATGATTTTGCGTCTTATCCGTCACAATAGCACCTCTTTGCATTTGAACATTAGTACATATGTGTGCAAAATACTATCTTAATACTAGAAAATGCTTGATATGCATATGAATTTTAACCCATTCCGTGCAATCAAGTCTGCCATTCCCAGAGGTCTGTATTATGGGATTGCTAGATATATGTCCAGACTTTGTGGTAGCCAAGTGGATCCCAGGTCCTCTCCGGTTGCCTCGAAGGTTGCTACCATCAAATTAATTCAGGAAAGAGAAATTTAAATGAGTATGTAATTAATTATGGTTTTTATTTATAAGAACAATGGTTATTCCAAATATAGTTTTTTTAAGAATAAAGAATTAGCTCTACTCTATGCCTTTCTAGACATCCTTCTATTGAGTACTGCCATGGGTTTTGCTCCTACCATTAACTGCTCATACTCTGGTTCTAAGTGTAAAGGAAAAGAGCATTCTTTAACATTTGGGAAGAAAGGGCACCCTTTGACAGCCCTTTTTCTTAATGCTCCCTGCAACTCAGCCATATGTGTCATTTCTCCCAGTGGGACTAAGTGATTAATTATTCAACTCCATTGCCGCAGAAGTTATTTTCATTCTAAAGGCACACAGAGAAAGGGCTACAGGCATCTTGGAAAATATCACAGTCAGTGGGAGTATTAGGATTATACCGGTGAGGCAGGAAAGGGAACCAGAAAACAGCTCATCAGATTGCCAAGATTCTGCATTTGATGGATAACCACAACATAATTTATGTTCTAAGAGTTATTAATATACTCCCTTGACTTTAATATGAATATTTCAGAACAACATGATTGATGTTCTAGCCTAAAAAAACACACTATATTTTCCTCCAAAAAACATCTTCATTGGGGATAATGGAAGATTAGAGGGCATCTCATAAAATGCTTTAATTCTTCACGAGAACATTAAAGCTAAAATGCCAGAAGTGGGTTTTTTATTTCATTGAATTGGGGAGACTCTGACTAATAAGATTATATAAGTTTCAAGTGTACAATTCCATAATACATCATCTATATATTGTGTTGTGTGTTCACCACCCAAAGTCAAGTCTCCTTCCATCACCATATATTTGCAGAAGTTTTGCATGATGCCTATCAGAACACTCTAGCTTCCAAGGAAGCCCTGAAGCCACCAAGTAGCCAGCCAGCCTGCCTTTCCTCTCCTTCTATCACAAGCCCAATCTCCTTGATTCGGTCAGGCAAGAGTATTGATTGACACCTGATCCTTTAGTGTTGTATTACTGAACATAAGCATCACCAGGAAGATATTTGCCTAGGACAACTTCATTTTAATAATAACCCTTTCTGACTGTCTAAAATACACCCATATACAATTAAAAACTCTCACTAATAATGGAGTCACCATATAAACATCCACTGAGGTGACACGGGTCATATTCTACCAGCACTAAGTAATAAAATATCGTGGATAAGAAGGTAATAGGGTCTCTTGCTATTGGAATCATGAGAAAACTGAGGCAAGAAACATCCCATCATATTCTGGACAAGCCATCAGCAAAGCCATCTGAATGGAAACAATAGCTCCCAATGTTCCTGCTTGAACTCTTTAAGGGGATTAAAAATAAGGAAGCAAGTGTTAATTCTCCTCAATTCAGATGCAGAATGAAAGAATGGCTATAAAGGGAAGACTGCCCGACACTCACAGTGGAGCTGACAATTTAAAGCGAATGTTGTACAACCTGCTGAATCCACCTGATCATTAGCTCACACACCTCAGCAGTAGATGTGACAGCTACTGTGCCAGAGGCTCTCAGGCCTCAGCACAACCCCGGTAATTGTCTCTTGATAAAAGACATGTAGTCTGGCCCATAAATGTCGCAGCCATCACTGCCATGAGGAGGTCCTGTAGGGCCGGGTCCTGTGGGGATGACAGGAGAGAACACATTTCTGGAGTGCCTCACCCACTCTGACGGGTGTCCTTTTAAGACTGCAACTGGGCAGCCAGGGACTGCTGAGCTCCCTACCGACAGCACAGCAATCAAACCTTCCCCAAGGATGTCGATTAGATTCCGGAGCTCTTTGGCAGCTCAAATTATAGTGTAGCCAGTGGTACATTATAGACAAGTAAATATCTGTAAATGGTGTACTGGGTATTTCTTTCTTTTTTTAAAAAAATATAACACATATAGAAAAGCAACAGCTCATCACTTGTGTGAAGAGCACAGCATTTGCCTGACAGGATACTGGAAACTTCTCAGCCTTGACTTGCATAAAGAGGGCCCTGCTGAGCCCCTGAACAGGACATGTCTAATACACTGTGTGAAGTGCACCGCCCACGAACATTAGCTCTGAGAAAACATCAAACCACCGGGTTTCGCATGTTGTAAGATGGCTTGTTTACCATGGAAAGAACTAGGCAGCGTCTCCTGACCTCGGCAAGACTGGAAAACATAAAATCGGCATGGTACTCTCCTTATTCAGAACAAACATAACCGGAGGACCCAAATCACAATACCACAATCAAAGCTAAAACTAATTCATAATTCTAGACCCTTATGCTCAGTATGCTCATCGGAAACAACCTGACTATTAATATGATATTAGAAATATTGTCAGAGAAAATAGAGCCAGAGAGAAGTATTAGAGAGTGTATCAAAACTACACTGACATACAGATCACACAAACCAGAATGGTGTACTGGAATTTAAAAGCGAGAGGACAGAATGGAAATGATAGAAAAGGAAGGTGGTAGGAAAAGGAGTGGGGGGAAGACAGATTCTCCCACTAAAAGTATAGTGGGCTAAACCCATAGGAACAAAGCAGACATTGTTTATTTCTGAAAAGACCTAGCAAAGGAGCAATTCTGAGACCAATATATAAAATCATTGGAGAGAAACTATAAAACTCAATTTTTTTCTCAGAACTCGAAATCCAATGACTAACACAGTAAAATATATTACATCATCTATCTACTGTTGGTGGTGAGGCCATATACCCTACATCCTTCTGATTTAAGATGGGGAATACTGAAAACAAACTCCAGTCTGCCTCCATTCCCTCCAGCCTTGCTTTCTGTTAATTCTAGACATTTCAGATATACTATATTTTTGGTAGTTCTTGAAAAACTGTAACTTGCAAAACACAACACTCTATTCTTGTAAAGTTGCCTCTGTATTCCTAACTCTGAGGGTGAGGATCCAAAGCCTGGAAGTGTAAGAGGTCTAAATGAGACAGGCCAGCAAGCCGGGACCAGCGGAATAGGGAAACTGAGTCTGCAGCTTCTAGAAAATCAAGATGCCAAGCACTCTGCAGCCATCTCAGCCATCTAATAAATCCACCTTCCTAAACCAGGGACACTTAAGAGTAAGTGATGTGCACATCTCCTCCCCAAATAGTTTAAATCACCCTACACAGGGAAACAGAGCAGAAATCCAATTAGTGCCATTTGCCAGCCACACCCAAGAACAGATGAAATGAAGAGGATAAACCTTATTTTGGTACATCAGCATAAAACTGATGAATATTCTGTTGATACCCTCTCCTAAGACCTCCCCTAAGATTCCCATCAGCAAGAGAGAGAAGATGGCACAGGCACTCTCACCCAGGGGAGCGTGCCCATGACATTCCTACCTCCCTCTCCTTCCCCCACAGGCACTTAGCTCCTGAACTCTAAGGGACCCCAGCAGACTTGGAGCAGGGGAGCAACTGGCAGTGGCAGCTTGTCCTAGGCTAACCCCCTGACCCTGTCTCCAAGGCCCCCTTTTCTCTGACTTCTCAGTGAGCCAAAGCAGCCCAGCCTAGGCTCTCCTGTTGCTTCTTCTATGGCCTTCCTCATTTGACTGTCCTAAGTGTGTTTCTGCGGTGGCCAACAAATTCTTGCTTGATTTGCTACACTTAATCTCTTGATTTAAATCATTTCTTCAAGAAGACAAGAACGGAGAGATCTCGCTTGTAACTTAAAGACAGAAATTAAATAGCCTTTCTGTTTCCCTTCCTCCCGGCTTTTGCACATTAGCTTTGTCTCCAGAGAAGTGAATGTAGACAGACTCTCACTTCACATACTGCCCCAGACATCTAGGGAAACTACTGTACTATAGGCTATGAATCACTACCAACGGACCCAACTTGTGTTGGACGCTCCTTGGAATCACCATGGTGGCAGCTCAGAAACAAGGAAATTAAGTCTTTACTGAGCAGCTACCGTGTACCTGGCCTGGTGCCCACCCAACCTCCAGCGCCAGGAGTTCAGTGAGATGGTGAGCTGGAGGCTCTAAAACTAACCAAGCATGTAGCTAGTTCTGATCTTATATCCAGTGACACAAACAAATGTGTTGGAGTTTAAACTAATCTGCTGAGAATATGTAGGCTGTACTGGGGTGTGTTTATTTGTTTTTTAATCTAAATTGTGCTATCTTTTGCTCTGAATGTATCTCCATCTGCTTCAGGGATAATATATTTTACCACAAATTGGTTTGAAATAGAAAATATCAACCACCATAAAGTCAGTCTTTTTATTTGTACAAGTATAACCCTGACAAAATTATTCTTGGGCTTACATACCTAAATTTAAGGTATATAATGTGATGATTAGAAACATGTGTATAGGGCAAAATGATTGCTACAGTATGTGTGTTGGTAATATTTAAAACCTACTCCCTTAAAAACTTTCAGCTATCTAAGCGCCCTGGTATTTATCTTTGCCAATTCCTTCTCCTTGACCTAAAATGGTCCTTTGCCCTCCAGAGTCACTATAGATAAATGTCACCAATTCTTAAAAACATTGCTTCGAATCTATTTATTCTGGGATGCTTTTCCTAACCATTTCATCGGATGTATTTTTTTCTCTCCCCTCAGTCTCTTTCATCATTTATTATTAGGCTTAAGCATACACAACCTTCTCTACAACTTTCTGTTTTTTGGTGTCAAAAATTTGGAAATTTTAGAATACTTCTTAAAAAGAATAGAATACCATTACCCAAAGTTGCAGTCCAGAAGGTTAGAATTTAATATGCACTGTTTATAAATGTGCACTTTTTCCATATTCTCTCTCAAATGGAGTGATTTTAAACCATTGCAATTTGTTAGAAACAGAGCAAAAATTTGTCCTTTTATTTTGCATTTCTTTCATTACTAGTGAGTTGAATGATTTCAATGTGACTACTGGCCTCTTGGCTTTTTTTTTTTTTTTTAATGAGGGGCATAATATCAATTTATGGGCTTTGTTTTTTCCCCTGGGAATGCCATTTTTATTATTAATATTTATAGAGCTCTTCATATATTATGGAGATCATCTCCTTATTTGACAGCCATATTTACTGCAGTTTTTAGGTTTTGTCATACTGCTTTACTACTTAAGTATAAAATATTTAATGTAATCTAAAAATAAAATGAGATTCTTAGTATGATGGTGAGTTGTGTTGCAAGAAACCCTTCCTCATAGAAGTACTGACTAAATAGTCTTTTAAAAGCAGCAAAAGTCAGAGATTAACAAGAAAAGCATGCAAACAAAACCAAATGAAAATTGCTGTACCACAAAAAAATGTAGAGGACTTGAATTTCATGGAGTAAAATCTAAAATTGATCATCTAAAATCTGTAAAATGAAATGAAAATAAGATTGAAATATCTTATCAAAGAGATAAATAATAGGTTGAAAATATGAACTATAATATATTATTAGTAGCAATTTAAGGTAAAAATAATTAAAAATACACTTTAAAAATTAAGTCAAAAAATTTAAATAACAAAATAAATCACATAAGATGTTGAGATATCTGAAAAATGGAGATTGAGACTCAATGTGCAATAATAATAATTTTGAAAGAAAAACAGTATGTTGACTAAATATTTCAGAACTGAAATAAACAGGACTAGAAATATCATTTTTATTCCTATGTAAAATATTACAATTAGAAACTAAATTCAATACACTGCCTCATTTTAAAGAAACAATACAAAGAACAGTATTCTATGTGCTTCTAAAAAGAAAATGTAGACAATATATTATGGACTATAAATAAGACTTCTTGGTGTTTCTCCATGAAAAAGCAAAAGCATGCAAATAATAGAACAACATATATTCAAATCCAGGATATTATTAGTTTTCATTCATGAGTGAAAACAAGACATATTTATACCCTGAAAGACAGAAAATTCACTAAATAAGTATATTTATTCCAACATCTGATGGAGAATCTATACCAAGTATTACACTAATTGCTAATTACCAGAGTAAACACTACTAATTAAAGATGTAAGAAAAGAAGAACTCTGCTGATTACTGTTAACAATATTAACTAATTTAAAGAATTGTTGAATCCAGACAATTATAAATGAAAGCAGATGTAGGAAGAGAGTTGCATACAAAGCCCCAAAAAAGCAAAATTTCTTGTCATTTATAAAAAAGAAAATATAAAGAATTAAGAACAATGTAGACTATTCTGAAATAGGCATTGACAATAAAAAATTAAGTGACAATCATTTAATGGTAGAAGAAAACAAGGCAAATCCACACAAAAATAAAAAAAAAGTAAAGAGAAATCCTAAATTATAAAAATATGTACAAATACAAAGACAATAAGAGAAGCAAATAGGGAAATAGACATTTTAAAGTGTGAAACTGTCTCCCTCACCTCATTCAAAAGAGATTTTCATACTGCATTAAAAAAGTAAACAATTAGCTGCTTACAAAGCAATGTTATTAAAAGACTAAAAATAAGATATTCAATAAAGTCTGTCTATCACATCTGAACAAAAGAATCATATGGTTGGTATTAGTAGAATTTAAGTCAATAAGCACATTAGATTACAAAGGGGATAAATGGTGATGGACAAAAATAATAAGTAAATAAATATCTATTAAACTAAAAAATAAGATGATTATATCATTATAGAAGGTAATCATACATAATGAAATCACATAATATATCCACCAAATATCATACTTTAACACATTTTTATTTGATACTAGAGGCCTGGTGCACAAAATTTCGTACACAGGGTTGGGGGTTCTCTCAGCCCGGCCTGTGCCCTCTTGTAGTCTGGGATCCCTCTCGCAATCCAGGACCCCTCGCTCCTTACCACCTGCCTGCAGCGGAGGCGGCAGAGGCTCCCGCCACCACCACTGTGCTCGCAAGCCCTGAGCCCAGCTTCTGGCTGGGCGGCGCTCCCCCTGAATTGAGCAACTGTCCCCTGGTGTTCAGTGTGTGTCATAGCGACTGGTCATTCCACCATTTGGTCTATTTGCATATTAGGGTTTTATTATATAGGATTATCAAATAATACTATAAGCTAGGCACTATAGTAAGTACTGTGAGTACATTTCCTCCTCTAAATATCTCATTGTAGAAAATGAGGCATTTAAGTAGATAACTGAAGTAACATTTGATAAGTGCAAAAATAGAAACATTCAGAGTATATACAAAAAAAATGACCTAACAGAGAGAAGTCAGTGATTTGAATGGTGAGTTAGAAAGGGGAAATATTAGAGAGGACTATAGATGAGGATGTTTGGAGAATAATCTAGAGAATAATAACTCTCTCTAGTTCAAGTAGAAGGCCAGAGGGGGAGATATTCCAGGCAGAGGGAAGAAATGGTACGTAAGCAGAGGGCATGGAAGAGTAGCTTGAGAGAACAGATCAAGGATTCCTGATTCTGGAATATACAGAACAAGAATAATGGAAGGCAAAAGAGGCAAATTACGAACAGCTGTATTAGGGAAGCAATGCTAAGTAGTCTGAGTGCTATGCTGTGGAGAATTAGGGGGCTAACATTGGTTTTGCCTTCAAAATAATGAGTTGAATTTGCATGTAGATGGTGAGCCCTCCTGTCAATGTTGGGACTGTACTGTCCTTGAGCTGAGATTAGAGGTAGCAACATTATGGAAATGAACTAGGTTCCCACTGATGGGGGTGGAGAGAATGATTTGAGAGTTACACTGATTATACTGATCCTATATAATAAAAGACTAGTATGTTAAGTGTCTGGTCATCCAGTCGGCATTCAACAATCAAAGTGTAATGTGCTAATGGTATGCTAAGGCCACTCAACCACTCACTATGACATGCACTGACCACCAGGGGGCAGACAGTTGACTGGTTGACCAGTCGCTATGACGTTCACTGACCACCAGGGGGCAGATGCTCTGACCAATAGGTTAACTTGCTGCTGGGGTCTGGACGATTGGGACTGAGTGAGATGGTCTGGACACACCCTGGAGCCCTCCCACATCTCTCCCTGGTTGGCCAATCTCCAGCATCCTCCCCCAGCCCTGATCATGCACCAGTGGGGTCCCTTGGCCTGGCCTGCACCCTCTCACAATCTGAAACCCCTCGGGGAATTCGGAGAGCCGGTTTCGGCCCGATGGCGGAAGGACTCATTGCTATAAAGCACACTGACCACCACGGGGCAGACGCTCAGTGCAGGAGCTGCCCCCTGGTGGAGAGTGTGCTCCCACAGGGGGAGCTCTGCTCAGCCAGGAGCCGGGCTCACTGCTGGCGAAAGCAGTGGTGGTGACAGAAGCCTCTCTCTCCTCCGCAGCAGTCAGACATCTCATGAGGACTCCTGGATGGCGAGAGGGTACAAGCAGGCTGAGGGACACCGAATTTCATGCACTGGGTCTCTAGTTTAACAATACTTATGTCTGATGAGGTGACAACACTTTATTTTTCTTGCTTATATATTAGACTAGTGCCCAGTACATGAATTTCATGCACTGTAGTGGGGGGGGGTCCCCCAGCCTGGCCTGTGCCCTGTCACAGTGGGGGAGCACACGATCTATCAATCACCCCAAAGTGTCTGGTCATCTGGTCGGCCGTTCAACCAATCAAAGCATTATAGGCTAATGGTATGCTAAGACCGCTCAACCACTCGCTGTGATGTGCAAAAAGGTAGGCCGGAGCCACGGACCCATTTGGGGGTCCTCGATGGATTGCCCCAAAGAGGTAGGCCAGAGCCACAGGCCACCTCCTCCGGTCGGAGATGGCGGGTGGGGGGTGGATCCGGCGGGACCCCACGCAGCACGAGGCCTGGGGAGCCTCGCCTCCTCAGCACCATGCAGGGACCTGCTGGCCTCACCTCCCCCGTGCTACATGGAAGAGGCCGGGCCCCAGGCCTCCTCGCCACACAGGGAAACTGCTGGACCCGCCTCCTACATGCCACGTGGAGCTGCAGGACCCCCAAGCCTGGCTGCCTGCAGAGCTGAAAGGAGGTGGGACTCCTAGGCAGGCTCCCTGCTGCACATGCAGCGTTAAGCCCCGCCCCGCCCACCTGCCCGCACCTGCTGTGTGCACAGCCATCTTGTGACAGCATGAGGCATCACGACATGATGGTTTGAGGACCACCTAGGCTTTTATTAGTAAGATAAGTGGGGGAATTGGCCAACAGAAAGAAGAAACTCAGAACAGAATTGGGGAGGGCAATGAGCTTAGCTTGGGACATCCTGAGTTGAAGGCCTGGAGGGAATAGGGCAGAGCAATCTCCTGGAGAAGCAAGAGCAGAGCACTAAAATGCAGTCAGCAGAGTGTAGGTAGTGGTGAAACTCATGTGAATGGTTTACAAAAGGCTAGGGATAGTGCACCTGGCTGTAAAGGTTGAGCCAAGGAAAAGAATACAGATAGATGCAGCAATGTTCAGAGAAGAGGTCAGAGAAAAGACTGGCCATGCAAGTCAAGGGGGTGGAGACTTTTAATATGCTTGGTCATGAGTGTTAAACACCACAGGAGGGTTAAAAATCACCACATATCTAACAACAAACCCATAAGCGAAACCTGAGAGTAATACAGAATGGACAGGAATTAAGCTCCCTCTCAGGTATGGAATAAATCTGTTCCCCAAAATAGTTTTTAAATACTAGAAACTCAATGAAAAGAAAAATCAGAAATTATGTATGTTAATTTCACTAATGTAAATTCAATTAAAAAATAATGCCATTATGTATCAGCAAAAAGACCCTTAAAGTACTTAAGATTGCTGCTCTCAGATAACATTTGGTAAGGATAGAAATAAATGTATCTTAGAAGCAATACTAATTGAAGGACTGACTATTACATGTTGATCAAAGTAGTTCAAAGAGTGCCATCCAGAACTTTAAATGTTTCTATTACTTAAAAACAAAAAGGAGAAAATAAATAAAAAAGGGAATTAAACATAGACTTTAAAATTTTGGTTATAAAGGTTATAAATCTGTTCCCCAAAATAGTTTTTAAATACTATTACTTAAAATACTATTACTATTACTGGTTGAGGGAAATGGTGGACTTTGGATTATTGTATTATTTGTATTACTCTTTGGTTATAAAAGGAAAATAAAATGAAGGAAATAATAAAGATGAAAGGAGCAATAAATATATTTGAAACCATTAAAAATCAGAATAATGTAAACAAAAACTTGGCTCATTCAAGACTAATAAAACAGACAAATCTCAGGCAAATTTAGAAAAAAACTTTTTAAAGGAACAAAAACCAACAGATAAGGAAAATTGAGAGTGTAAGATCCACAGTAAAAATATTGAAAATTATACAGAACTAGAGGCCCGATGCACAAAATTCATGCAAGAGTAGGCTTTCCTTACACAGCTGCCACTGGCTTCCTTCTAGCACCTGGGACCCGGGCTTCCCTTTCAGCCCCGGCTTAGTTCAGAAGGTCGTCTGGAAGGACGTCTGGTCTAATTAGCCCATTATGCTTTTATTATTATAAATATTTTAGGCTGATGATGAACAATTAAAACTAATAAACTGGAAAGTTTGTATTCAATTAGTGATTATAATTTGACTTATTGAGATAAACAGCATTGGCCACATTTTACAGTTAACTGAGACTCAGGACAATTAAGTAGAAACACTGATTTTAAGCATTAATTGTTAGAGACAGCCTTTTGGACATCTTGGATTTGTTGTTTCTCTGAAACCATATAGTCAGCCATATTGACATCTGTAGGTTCTACCCTGAGATTTCCATAAACCAGGAGCTTAAAGTCCAAAAGTAAGCTCCCATCTGTTCTCACATTTTCTCCTCCACCTGCAGTCTCTATCTCAGGGCAAGGCACAAATCTGAGCCCTGTTGCTCAGGCCAGACACTTAGACATTATTCAATAATCCAAAGTCCACCATTTCCCTCAACCATTGCTGGCAGTTGGCTACACTTAGTTTCATTTAAGTACCTCATTCCATTCCTGTAGCCACAGACTCTCCTCATATTCTCTTTGGAATCTGCTTGTGGCTCTCAAAACTCTCCCCCTCCCTTTAGACCTACTTATTCATTTCTCTGCACTGAAATCAGCAGTCTCTCCTGAATGCAAGTGCTTGAGACCCCACTGCTGAACACCAATATTTTATTGATAATATTCCATCATTTGTTTGCACCCATATCAGAAGTCTGCTGAAAGCACTTGGATATTGATTCTGTCACCAGTATATTAATTTTCTCCAAACCTGACATCATTAGCACATTCGATGAGCACATTTCCTATCATTGTGCAAATTTTTGATAAAAGTCATGAACTAGAAAACATGGTGGAGAACTGCTACCAGAGGAATGACATTAGACATCAACCTCTATGTTGATATCAACACATTAATCAACCACCAGCATATGACTGTTCAGTCAGCCACAAATCTACTTGTCTGTCCTGTCATATGTTCCACATTTATCCATCTTGTTCACAAGGTTATCACCTTGTGAAAAATGCTTGCTAAATTCTAATTACACAATGTCTGTAACCTTTCCTTGAAGGATAACACAAACTGAGCACAGATTATGAATTAAGAAATCAGTATTTTAGGCTCAACTTTCTACTTGACAAGGAACTATCTTAAAGGATAAGAGGTTTCTGCTCATCCACTAAGACCGTCAAGATGGAAGCAAGGCCAGCTTGGGATGAGTTAACCTCAATTTTTTATTATTTCACTTGAGCTCATTTGGCACACTTAGGTAGAATCCTATTATCTCCATAATTTTCCCACTTTGAGATGTTCATTCTAAATTTTCAGTTTGAAGACAAATCTTCACAACCTGAAGCATGGACACCCCGAAGTAATTATTTATAGCAACTGTTAAACTTAGCACATGTCCTTTCTTAAAAACAATCATTCCATGGGTTACAACCGGGGATCTAGGGAGGATCAATGAATCCTTTCATAGGATATAGCTAATCAAGAGCTCTCAAGGCAATTTGACATTTGTCATATTTTTTTCTGAAATTACACTATATGTATTTTTGTTGTTTCATTTTCTGATTCTCTTCCTGTTGGCATTAGAATATTATCCCAGGGAATATTATTTTTATGTAGTGGAAACTATAGGATTGGGAGGAATCATAACTTATATAAAACAATATAAGATGAGATAGAATCAGCCGGATAATTTGGAGGACTAGGGATGTGTATAATTGAAAACCAACAAAAGTTCAACAAGTGAATTATACTAACACTACAAGTAGGTCAAGTAGAGTAATAGAGTGAGGAGCACTGATTACCTTATGAAGAATATTGAAACTAATAGTAAAAAGACACAATCAATCCTGTGTTTTATTTCCTTTCTTTATCCACCAATAAAATTATTTCTTCAAGAGACAATGGACATAGAGAAATTGTAGAAACCAAACAGAGGCATAGGGAGATTAATTCAATAAAAATTAAATTCTGTGTGTCTATATTGTCTATACTGTAAGGAAGTCCATTGAATCCCAGAGTTTGCAAGAGAAGTAAAGACAAAGAAAATATGTAGGGCTGGGGCCTAAGGAAGGGGAGTCAGCATTCTAACAGGAAAGAAATAGCATCGCTCTCCTCTACATGTATCATAGGATAGATTAACAAAATTCCAGATGTGTATCTATAACCTACGCCAGTTCACACAAAACAGAACACTAATTTTATAAGTTTGGCTTTCTAAATAATTATAATATTGGTAACTTCACATTCTAGTTCTAAACTTAAAGTAATATTAAAACATGTTGATTATTGCTTTCATATTAACAGCATGATTTTTGTTCTTTTTAAAGAGATGGCTTTTCCACATAAAATAAATGACCTTTTGAAGCTTTGCCTCCTAATTTACTACCATGTCCCAGATTGTAATTGGGATTGCAAAGTGTTGAGTTTTGAATTAACTCTTTTTGGAGCTGAATTTATTTTTCATATACTTTTAAATCTTTGTTCTTTGGAATTAGCACTAAATTCATCTAATCTATCTTGCAACCTGAACTGTCGCTTGCTTTCTCCTAAAAGCTTTGAAATATGATCAGGAGATTTTATCTCATAAAGGATTTGCATTGTTTAGCAAATGTGATACTGTCAGAGTACAACAAAGCAATTGCAATATTACACTGTTTATCAATTTCTGCCCCACTTATCATTCTCATCATGTTATGAATTCCTCCTAGCAAAAAGCTGCCTAGACTCTGGTCTAATTACAGAATGCTGCTTCTTGACCTTGACCTTTTTCAGTCTTTATCCTTAATTGCCACACATGCTTTAAGAAAACACTTGTCCACTGAATTAGACTCTGACATTGGAAATGTTTATAAAGTAAATAACTTAATTTCAGCTGCATGTTTAGTTTAGGTGGTGACTTTCATGTACGCTAATCTGACATCCTTTTTTCAGCACAATGCTTGCTTAGCACATTTTATTTAAAATCTACATCAACAATGTATGATAAATGTAATCAAAACTGACCATGAAACGCAGAAAGATGTCCCATTTCTGTCTGTAGCTTTTGCTAAAAAGCTTATAATTTTTAAAACGCTTTCCAACTGTCTTATTGGTTATGGAACACAATCATTTAATAATGTAGGCCACTTGTAATTTGAAAAGGATAATAAAAGTGCCACGGAGAGGGAAACATAATTCCTCTCCTCTCCACTAGGTCTTTAATTCAAATTCAGTGAGGTCTTTCCTACAGCCCCTTACAAGGTGAGGCTCCTCTCCCAACATTCGCTGTCACCCTCCTCACTTTATTTTTCTTCATAGTACTTCTTACCATCTACTAAACTGCTTATTTATTCTGTTAACTGTTTGAATTCCCTCTCACACCCCCATTGGATTATAAACTCCATGCAGTCAGAGTTTCCCCAGCGCTTCAACATGCAGTGCCTGGCACATATCAGATACTCAGTATACATCTGAAGAATCAATCAATAAAAAGGTACCATAATTTCTTATGAACTTTAATAGATACAAAAACACCAACATTTCCCTTTTCTATACTGTAAGTATAATCCTCAAGGACCACATTGGTTATGCTTATAGGGAGAGAAAACTCATGCCGTACTGAGTTTGCTTCTCTTCTCCGTTGCCCAGGTGCAGAGAAAAATTGTCCATTGTTAGATCTCTAACAATTTCCCCCATGCAGTTATGCACAATTCAAAGAATAGGAAAGGAAAAGTGGACCATATCTTTCCCACTCCTCGCTACCTAAAGGAAATTTCCAATACCAGTTTCCTATTGTGCCATCTTATCTCTGACCTGCAGATTGGGCAGCCGAACAGAATATCATTGTCACTGTATTTCAATTGAAAACTATATATATATATATATATATATATATATATATATATATATATTATGTGTTGGACTATTAGTATATGATATATATATATATATATATATATATATATATATATATATATGTATAATAGTTATATGTATACACACTACAATTGCAGAACCTAAAAACATTGTGAGTTCTTTTAGAGGAGACACTAGAAACACAAGCATATTTTACATGAACTAGAAAAATCGTAAAGCAGTGACTTTCAAGGGGGAGGATGGGGAGAGAAGAAGCATAGGCCTTTTATAAGCAAAATCAGAACCATGAGGGTCCAAATTTGCTTTTCTTTCTTTCAAAGTGCCCAGTTCATAACCTGAGATTTTGATAAAAACCCTCACATGGGATGCTTTATATTCCCTTTTCTCTCTTCTACTCCCACCCCCCTCCTTGATCTTTGAGAACCATTGTTTATGAGAAGGGTTGATGATCACAATTTTAACCATGGAAATTGACTGCAGGATGAACAAATGCTGACAACTTCTCTGGCTCTATTTTAAAGTTATTTCTAAATGAATATATGGGATGATTGGTATATGGATTTTAATTTGTTTAAAAAAGTAATTTGAGAAGTTGTCTCAAAAGACTTAGACGTTATAGGAAACCAGTATATGAAAAAAAAAATACTGTCAGACAATGACCCAAATCACTCTTTTATGGTCACTGTGCTTACAGAAAACGTGGATGATCAGTCTGCAAAGCCGGAACAGATGTCCCTATTCTGAAAATAACTTATGTCTACTGTGAACCAAGGATATCCCTTCAGACATCCCATCAGTCATGACTATGTATTGAAATACCAGTATTTGTCAGACTTTGAGCCATACTACATGAATCACTGGTATGTTCCTTAATTTAGATGGTATCATGTTGATATTTGCAAAGGATAAAAACGGGAAGTACACTGATATTACAGGATGTAGCAAGTCCTTGTCAGAGAAATAAAGAAGAATAGTCTGGCATATGTTGTAGACATCTTTCTGCTGAAGATATGGATGACTGCAGTGTTCCGAGCATGAGTTTTAGGTTGCTTCAAGTTCTAAGGTTGTGTTATTCTAAGTATATTTTTTAATGCACTTCTGTTTGAGGATGAAGGAAAAGCTTATCTTGGAAAAAACTTCAGGACTATTAGCATCATCAAATAACCTGGGAAGATATCTAAAAATTAGTATAATGCTTTATCCAAGCTGTCTTCTAGAGAGTATATAGTCCTACAAATCAACATTTTCACAAAATAGAAAAATTTTAAAGTAATATACTCATCCATTTAACTTGTCCAGTATTAATGCCTTCACTGTGTTTTTTTTTTTCACTAATTAAAAATATTTATTCACTCTTGCCTTCTTTTATTAAAATCCAATGGTCTTCCAGATTGAAAGAAATCTATCTTCATTGGGATCCTAGTACCTACAAATGATTGTTTGTTCAACTCCTGTGAGCCTATCCTAGCAACATATGCAGAAAACTCTGAAGCACACATCCACAGTAAACAGCAGAAAGAAAGAAACAACTGTAGTTTCAGGGAATAATAAAAGTCAGGTTTATAAAGAATGACTATTGTGGCATCTTAGTAATTGTAGAAGGGTACATCCAGCTCATTTTCTAGTTCCTTTCATGTCTGCTTTCTCAGAAAGCCATTCAAACTTCAATGGTAAACGTGCCTTTCTTGGTATTGCTAACAGAAGTGGGCATTTCCATACTAAGAAGTCACTTCAACATATAACAGACTAAAGAAGAATCTTAAGGGTGCATTTTTGTGACTATCACGATTTCACAAATGTATGTACAAGCCATCCAAGAAATGAATTTAAGGATACATTTAAACTGCTAAATGCATCAAATTAATTTGTAGTGGCAAAGAATAGCATATGAATATGTTAACTTTAAGCATCACACATTTTAGTTTTAAAAATTAATCATATATTATATTCTCTTGATTGTGCCTGGTATATATTATTGCAGCTGAGAGATATGTAATTATTATGCAAAAATGAAGATGAAAAATGCCACATCTCTCTCACCCCTATCAATTACCAGCTATTTAGACTGTTTTCTAATCAATACTATATTCATCACTATCATTAAAGAACAGTGGCGTGCATTATCTTCAACTGAAAATTATATTGTAGTGTATTAAAAATAGATGTCTGTATATGGCAAGGAGACACATGAGCAATCCCATTACTCACAGTTCAAAGATGTCAGGGTTGCTGTTGCACATATTTAGGAGATTACAAATTGTTGCAAAAGTTTCCCACAGATTTAAAGTTTTGATATATAGCTATTTTGAAATTCCTCACATTTATCTCTAGTTTCAAGGGAGCTATTAGCTTCCTAAGGGTCTGGTTATATTAATCTACATGTGACTGTCTGGGTCCCTAAGAGCCCTCGAGGATATGGTATGTGTCTTCTTTGGCTTGCAGAGATGATAAACTCTTCTGAATCCAAATGCAGTCTCAGCGCGGAGAATGCCAAGAGTGTGACACCCTCCTTATATTTCATTCCATTTAAGGATGCAGCAATACCCATTTTAAGGTGTCCTTGCAGTTCACAAAAGGGACAGTCTGAGGCAAATAAACAAGACCCTGCAGCAAGCCATTTAACTTCTGGTAAAAGATTACCTATATTTTTCATAAGTAATTAGCTAATGAGTAGATGTAGATACCCAGTAGCTGTAGAAATGGATCAGGTCCAAAGAGGAGAAGTCGGGAATTGCATGGCACAACCCAGCCATTCATATAGGCTGGCATACAGGAGTATGCCCTGGAGTGTGCTAAGGAAGCACTAGTAATATTAATAATGATTATTTCATTTTCAAAAACTGACCGAATGTTAAACTTGGAACCAGAAGAGTTAAGTGGAAACACATTGAGCTTCTCAGGTGAATCAATTCCATGACAGACCTGGTAAAAGTTGACCCGAGTCTGTCATCCATCCCACTTCATTTTCTATGCAACCTGGCCCCTGCATAACAACTCTGTGCAGTCCTGAGTGTAGAATGCACGTATGCATAAAATAATCAGTATTTCTCTTTGAATTATAATCAGCCCTATACTTTTTACTTTACAGTAGAAAATATGCAGCAGTAAATAATTTAATTAAAATATAAATTGGCATTGCTCAGTGGTTGAGCATGTTCCCATGAACCAGGAGCTCAAGGCTTCATTCCTGCTCAGGGCATATGCCAGGGTTTGCAGGCTTGATGCCAGTAAAGGGTGTGCAGGAGGCAGCCAATTGATGTTTCTCTTTCATTGATGTTTCTGACTCTCTTTCCCTATTTCTTCCTCTCTCTTAAATCAATAAAAGTTTTAAATTGAAAAATATATAAATGGTTATCACCAATGGATATTTGTTGGCAATAAAAGTATACATATACATATAGACAAAATATATGTGTCACAGAGACAGACTATGTGTTAATCTTAAGTTTGAGGATAAAATTTAAGGTCTACTCAATAAATATATTAGGGAAAATATAAAGTTTGGGCTAATGTAATTTAATGTGTTATTTATTTATTATCCATTGCAATCTCTAAAAGATTTCAAGTTGCTTGTAACACATTATCAACAATTACTAATGAACAATTTTCATGGTTTCTCTTTACAAGTTTTGTTGGTTTTTTTTTGTTTATTTGTTTTGTTTTTATAGGGGAAGAATAAAGGAAACATGTTATTTCAATAGTCAAGCAATTGGTTATATTTAAAAATATTAATTATACTAGAACTGCTTTTCATGTGCCTATTTTGGGACCTATTAATTAGCTTATTATTTTTAGCTTTACCATATCACCATGCACAATTTGTTGATTTTAAATAGAGTCTATCTTTGAAATTATTCAAATGAATTGTTAACACCATATAAGCCTAAATTTTGCTTTAGTAAAAAAGCAGTTAAAAATCTTACACCAAAAGGAAATGATTCTGAATACTAAGTTCCCAATAATAGAGCAGGGAGTGGAATTTCAATCCATCAAAAGTAGAGATGCCTGTAAATGCTATTCACTCATATAAATGTAAGAACAAATCAATTCACTACCCACAGGGCTCAGGTTCTACCAAGTCTGGTGCTGTTACCATTTTTGTTTAAATGATTTGCTAACATCACTGGGAAACAATAACTCTGTAATTGTTCCCACTTGTGAGATCCTGTGAACATGTTTTAATTATCACCAAAAGTAGTGCAAATTCAAAGTGATTTTAATTATTCCTAATTTGAGTTTTGAAGAGCTCTTTATGTTTCATTCATGTTTAATATAGTTTGTGGCTTTTTTTGTGGGATTCCAAGTCTTTAGGAGACTTTCTGTTTTCCACTAAAACAACATTTTCCCATTTGCGACAACATGGATGGATCTTGAGAATATCATGCTACGCGAAAAAAGTCAGACAGAAAAAGTCAAGGACCATCTGATTTCACTTATATGGGGGATATGGAACCAAAAGTAAAAAATGAACAAACAAGACAAGCAAATAAACAAAAACACATAGACACAAGACAACAGTATGGTGGTTACCAGAGGGAAGGAGGGTAAGGTGAAGAAAGGAGATTTTACTTTGGGTGGGGGCACACAATGCAATATACAGATGACATGTTGTAGAATTCCTCATTTGAAACCTACATAATTTTATTAATCAATTCCACCCATATAAACTTAATGTTAAAAGGAAAAAAAGAAAATGCAACATTTTCATTTCCCAATTTGTCTTTTCTTGGGGCCTAAAACTATAGTATTCTGATCCTCTAATGTACACCAGTTATGAATTTAACAACAAATACTTAAAACTGGCTAAATTTCAATGTTGACGAGGGGCCAGGAAACTATGGGTGTAGATTTCTTATTGTTGAAGACATGAATGACGGTATTTTGATTAAATGTCAAAATGGACTAAGAAGGGGAGCCAGGAATAACCTCCCTCCTCATTTCATCAGTTCCAAGGATAACGGACATGTCCCTTCATCAGCCATTCCCTTTTCTCCATTTCCCTGACAGCAATGCCACGTAACAGATTTTCTACATCAGCCCATAACCTTGGATGTGTTGCTGCTATTATTTATCTTTGTTACATTGCTTTGCATGTGTCTGGGCAACAACATTCCTGATTAGTAAAATGTAATGGTACTGCAAGTTAGCCTCCATAGCTTTCCACCTATTCCAACCAACTCTTCCAAGATAACTAAGCTACTTTCCCTCTCAGAAGTTCTTTCTATATAAATTCCTTGTGTGATTGGGTGACTGATTAAATTTCTTCACTATTTTACCCTCAAACGCACCAAACGGACTACATTATTTCACATTTGGCTGCTGCATCTATTGTCCTATCGTCCGTTGCTTCATGTCTGTAGGTCTCATGTACAAGTGAAGAGAAGCAGAGGGGCAATGGAGAAGGGAGAGTGGGAAAGAGAGAAGAATCCGGAAGCCGGGATAAGCAAGCCCTTGCCTATTTAGCTGACATATTTGCCAGCCATGGTTCTTAAACATACTGGTGGCTCTACATGCTAATGGCAAGTAGAAATGCCTTTACCTTTAGCTCCCCAACTCTTCTCCCTGGTCCCCAACCCTAATTTCTTGGTTGCTCTAAATCACACCAGGCCTTTCAAATATATAGTGAAAAGAACTAGAGTATATAGAAGTTGGAGATAAAAAATTAAAAAGCTTTCTACCCTCAAGTAATTAAGTTGCAGCTCTTACAGAATAATTTGTTGATACTAATTAGAGAAATGATGTGCCGCATACTGATAAATGACACAGTCTTATAAGTGGGAAAATTTTAATGTTTTAGAGGACAGAGGTTTCACATATCCAGGTAAGTCAATACTAAAGAGGCTTTTCTTGTGTACAGTAACATTTCTGTCAAGATGATCTTGTGAATGGTAGTTCTGGTTTTGTTTGTTTCAATGGGAATTTGTAGTCTATAACATATTGCCATGCGCCTTATATAAAAGCTGTAACTTAGCATTGAATAATCATTTGGGGCAAGCTCAAAATACAATGAAATAAATAGCATTCCTTATTAATGGTTTCCTGGCAAAACATCATGTCTTCTTTTTGATCAGACCATTCTTTGATACATTAGGAATTCTGCTTCACAGAATGATTAGTTCAGAAAGCAACTTTTTCTCCACTGGCACAGATAGGACTAGTAAGAAGGCACAGCCCTGGAATTTTCAAGTGACATAGCTGAAGGGATGTACCTAATTTACCTCTTAAATAGCCACACAGAAGAAAAGCTGTAGTCAGCCCTGTCCAATGTAATAACCCCTCGCCATTAAGTATGAAATGGCTAGACAAAATTGGGATGGTCCATAAGCATAAACAGACACTGGATTTCAAAGAATTAGTACAAAGACAATAATGAAAAATATCTCATTAATAATTTTTATATTGAGTACATGCTTAAAAGATGTTATTTTAGATATATTGGGTAAAGGAAAAATATTAAATGTAATTTTTCCTGTTTCTTTTTACTCTAAAATGTGGCTACAAGAAAATTTAAAAACTATATATGTGACTTGCATTGTATTTATATAGGACAGCCCTGCTATATAAAAAGACAGAATTTAAGTGATATGTCTGAGTCTGTGATAAATAATACCAAAGAGAGCAATTTAAAAATATATATATTTATTGAATTTGTTTCAGAAACTGCACTTATACTCTTAAGTTATCATGCTACAGAAAATATATATATGTATACGAAAAGATGCTCTGCAGCTTGCTAAAGCCATAATAACCGGTTTGATTGCTCCAACACTGGGAGCCTAATGGCAAAACCCAATAACTGTCGGCAACACAGCACAACAATCTTTTTAATCATATCTCAATTAGCTCTAGAAGATCCTCATTTTAGGGCTCCCAGGGGTCTCATTGCTTGTCTTTTTCACTTGAGATAAACAAAATCCTGGTTCTATATTCATCTTCAATATCTGTGTGTTGCTGTGGTGGTGGTCTTAAAAGCTGCAGCTGTTGATAGGGTTGTAGGCTGAAGACATACCTGCTGTAAACATGTTATCCTACAACAGCACCATGGAAGTCATTCCTGTGCTGGGCAAGGGAGCTGGCCTCCCGCCTGCCAGAGACCTACAGGGACACCAGGGCACTTCTTAGAGAAAATGTAAGGTAAGGGAGATAGAATTCTCAGCTTTTCTCCATCAGAACTGGAAGACAGATATGCAGGATCTGGCTATGGTAAGGAAACATTTGAAGACTGATTTTTTTGGCCTTATTTAGACTGGATAAAATGACTTGTGTATTCTTCATTTAGTCCTTTGTATACTTATTTATTCACCAATAATTGATCATCTCTTATGAGAAAGATGCTAGAGCTACAGAGATGAAAAATATGGTATCTTTGCATTCACACCCCAAGTCACTTTCTTTAATACATGTATAGTTCAGTTTTTCTCAGATACTTCGATTTTTAGAATTGATTGTCAAGATTAAGAGGCAGACATGTTGATAAACATTAGAATGCCCTAACATGGCTTTCATCACTTTATGTCTAGACCCTCCTTTATGTGAATATCCTATATTCATACACAGTCCATATACATATCTATAATCCATATTCATACCCATTTGTATATCTACCATTGGTACCCATATCTACATCTACAGCTATGGCCCATACTCATGATTGAAAAATGTAATACTCTAGCAACTGTTCTGGTTATCGGCAACAAAGTTGATATAATTAATATTCTTAGAATAGATGCATACCCTCTACATCATGTAAATAAAAACTAAATACTATGAAAGAGATAGGACCACTGAGTCAATTTCCAGCAGTAAAAGAATGCTCCATGACAGTAGCTGTACTGTACCTAGGACTAAGGACTTAGCAGGCTCTTCTTATATAATCTCCCCTCTACCCCAGGGCTGGGTTAGCAGGGAGCTGGTGATACTGCAAAAACTTTTAAGAGTGTTATGATGCGATATGGCTGCGACATTTCTTATGGGCATAACATTTGGCTCCAGAAATAGTCATAAAAGCTAAGTTACTCTTTCACCAGCCCTAGTTCTGAAGCTGACTACAGAGAAAATAGCCACCTTCCCCCTTTTTCCTACCCCAGTAAAATGTCACGCAGAGAACGGACATCACGACCATCTTCAGCACACTTTCTGCCTCACTGTATCCTGTGCTCCCCCACAGCACAGCACCCTGGGTGCAGAGTAACAGCAGGATCTACACTGGATCTGCCCCCTCAGCCTTCATTGCGTCCTGACCTTTCAGGAAGGAATGTTGTCAACAGACTATAATGGCCCTCTCAAGTTTTACCACAAATTACACACTCCAGCGAGGGGTGAGGTCCTGTTTTCTTTCTTGTGCAGGCCACCTGCATCTAGTAAGTCACTCCCAGGTCATCAACTTTTTGCCTAGAGAAAGGTCGCAGTTAGAGACTTTCAGGTTCCGAGGGTAACATTTGAAGGCTAACAAAATAAGAAACGCCTTTACTCCCTTCCCAGCATCTCTATGCTGACTCCTCTCGCTCCTTGACTGTTCAATCTGGAAACGGCTGCACAGTAGAATTAACTCAGTGTGCTGCTCCGAGACTATTGACAGCCTCGGATACAGAGGGAGCTTTCCCAAGCACACTAACCAGAGGGGCCATCAAATGTTTTCTTCAATGGGCACTCAGGTGGGCAGTGCCAGTTAGTTACAATACATGGCAACAGAGCAAAGGGAGGCCCTAGGGGAGGGCAGTGCCTGCTAACATCTCTGCTGGGAAAGTGCAGGAAATAGCCTGAATTCATTCAGGGTCAAATGCGCAACAAGGACATTTGGGTAGTTTTGAAATGTTATGTTGAAAGAGGAAAAGCAAGTAAGAGTTTGTGTGTGATTTACTGTTATTACGTTTCCATCCAGGTCTGTTTGTAGGGCAGCTGAACATTCCTTAACATATCCCACTGTCTTGTTCATCCTAAGAGTGCTGTCCCTTGCACTTAGTGAGTTCATGCTATAGGAGTTGGGGGATGAAAGCCAAAGAGAGATAGCTCTGTCTTAAAGATTGCAAGGAAAACCATGCACCAAAATATGATTGTTTAAGTTAGGATGTTATTGACATATATCTTATATACAGAAAAGATCACATCCATGTCCAGGTAAGTGAACAGCACTCAGAGAAAGAGGTAGAACATTACTAGCATCACAAAAGCTTTTTCCCCCCAATCATCAAGCCCCTGACTAATGAGAGAGATTCGCTTTTCACTTTATGTGAATGAACTCATACAGAGCAGGCTCTTCAGGGTGCTTTCTATGGTCACCATTATGTTATGAGATGCATCAGCTTTCCTGAATGTAGCAATTGTTCAGGCATTCTAATTG
The DNA here is from genome assembly GCF_014108235.1 of Myotis myotis. Taxonomy (NCBI): domain Eukaryota; kingdom Metazoa; phylum Chordata; class Mammalia; order Chiroptera; family Vespertilionidae; genus Myotis; species Myotis myotis. The sequence continues at coordinate 42,738,241 of NW_023416335.1, forward strand.
GCCATCCTTGAAAAGTTGGGAGGAGGGAGGCCACTGGCTGGCTCCCAAGGAACTAAAGCAAGTTTTGTTTTGTTTTTTTTGGGGGGGGGTGAGGGGAGGAGGAGGGGATGTTGCTGATTTGCAGATCTCCATGTAAGTGACCTTAGAAGGGCTCAGGAATTTTCTTTGACATACCCTGAGGAAAGGAAAATAGGATTTTAGATTAGATTTTATAAACTTCTACGCTGTAATATGTGGACAAGGTCAACACATTTCAAAATTGTTTGGGTGAACTTTTTCCCATCTGGTTTGGGTTAGGGAGGTTATTGGCCTGGGAGTTTCAAACAAGGTGGAAACTCAAAGCCAATTTTATGGGTGTGAACTGAAACTGACAAAGAGCTATTTCAAACAGTCTGGTAGAAACTGGGGAGTACCTCCTAAAGGTCTGACATGAATGCACAGACATAAATATGTTGCTATACTCCATGCAGGAATCCGAGGGTTCAAACAGAGCCACCAGGAAGAAAAATAAATAGCCCCCATAAATGGGCATTGTTTTGTTAGAGAAAAGTTATGCAGATACATATATATGGAAATGTATATGTAGACAATATATGGAAAAGGTCTTGATTTTGCTTCTGGGTGGATCCATTATCTTTTATGAAGTAAATGGTAGCTTGAATATCTAAATATAAATAGGGCTAACTTCAGTTAAATATTCAGTGGGAGAAAATGAAGAGTTCTAATTAATACAGGCTGAATTTCAAATCTTTTCCATTGGCCAAAAATTTGCTGATTTGCTTGAATATCTAAATAGATCAGTGATGGCGAACCTATGACACGCGTGTCAGAAGTGACAAGCAAACTCATTTTTTTGGTTGATTTTTCTTTGTTAAATGGCACTTAAATATATAAAATAAATGTCAAAAATATAAATTTGTTTTACTATGGTTGCAAATATCAAAAAATTTCTATATGTGACACGGCACCAGAGTTAAGTTAGGGTTTTTGAAAATGCTGACACGCCAAGCTTAAAAGGTTTGCCATCACTGAAACAGATGAAATGGAGTGCTGTTTTGTTTTTGAAAGTAACAATTTCACCATTAATCAGGTTATTGAATAGTGCACCCTTGGAAAATACTGAATTTTTTATTTTTTTGTATTTTATTAATGTCTGATTTTAAAAAATAATGATGTTATAATCATTGGTAATGTGCAAGTATAAGGTTATGTTAAAATTGCATCCAGGTGAAGTGACCCAATCCTCCCAAAGCATGGAAGCCCTTTAAGGAACATTCCCCATGTATTTTCATTTCTCTAGGGTGAAATTTATGCATTCCCATTCATTTCAATCTCTATAACTAGACATAGCAGGTTGGAAAGAGCCGAATAGCATTCATGCATTTCTTTAATCTTTCCCCCTCCAGTTCTGCTTATAGGAGTTTCATAATAAGTGGCTGGCTTTCACCTTGGTCTTTGAGAAATCTGTTTAATGCCTTACAAAAGTCAACTCAAAATTAACTAAGAACATCATATCACAGGTTACCCATCGTCTTTCTGACACTTAAGAGTCTAAAAAAAATAGTCTTTGGCTTCCTATCCAAGAATGTTAGGTGCACTTGACCTCATTGCATATTATTAGACTATTTCTCAAAAGTTTATGAATTTTTCAAATTCATAATTGAACTCTCCAGGGTACTTTTATACTTTAGAGACAATTGAAAATGACTAAATTAAATTTGTTTAAGAAAAATGTTAAACAACACAGTTTTAAGGCTTCGTATTGAACTCTACGGATTATATCATTACTGAACAAATCTTATCTTTAAGTGAACAAAGATCATTTTTTAATGTTAGGTTTCATGGACACACAATTAGTTTTATTGTCTATAGAACCTTAAATCTACGAGTGTTATGTGAGCAAACTTTTTGCAGAAGGAGATAAAAACATGTTCATTTATATTAGTACAAATGTGACATCTTTAAGGGATGGATTTTCATCATGCGGCTATGAAATCAAGACGCATTGCACATTGATGAATGATTGAACCTTTAAAGTGATACACCAAGAACACACAATTTTGTGTAAATAATTCCTAGTAAGTGATTCAAAATACAACATAATGTATCAGAGAACAGAAATATAGCAGATATTAGAAAAAAAGATATGTCCAATCTTTATTTCTGAGATTATCTTTAAATCTGGTCATTAATCACTGGAAAACTATACACTAAATTAAAGTCGGGTGATAACAAAAATTGATGTCTTTGAGATCATAGCAGGAATATGATTTCTCCCCTATTGCACTGGGAATTTAATTTAGAAACTCCTCTTGAAAACAAAAGTATAAGATGAAAAATTCATTGTCCTTTTCTTCCTAAGACAGTATATCAAGTTAAATTATAAGAAATAAGTGACTGAAGAGCTTAGCCACATGATTTGATTACAACCATTATCCACAGAAATTATCAACAAATAGCTGTTTCCAAGAGTGACAGTAAATTCAGAGGAACAAACTTATATACTTTAGTTTTGTTTAAAAGATGAACCAAAAGAGAAAAATTCCATACCCCCTCCAAAGCTATATATCTTTAAACTGAAAGTGTATATCTGTAACAAATCAAAATTAACTATAAGCAACTGCTGTTCTAATTTGGAAAAATCCAGTTGGGGAACCTGTAGTCAATATGGCTATTGCCATTGGTAAAAGCTTCTTCAACTACATTATTATTTATTTATAGTGGAAAAACATACACTAAAGAAGCTAAGCATATTCATATACCATGAACTATCTTCCTTTAACTATTTATAATGATGGCTCTTGCCCTAAAAATTACACAGTTTCACCCATAAGATTTAAAAACTAATATAAACCATTCAGACACATCAGCATCTCTCTCTCTCTCTCTCTCTCTCTCTCTCTCTCTCTCTCTCTCACACACACACACCCCACACACACACACTTACGTTAAGCTGAGTTGCCGGGCAAAAGGGAGAGATATTTTATTATTAGCACATAATACTGAATATACTGAATTTCTAGAATTTTTATAGCTTATACAATTGTTCTTATTAATTTTGTCATTTTCTTCTCTTGTCATAGATTATATGGGTACAACCACTATCCTTTCCATGAACACTACAAAAAAGGTGAAGTTTGCTTAGAAAAAAGCTGAAAAATAACACCTTATATAAAAACTAGAGGCCCGGTGCACAAAAATTTGTGCACTCGGGGGGAAGGGGGGTCCCTCAGCTTGGCCTGTGCCATCTCGCAGTCTGGGACCCCTCGGGAGATAACGCCCTGCTGGCTTAGGCCTGCTCCCGGGTGTCAGAGGGCAGGCCCAATCCCTAGGTACAGCCCCTGGTCGGGCTCAGAGCGGGGCCGATTGGGGAGTTGGGGCACCGCCCCCTGTCACACACAGAGCAGGGCGGATCAGGGGGTTGGGGCGCCGCCCTCTATCACCCACAGAGCAGGGCCGATCAGGGGGTTGGGGCGCCGCCACTCTCACACTCAGGGCAGGGCCGATGGGGAGGTTATGGCTCTACCCTGTCACACACAGAGCAGGGCCCGTGGGGGGAAGGGGGGGTTGGGGCGCTGCACCCTGTCACACACAGAGCCGCAGGGCGATCAGAGGTTGGGGAGCTTCCCCGTATCAGGCACAGAGCAGGGCTGATCAGGGGGTTGAGGCGACTTCCCCTGTCACGAACAGAGCAGGGCAGATAGGGAGGTTGTGGCCCCACCCCCTGTCACACACAGAGCTGCAAGGCGATCAGGGGGTTTGGGCGCTGCCCCCTGTCATGCTGATCCCGGTGCTGGGAGGCATATTACCCTTTCACTATATAGGATAGAGGCCTGGTGCATGGGTGGAGCTGGCTGGTTTGCCCTGAAGGGTGTCCTGGATCAGGGTGGGGGTCCCCACTGGGGTGCCTGGCCAGCCTGGGTGAGGGGATGATGGCTGTTTGCAGCTGGTCACACACCATTCAGGGTAAGGGTCCCCACTGGGGTGCTTGACCAGCTTGGGTTAGGGGATGATGGCTGTTTGCAGCTGGTCACACACCCTTCAGGGTGGGGGTCCCCACTGGGGTGCCTGGCCAGCCTGGGTGAGGGGCTGAGGGCTGTTTGCAGCTGGTCACACACCCTTCAGGGTGGGGGTCCCCACTGGGGTGCCTGGCCAGTCTGGGTGAGGGGCTGAGGGCTGTTTTCAGGCTGGTGGGTGACGGAAGCTCCCAACCGCTCCTTTTTTTTTTTTTTTTTTTTTTAATTCTGGGCCAGCTTTAGCTCTGAGGCTCCAGCTCTTAGGCCTCCGCTGCTGAAAGTAGGTATCTGGTTTGTTTCGGTTCGAAACACTGTATAACTCCAGCTCTGACTCCAGCTCTGAGATCCCAGCTCCCTGAAAGCTGGTTTCTGGGTGTTTTTTTTTAGCTTCTATATTTGTTAAAATGTTTCAAACTGCAGGCTCAGAGGCCTGCAAGGCCGGCGGGGAAAGTTGGTTTCCTCCGTCACTGAAGCAAGCAAGCCTCATGTTAGTTTCAAGCTGCCTGGCTGCCGGCCGCCATCTTGGCTGACAGTTAATTTGCATATCTCCCTGATTAGCCAATGGGAAGGGTAGCAGTTGTACGCCAATTACCATGTTTCTCTTTTATTAGATTAGATATAAAAAGTCTTTGGTTGACTATAGTAGGTCCTCAAATAACATGATTCCATTCACCTTTATTTTGTTATAACATTTTTAGATGTCATAGGAACTTATCTGTTTACTAGTGGCCCAGTGCATGAAATTTGTGCACGGGTGGGGGGGGGTGTCCCTCAGCCCAGCCTGCACCCTGCCCAATCTGGGACCCCTCAAGGGATGCCTGACTTCTTGTTTAGGCCCGATCCCAGTGCGGCCTAAATGGGCAGTTGGACATCCCTCTCACAATCCAGGACAGCTGGCTCCCAACTGCTCGCCTGCCTGATTGCCCCTAACCACTCCCCTGCCAGCCTGATCGATGCTTAAAAGCACCCCTCCCAGCCTGACTGCCCCTAATTGTCCTCCCCTGCTGGCCCAATTACCCCTAACTGCCTTCCCCTGCTGGCCCGGTCACTCCTAACTGCCCTTCCCTGCTGACCTGATTGCCCCGAATTGCCCTCTTCTGCAGGCCTGGTTGCATCAAACTGTCATCCCCTGCAGGCCTGGTTGCCCCCAAATGTCCCCCCAAGTGCCCTCCCCTGCTGGCCTGGCCTCCCCCCAACTGCCTTCTAATGCAGGCCTGGTTCTCCTCAACTACCCTTCCTTGCAGGGCTGGTCCCCCCCAACTGCCCTCCCCTGCAGGCCTGGTTGCCCCCAACTGCCTTCCCCTGCAGGCTTGATCACCCCCAACTGCCCTCCCTTTCAGGCCTGGTCCCTCCCAACTGCCCTCCCCTGCTGGCCTGATCGCCCACAACTGCCCTTCTCTGCCAGCCATCTTGTGTCCACATGGGGGTGGCCATCTTTGACCACATGGGGCGGCCATCTTGCAGTCTGTTTGACTAATGCTACTGTTCCTCACAATCTGTTGGCAGGAGCACTCCCCTGTTCCTTGTCATTTGCCCCAGGGGTTCTAGGTGTTCAGGGGGAAAGCTTGGCTATTTGCAAATCATGTTATCATTTCATCATCAGTAAAGCAGGCATATCAGCTCTACCTATACAAAGGATTGTTGTTAGGCAAAAGATTTAAGTGATTTTAAAATGTAAAGTACCCCTAAATGAAGCATGTAATTCACAAATATTATTGACATCAAACTAAATGTTGTCACATATAAATGTCTGTTATCAGTTGAATTATATGTCCCGAAAAATATTTGTTGAAGTCCTAAACCCCAGTACCCATGAATGTGACTTTATTTTGGAAATAAGCTCTTTGTAGATGTAATCAAGTTAAGGAGGAGGGTTGTTATGCCAATATGACTAGTGTCCTCATAAGAAGAGGAAAAGAGACACATGGTAAAAGGATCATGTGATTGGTACCCTTGTAATGAACCCAGTTATTAATAACTGGAAAGGAGCAAAGGGAAGGCCAAATTGTATAGGCATGCCATTTGTGAGGCTTTGCCAAGAAGCTGCAATTTAACTCTCCCCTGGGTACCACCAGCCCATTCACTGCAGATTGATGAGGGAAGGGACTGGATGGGTAAGAACAGACTCATGCCTAGTAAAGTCTGGGTGACACAGGGAAGGTACTTGTCTGTCACCTGAGAACAGGTCATTGGCTAGAGTAGGCATGGCCACTGCAAGTTAGGAGATACTTAATCTTCTTAACAAAGGAGTTAGTTCTCCAGCCTCTCGTGCTTGCTTGTGCTTGACTCCTGGCTTTCAGGGCTCTCAGGCTCCTGCATTTGTCTATACAGCCATAGGACCCCACACACAATGGACTAATGGGCTACGACTAGCCTGATGGTACACCGGACCCAGATCCACCAGGAAACAGAAACTCTGAACATCGGCTTTGCTTCTAGCCCCAGCTGCACCTTTTCCAAGACTGGATTAAGGGAAATAGGACTTTTGAAGCCAAGGGATATAATTCCATGCAGATAGTTTTTCACCACATCTAATGCTCCCATGGGGGCCTCTGGAAATTCTTATACCAGCAGTAGCCCAAGAACCCCACTCCCACTAGCAAAGAAGAAAGGCAATCCACACATTTCTCTGATAACATAATGATGGAGGCAGATTCTCTCATAGACCCTTCAGAGGGAGGACCACTATGTGATACCTTGATTTCAGACTTCCAACTTCCAGAAATTTGAGAGAATAAATTTCTGTTGTTTAAAGCAGCCTAGTTTGTGGTACTTAGCTGTGCCAGCTGAAGGGAATGACTACAATGTATATGTCAAAAATCAAAAGTAATGATTTTCCTTGCCCTTGTTTAATATTTTCAATAAAAATCTTTGTACCAGCTTCATGATAAGTGTTTAATAGATTTATTGATATGAGAAAAAGGATGTGGACACCAGTAAGATTTGGACTCAGGCTAAAATGTATCATTTTTTCCCTGTAAATAAAAAACAATATTTAAGTAATGAAGTCAAGTAAAATATGGAGTTATCTGTCATATTACCTTGATTGGGCCTGTGGTTGGTTTAGTTAAAAATGCCTCAATAATTATCTGGTTGCTTAAATAAATACTAGATAATGGAATATAATGTTTTATATAAAAGCTAAATTATAAGTATATACAATAGGAAAATGTATAGAAAAACAGATATTCAAAAATAAGAATTGAACTGTTAAAAATGGTTAGACTTGAAGGACAGGCCAATAGTAATATTTTCCCCTAATCTTTGAAATTTTGTTTTTGAGTATTTATTTGTTTGTTTGTTTGTCAAAGACCATACTTATTTTGATTGTTTGTTTTTGTTTTACAATATACAAAATAAATCTATTAATAGATTATTTTGTTTTTGAGTATTATTTCTATTAGGAAGCAATAAAATAATTGCTATATGTTAAATTATTTATCATTTGAATGTAGCTAACTTGGTCACTTTAGACATCTGCTTTATATAATACAAATTCCAGGACATTGAATAATGAATAAGACTTAGAGAATAATTTTATATATTAAAAATCTTAAAAACTTTATTTGAAATCTATTACATGAATAGATTCACTATTTTGATACTTTTCTTTTTCTCCCTTTCAGTGGGTGTTTTTGACCATGTAGGCAAAAATAATTAATAATAATAAGTAGGAAATGATCACCTTGCCATTTGAATGTCATGATTAATATTATTGGTCCCCTGGGAACACATACTTACATGTATCCTATGAGGTTACTTAAGGCTGATTATCCCTAGATACAGCCCAAACTGAAAGACTTAGGGATGATTTAAAAATCAAAATAGCAGTAAATAAAAATAATATTTTATATCATTTTTGTGCTTAGAAAAGTAAACAGGTGTGTTTTCTTGCAACAGAGCTGCCTTAGTAAACACATGGGCAGAATTTCATGGAAATACTTCCAGCTGTGTTAGGACCATCTGTTCATCCTTTTTAGTTTTAATTAGTGCTAGAGACTTCCTTTATTTCATTAATTCATCTGCGAATTCTTGTTTGCATTTTGCCCTCTTTATGGATAAAGGAGGGAAAGGTCTGAACAAACTAGAAATTCTAAGTCATTCTTTTTCTAGTTTTACTTTAATCAGCTATCCTAAAAGTAAATAAAATTGCTGCTTTTAATAATAATAGCAATTTTCCATCAACTGCACTAATGCAGCATCATGTCATAAAAGCAATTCCAGACATCATTCAACACATGTTTAACAGATGATGAGATTTTTAACCACAGATATTTGTTCTACAGCGACTCCCTGCCCCCCTTCTTTTTAAAAACTCAATGGTAAGCGTTGTCCACTATGAAGTCATTTTTTAAATATTATAATTGCATCCAGGGGCTTTAAAAAATGTTTTATTTTCACACTTACATAATCAGAAATCAAAATAAAATATTAGAATTTGTTTCAACAAAGCAAGTAAATATACTTTCAATGTGAAGGTAAACTTGACCTTTCACTTCTAGATTAACTATGGTACTCAGGTTCAACTGTCCTCATTAGAAAAGAGTTGTTTTCTCTGAAATTACGCATTTCCCTCTTACCTAACTTTGTATTTATCTACAACACTGCTTCTCACTTAAATGTGCTTATGGGTCACCTGGGAATCTTCATGAATGATGGTTCTGAATCTGTAGGACTAAAGGGGCCTTGAGCGTCTGCATTTGTAATATATCCCAGGTGATGGCGATGCTGTTGGTCTGAGCACCTTGACTAGCAAAGCTGTAGCATAGGTATTACTGGTAGAATAAAACATAAACACCTGTAACTGCATGAAGTTTGCATTAAGGAGTGTTAAATTAAACAGCTCATTGTATCTAAAAATTGGCACTTTCTGTCGTTAAATATAAAACTGGTAGTTATTCTTAAATCAATTCCAGAAGGCCTCTCCTTTCCTCGTAATCAGATAAAAATCATAAAACATACACTGAATAGAAAAAGTGTAATAAGAATTCTTCATGAAACACATGCAACAAAGTTGTTTTTAACTCTCATACTAAAATGACAAAGGAACAAAGGCACATTGATATATTTTCTATTTCAGTGTATGTGTGCCTGTTAATCTCTCCTTTTTTGTTGCTGAAATTATTATTTATGTTTCCTGTTTTTATTCTTGATTAGTCTTGCCAGTCATTTGTCTATTTGATTGTTATTTTAAAGGAACCAGATCTCGCTTTATTATCAAGTCCACTTTTGCTATTTTCTAGTCACTAAGTTCTGCTTTTATCTTTACATACTTTCTTCTATTTATTATTTATTTAATTTTGCCCTAGCTTCTAGAGTTGACTACTTAGTGTATTTACTTTTAGTCCTTAGTGTTTTCTACTAATTGTATGTATTGTGAATTTAAAAATCTTAACTCTGAATTCCGTATTTTGGATACAGTTCTTATATCTCCATTTTATTAAATGTTACAATTTCTGTTTTGAATTGCTCTTTAATAAAACACCTGGGTACATGTCTTAAATTACTAAGAGATTTGTTTTAGATAGATGATAGATAGAAATATACATACATACATCCATACTTATTGGCTAGTATTTTTTTTAAAATATATTTTATTGATTTTTTACAGAGAGGAAGGGAGAGAGATAGAGAGTTAGAAACATCGATGAGAGAGAATCATCGATCAGCTGCCTCCTGCACATCTCCTACTGGGGATATGCCCGCAACCCAGGTACATGCCCTTGACCGGAATCGAACCTGGGACCTCTCAGTCCGCAGGCCGACGCTCTATCCACTGAGCCAAACCGGTTTCGGCACTATTGGCTAGTATTTTTAAATGAATACGCAGTTTTATTGCATTATGACCAAGGAATGCATTGTGTATGTCGATACTTATAAGAATCTTTAAACAAATTCTTTGTAACAGTATAAAGCATTTTTTTTAAAAAGCTTGGATGGAAAGCTTGTACTTTTTTCTCAGCAAATATAAACTGAGAAGGCATAATTGGAATAGAAAGACAAACTAGAACAGAATATATTAGAAACATTGGATAAAAACTACCCTAAAGGTAGGCTTCCAAACAAATAGTATGCATAGGTGATTTTTTATCACCTTTCAAGGAGCAAATTTTTCCCTTATGTAAGATGTCCACATAAAAAAGGTAGGCAAACATGATAGGAAAAAGCACCATTAGATCAAATTACTATCACTTAATAAACCAGGTACTCACACCCAAAATAAAATATTGTTATGCAAAGTAATATTAAAGAAATAATAGCTATGATCATATAGAGTTATTTCAGGAATACAAATATAATTTAATCTTAATTTTATAAGTGAATTTCACTTTAGAATATTCAAGTAGAAATAACATATAGTCATCTGATAGATGTGTAAAATAGATATTTGATAAAATCCAACAACTTTTGAGCAAAATGCTTATTAAGGTGGGAATGCCAAGAAATTTATTCAACATGATAAGAGTAGCTATCAGAAATCCAAAAATAATAATAATATAGCAGTGGTTAAAAAAAAGCATCCCATTAACATCAGAATAAATAATTAAGAGGGGCACTGATACTGTTATTATTCAGTATTATTATAGAGAGTTCAGTCAATAAAATAGGAAAGAAATAAGAAATAAAATTTAAATGTTAGAAAGGAAGATTTAATTCATCATTAATTGTAGATAATACAACTGTCTTCCTTGAGTATCCAAGAGAATCAGCTAAAAAATCTTTAGAACTAAAACTCTAAGTAGTTGGGTGTATCACGGAAGTATTTAAAATCAATAGCCTTCTAAATATCAACAATGACCACTTATAAAATGCTGCAGTAAAGTATCTCAGAGAAGCACAAAAGTGAAAAACACAGAAATCAAAATTAGCAACTAGTATGCAATCCATATATGAATAAAATTATCCTGAGATCACAAGTATGAACATGAGAAATCTAAGATACATGCCATGTTCCTGGTTGAGAAAACACAAAATAATGTGTCATCTCTTTTCCTGCGCTCATCCCTCGGGAAAGCAGCGCCTGGAATACAAGCAGGCATGCATGGATTTTACTTGGGAAGTAATACCAGGGAGCCAGAGGGAGGGAGGTAGCATGCATCAGTACACAGGAAACACCAGAATGAGTTGTGTTCTTTAGTCAACACAGTGGGTGGTTCAGATTTGATTTCACCCTGACCCTTTGAGGGACTATGTATAATGTGCTTAAGAATAGTCTGACAGAGCAACACAAAAAGAGAGCTTATTTTTTTTTTTCACCATTTCCCCTTATAAGAGTCGCCCTTATTAAGCAAAGTTAATTCCTTCAGATTTCCAGGCTATGTATGGATGAGTACAGGGGAGAGTCCCTGCTGGCGTCCCATGGTGGTGTCTGAGATGCCTGGGAGCAGAAAATTAGAGAGGAAGAAGTATAGCCAACGGAAGCTGTATCTTAGTCTGCCTTCATCTGGTTGCTGGAATAAAAGGTGGGTTAGGAGGAGATGAGGCAGAGCTTAAAATGTCCAACACAGGGTAACGGGAAATTCATGAGTGGAAAAAAAATTAGTTGGTTAAGACGTGTTTGATTTCACCCCTACAATAGTGCCATTCTAGGCCTCTACAAGTACATTTAGGTAAACCAAGGTTTATAATAGTCCTGAAAATGTCATATAAGAAACTCAAGATCAACCATGCTATACACCTGAAACGAATATAATATTGAATGTCAACTGTAATTGAAATTAAAAATAAATAATAAAACAACAGGGAGCACAACAGGCTTCCACAGTATTGACAGTAAAAAGAAACTCAGGATCAATTCTGTACTATACAGGACCTTAAAAACAGTGTCATCTTTCCCCCTGGATGTACCATTTGTCACCTTTGGTTATGAGACTTTATTCCCTATCTTTAGCTTATTATTTAAAATTTCCAAGTCATCTTGATGTTAGCTGTATTCAATTCACATATAATGGATTCAAGCACATTATTGTTTTCAGGTAATTGCAATAATTTTAAGTAAAGACAGAAAAAAAACAAAAAAAAGGTGAAAAAGTTATAAACAGAAATGTTTGTAGTTTTCTGTAAGTAAAAGTATCTTTAATATTGAAGTATATTATTTTTCTTAAAGTATAATTAATTACAATTTATAAGTTGCTAACATTCAAGAGTACTTGAGTTATTAATACCAAGCATGTTTGCAACATTTTAGGGGGGGAAGTTCCTTTAAATTTCTAAGGTAGGGACTATGATTTAATATAATTTTGCAATTCAAACTCTTTAGAAAGTTCTACACAGTAAGAAACTCCCCATGTTAATCCAATATTTTCCTTGGGAAACTTTACATATGGGATTAATTTGTACAAGCAAAATATTAAAGAATAATCAATATTTAAGAAATAACTGATAAAATAATTTAGAATGCAAACTTATTGGAGCCAATTGACAGGGATTCCTAACTGATAAGGGAGCTCTCTTGTAACAAATACCCATTTGTTTTTCCCTTCTGTACACACCAGTACTGGTTTCTGTAACAAACAGAAAGGTCATATTTCCCTAATTCACTAGAAAATGTGTGATGTCTTGGAAAGCTTGATTACTTACAGCCTTGGTAAGATAAATTTTCATAAAACACAGGAACTAAATTTCCCAACTCTGTGTTCTCTATCATGATGCTCTTGCATTATATAAAGTTCTCCTGAGATGCTATCACTTAAACAACAAATATACGTTCAATCTTTAATAGAAATCTCCTGTTGATTTCACTAAAATATTAGAGATGCATTAATTTTTATTCCAGAGCATTAAAATAAATTTTGTCTTTACACAGATATTACTTCAACTATGTTCATATAAGTCAAAATATGAATTCAAGATAAAAAGCCCTTCACGAAAATAATCCCCCTTTTTATTTTCCCACAATATTCTGTTATTGAGCATAAGTCTTCCCACTGAAAAATTAAATTGAAAACATTTATAACCAATGGTAATTTACAAGCAAGGGGAAACAAGCTATGTAAAGTCTATGTAATTGATAGACTTTATTTATATAGCTTCTCTGAGAATGATTTCAATTATGTTTGTTCATAGTCCTGGACTTTTATTTTTAATATCTGCAGTTAATAATTTGAAAAATATGCTAGCACCTCACAATGGAAATCTGGTTTTTAACCCACCAAATGTAAGTTATTCATATCTCTTCCATGCTGAATAGCTAAAATGATTTACATTCAAAGTAGGCCTTACACAGGACAGCACTTCAGTGACACCTTTGACCTTCAACACTTCAAGGTCGCTTGAACCCAAAATCACAGTTTGAAAATACACAGTGTATTTGTTCCAATAAGGACAAAACACCTAAGAAACTAAAGTTTGTTCCTGAATTTCCTGTTTTGGATTTGGGACAAATTATGCTCAGCTGCACAAACAAAGTAATTGGCAACAGAATTCCAGGAGAAAGAGGAATGTTTCCAGAATTATGAAAACCTCTTGAGAGGGAAATGTCTGAGAGCCACAGAAGAAGTATATATTCACAAGGCATGGTGTTTAAGGAACTTCGATATAAAAATGTCATTTCCTAAGAATAATGGTATCTAATTCTACTTCAAAATCAAGAAAATATGGAAGGTTATTACCAAGAGGGTGTTAACCAGATGTTCTCAATCTCTACATGGAAGGATGTCTGTAAGTTAGATGGAAGGCAGAACAGCCACACACGGAAATCTATTAAGTCTTAAAAAGGTTAAGAAGTGAGGATGGGAACAGTATTTTAAAGATTAATTAAACTTCATCTACCCAAGAAACTTTAGGCTGGAGGAAAAGTAGGCTAAAGTGAACATATATATAATCTCCCCCTTCTTCCCTTCTTCCTTCTTATAGAACGTGCACTTTAGTATTACGCGATAAGCTCAACGTAGCAAAGAGAATGATTCCCTAGATCAGGGGTCCTCAAACTACGGCCCGCGGGCCACATGCAAATACAAATATTGTATTTGTCCCCATTTTGTTTTTTTACTTCAAAATAAGATATGTGCAGTGTGCATAGGAATTTGTTCATAGTTGTGTGTTTTTTTAAACTGTAGCCCAGCCCTCCAACGGTCTGAGGGACAGTGAACTGGCCCCCTGTTTAAAAAGTTTGAGGACCCCTGCTCTAGATTATAAAATAAACTTTCCTACTTAATCTATGTATCTGACTTGAGTCTACCAGATCAACAAATGGGCATGATATCCCTCTATGTATTGTACATGATGATTTACTTCGGAGTCAGGAAATTGTGAACTCAAACAGGTCTTGTATGTTACCACTGTGTGGCTCAGGAATATTACTAAATCCTGAAATTGTATTCTGAGAGTTAGCAGCACAAATGTCAGTAATGATCCCAGCAAGCTGCCTGCAGGGATGAACTCTATCACTGGTTTGCAAGTTGGTTTCCTCCAGTGGGCGGGATTCCATGAGGCAACAGCATCTTTCCCTGAAGTGTCAAGCCTAGAGGACTGGCACACATACATACACATTCATCTCATGTGAACTATTGGCATTGTTATAAAGACATTAGTAAAACGGAATGCCATTGAATGTCTGCCAAAAATGCTTATGAAAATTAGAATTGGAGGAAAGAAATTCATATGCACACAGCTAATCAGACAGTTATAAAGAGGAATAATTTAATACCACTTAATTACAAAATTTTCAATAAGTGAATATCAGAGGATAACGAAAAAACCTCAAATGCCGATGAAATGTCCAGAGATATTACTGATAGGATTCTCTAGACGGTCGTGCCAGAAAATTTAATAAGCTGAGCACAGTGTCATTTGAGACCTTTGGAGTATTTGCTATCTTTCCTTAGGGGCTAAAGTAAAGCAAATCTGATTGTCATCTAGCAGATAATTGCCAGAGATGGGCTTTAAAATAGGCCAGTTATTCACCTGTTAAGTGTAGAGTCCTGAAACTATAAAAATCCTAGAAGAAAACAGGCAGTAAAACCTCAGACATTTCTCATGGCAATATTTTTGCTGATTTATTACCTCCGGCAAAGAAACCAAACATAAAAACATAAACAAAATGGGACTGCGTCAAACTAAAAAGCTTCTGCACAGCAAAAGAAATCATCAACAAAATTAAAAGGGAACCCACTGAATGGGAAAACATATTTGCAAATGATACGCCTGATAAAGTGTTAATTTCTAAAATATAGAAAGAACTTATACAACTCAACACCAGGGAGATGTATATGTACGTATCTATCTATAGATAGATAGATAGATAGATAGATAGATAGATAGATGAAAGCCTAATATGCAAATTGTTCCCTCGGGAGTCCTATTGGGAGACCGATTGCACACTATGACGTGTGCTGACCATCAGGGGGTGGCGCAGAACAAAGGAAGGCCCTAGCCCAGTGGTTCTCAACCTTCCTAATGCTGCGACCCTTTAATACAGTCCCTCATGTTGTGGTGACCCCCAATTTCATTGTTGCAAATTGAGCATAATTAAAGCATAGTGATTAATCACAAAACAATATGTAATTATATATGTCTTTTCCAATGGTCTTAGGCGACCCCTGTGAAAGGGTCATTAGACCCCCAAATGGGTCGTGACCCACAGGTTGAGAACCTCTGCCCTAGCCAGTAGCTGACAGCCAGGGAAGGGAGGCCCTGGTAGGCAGTTGTAAGGCCCCAATCGGCCCTCATCGCCGGCCAGGCCTAGGGACCCTACCTGTGCAAGAATTTTGTGCCCAGGCCACTAGTATATATATATGCAGTAAATTGAAATTTTAGGAGAAAACCCAAACAGAAAAAAACAAAAATTAAGAAATGCTTATGCCTATTTAGTACTGTATTTAAAGTAGAACATTTTATGCACACAAAGAGAAGCACCTACACATATTTTATCTAATTAAGGGAAAACTTGTACATAATTAAAGAGTCGTTCATTAAATGAGCTTAGGGTGGTTTCACCCATCCAGGCAAAACAATTATGCTGTTTTCTGCTAAATGTGATAAAAGTATTGCTTGATGTTTTTCAAAATGATATATTAGTAATATTTCTGACATTAAAATATGCCAAGTAATACCAAAATTAACAGGAACTGGACCTTAGCCATAGCACACACTGCATCCAAAAAAGATCTGCTTCCTTCTTTGTATGTCACATATTATTTCCTTTTGATGACTTAGTTATGTCTACAGACCTCTAATTGTCTTGTTAGAGTTATTCAAACCTACAAGAGAGGGGCTGCCAAAACGTGTTGGAATAACACACCTAGCATATGGACCTCTCTACACCAGATAATCTAAAATAAAAAAAATAATACTAAGATATAATCTATGAATGTATGACTTTTACATATTAAAGAATGGAAGAAGAACCAAAAATAAAAGGAAGATGTCTACTGTAAGATAATGAATGTCCTTCCTTAATTAGTGTAGGCATTTCAACCTCAGGCAAAACCCGTTACATAAAGCGATCCTCTCCTGGCTTAGGAACAGCTAGATTTACAACCCAGAGGTTGTCTGGCAGTGGGCAGGTTTGTCTGCTTTGTTTCTCAGGCAGCAGAAACATCGTTTTAGGTTTATCACCACTAAAGATATTCACAACCAGGAGATACTTCTGGAAACACAATTCAAGCTACATGGGCTCTGTGGCTAAGTCCTTAACACTCAACAGTGCATTTGAAAATAAACATTATCAGCTCATTCTAACTATGAAAACAATGGGTGTTTAGTTTTAAAAATTGAAAAAAAATACAGGTAAGCATAAAGAAGAAGAAAAAAACATATTTGTAAGCCTATCACAAGAGACTAATGTTGAGAAGATAAAAGTAAAAGTGTTTTTATAGCTTCTGACTACATCTCCATTGCTCTCCATTTCCACCTACTACTTCACTAGAGACAGCAATAAAGGGCACCAGAGAATGCAATTCTGTCTCCTCTCTGGGTACTCTCAGGAAGGTTCTCAAGGAACATCACTTGCATGAATCCCTGCCAATCTGAACGCTAATTAGTCTGTTACCACATTTGTCTTTTTTTCTAGATTGTAGGCTCCTGAAAAGAAAATTCTGCATTTTTTAAATTTAAAGATATGAAGTCCAATAGTGACAAGCACATATTATGTTGTTGAATGAATAAAAAATTGAATGTGTACCACTTCCTAAGTATGGAAGTCAAGTCTTATTTTTTCTCCACAAGCCTATTTATTTCCTATGTGACATTTGCAGATAATAAAATTCTAAAAGTTTTAATTAAAGCTAATCCCTTATCTGTGCAAATTAGCTTTCAATGGCAGTGATGAACTGAACCAAAGGAGAATCTGTCAAGATTTCTACCTAATTCTATTTTTTAACAAATTAAAAAATTTATATTTTGTTTAAGTCATAAATAATTACTAATCAGTTAATATGGCAATGAAGTGCTGTATGTAAATGTGCAAACACTAGTACAATTATATAAGTTCTTTCATCCAATATGATTGGATATGAATAGGTTAATTAAGTGAAAAACTTGGATAACTCAGGCAAATAAAAAATGTTTGAATATTAATTATCTATTAATTTTTAAAGAAGAAGCCCTTTAAAAAATTTGAAACTAGGTAATGAAAACTTACAGTTTTTAATAGTCTTTCTGCTGTGATTCACATCAATTATACATCATCTATAATTTTTAATTTCAATTATTTTAAGATGAAACAAACTTAAAGCCAACTGAGAAGGAATTCATGTGCAAAATCTTTGTACATTTTTTAATCATTTATTGTCAAACTTTTATAGCTATCTAACAGGACCAAATTCTACATTTTCTAGAGAAGAGAAAGTTGTTGATTTTTTGTTTTTGTTAATTAGACTTTCTTGAATCTTCCCAAAGCATTCAGCTTAGTTATGATGAAAACAGCAGCTTTATGCATTCATAGTTTATTGGTTTATATAACATTTCATTAAATTACATAATTACAAAACAACTACAACTAGCATAAAATCATTTAGGGATAAAAACAAGTGATTCTGAATAAACATTCAAAGAAATGGTGGGGGTTTGGGGCATTCAAAAGAGTAGCCTGGTTTTGGCAGGCATTCAGCACTCCACTGCCATTGGTGAGGAAGATTTGCAGAGGGAGTTGGCAGAGTCAATTACATGTAAATGGGTTAGAAGAGGCTGTGCTGAAAATCTCATCTTCAATATGCATTAGTATCTGAATCACTGCTAATTTCAATCCTGGACCATCTAGCTCTCAAACGCTCACAGCTGCCCTCTCCTCTCCTACTAGCAGCCTTGAATGTAGTCCAGTGCTTCTCCAAATTTCCTCCCCAATCTGTCACAAACTAATATTGTATTTGTAAAACAGAATAAAAATACAATGGGAAAAAAAGACATAAAATACAAGCTCATTTTTAATTACTAGTTTCGCAGATTATAAAATCACTGTCAAACTTTTATCAAAGTTTCTAAACATTTCTTCTCAATTTCTGTTCTTATCTCCTCCTGGACCAGGAGCAGTCCTGTTCTGTGGGGAACAGTACTGAGTTTGCAGGCTACGCTTTGAGTAACACTTATCTACACCACGCCTTCAGATAGGCTAAATTAGAATTCTGTACAATCACATTTATTTGGGCAACATGATCTAGAAAACAACTGAAGAGTGGACATAGAAAAATTGACCATGCCTTGAAAGAACACTGAAGATTTTCTTGCTCTAATCATTTAATACGCTATTTCAGTTCATTACAATGTGAGTGAGCTTCCTCAGCTGGCCTTTGTTCTGTATTGTGGCTCAAAAAGAAGCCATGCAGAACAAATCCTGTCCTTAATTTTGGGTTTATTTTCCATAGCTGGTTCAAATGTACACATAAAGATATACCAGAATCCTGAAAAAAATCTCGATACTTCCATATGTGTGTCCTTTAAAAGGGGAAAAAAAGAACTGATTTTAACTTAATCAAGATGGGCATCAAAGAGAATTTGTAACATAAAAAAACAATAAATATGGGCAATGTTGGGCTCAAGCTCAAACAAGCCAGGAATAACTCCTTTTGTAAAACTACACCAAAACCAGAAATTCCCTAAATAATTGGCTAATTAAGTGTTGCTTGGTTGACCACTCATAGATAGGTTAGTGTAATGTTTAAACTGTGTTCTATCATCATTACAAAGACAGCTATTATGCCAAGATAAGACCTGGATACTTTTGTTCTGAATTAAATAAAATCCTATAATCATGGTTATAAAAACATCTGTTTGACATTAAGCAGTTGGCTGCTAAAAATGGAGATTTTCTTTTCATCTGTTCTATAAAATCATAGACCCAGGGATAAGTCTTCAAAATACCACCCCTACACTACCAAGCAGATATTTATAAAAGTGCTGTATGTAGCATTTCCTATTTTCCCCCTGGTCATAAGTTTAGTCATCTTTCCAATCCTTGATTTGTCATTAAAAGAAGACAAAACGAAACAAAATATTTTTATTAAATTCATTCGTATTTGCAGAATGTATTTTAACCATTATAATATATAGCATTTATTATAATAACCATCTCTCCTAATTGGTTTTGTGTTTATTCATTAAAATGTTGTGTTTATGCAGAAAAGCCCCTGGTGTGAGTATATTTTATAAGCTCTCCTTATAAGTCAAATTTTCAAGGTCCCTAATCATTGCTTATTATTTGTAAAATTTTTTAAATATTCCCTTTTTGGTGTGTAATTTCTAATATTTGTGTTTGTTTCTCCAATCAGTCCATGTGCAAATTGTTTTATATTTGATCTCTGCATAAAACCTTGACTTAATGTCTCAAAAAAACACCAAAAAACCCAGACACATCAAATAGCATTACTTCATGTGTTATAATTACTCAAACATAGATCACTTTCCTAATGAACATTTTGTCCCACATAATCTTGCCCTGGTTAGTCATAGAGTAGCCACAAGTACCTGAAGTCTCTTGATGATACCTTCAGTTTGAGGAAACATTGGTTGAAACATTAAATACTTCATACAAAGGTTTTTGAATTATTCCTTGAACTCTGGGTTTCATAAAATAGTGATAAACTGGTAATACACATGCAAAAGTGACAAGATTACAAGGACAATGTAAGGTCAACCCCATGAGCTCTGAGTCTTCCCAAAGAATACATCACCACCAAGGACTGTATCAGTTCTATACCTCAAAAAGGAAAACAACCAGTCAGTCTTGGTCTCATTTAAAAAAGTTAGACAGGAGCAGCAAGAATCAATTAGGCCACTTTTTAGACACACCAGGAGGATCCTGCATGTCCTGATGTCAGATTGCTCATTTTTAGTACTTCCATAAAGCAAAGGAAAGAGCAGAGTTGAGGGACAGAGTGGGTGTATGCTGGTGCCGCGGCTGTTCTTGTAGAACACCCTTACATTTCTGTTTTCACTTACTCTACTTTGAAGTCCTCCTGCCTTGACTGGAAACAATTTGCTCTCTCTAAAAGATTGGCATTTTCCATGGATATAAGGGATACAGTAATGGTGAGCCATCATAAAATAATGCACTGGCATGTGTACTGAGCGAAATCTTCAGTATAAAGTACAGGAACTCAAGTGGTGTCATTCTATGCAGAAAGAAGCATGTCTTGTTGGACAGCTTTTATTTATAGCTGTGCACCACATTTTTTTCCTAGAGAAACTAGAGTATTAAGAGTTTTATAATCTTTATACTCATGAATATGATATTTCCTTTGACTCTTCCTTGATTGTTAAGAGCACCAATATTGGGAACTGGTTAAATAAAGTTTATGCTAATGCCTCCTTTTAAAATGTTTTTCACCTTCAGGAATGAATTTCCCAGATTTACTAGGTACTGATAAAAGAATTGGTTTGTTCAGCTTCTGTCATAACAGAGGAAGGTAGAAAAAATAAAGGATGTCATTGGGAAAGATTTCTCTTAGAAGAAAACAGGACTAGGCTAAGTATAAAACATTTGTTTTCCACTTATAAGCAACAATGAAAAAAAAAATACTTTTTCAATAGAAGGTATGTTATTTACATCCAGAGCAATAAAATAAGGCTTTCCCTATACTTACTTTAAATACTTTTATTCAACACAATTCCTCGAGAAAGCATAGGATCTCATGCTTATGCACATAATATCTAAGCTGACAAAAATATTCTTTTTATAAATCAACAAAATGCATACCTTATACAAGTTTATAGTATTCAAGTGGGAAAAGAGAAAGTAAAAATAATGTAGATTTATGGATCTAATTAGATGATAGTTTAATTCTGTGTATCACTGTTATCATATGGATTAAAAAGTGTGTCAATTTCTTCATAACTATGTGTATCCCCTTTCCCCCTCTTTGAGAGAACTCACGGACATGGACAAAGGTGTGGTGACTGCAGTAGGAAGGGGTGGGTGGAGGTAGAAGAGGGCATAGAACAGATAGTGATGGGAACAATAAAATAAAATAAAATAATTGAAAGCCAAATGGCCATATTTACATACTGCTACACCATAGCCTATGGCTTGAGCTTTCCTCCCAATCTACTTTTCATATTGTAATTACTTCTTTGTGTATTTTCACTTCTCTGTCTTTGGATTAAATTTATTATCCATGGGTAAATGTGCCAACTTAAACTTCTCAATCTTGGCTGCGCAGCATTAGGTTTGTCTGGGTCAGGATTTTCCCACGCACAGGAAAGTGCACTGTGTCCTCCTGCGCTCCTTCTCCTGAGCCAATATTTCCTGAGTTCTAATTAGCTCTTTGATTTTCTCAAGCCCCTGACTGAACGTTCAATTCTCCAGGACTGCTGGATATTCCACTTGGCCCCAATTAAACTTGTGCTGAGATGTCTAACGTTTCAGTTCTCCTAGTTCTTCGAGTACAGAACTATCCCTCCTCCAGTGTCAATGAATGATGCAATATAACAGGGACCCCTATCCATTCTGAAATATTCCAGTAAGGGAGTAGCTCTGCTCCAATGACAAGTCAAGATATAAAACTATCAATTCTAAAATTGCATTCAGAGAGGGAGGAGGAGGAGGAGGGAGAGAGAAGCAGGGGAAGGGTGAGATGAAAAGGAGAAATGGAAGATAGGGGGAAGGTGGGGAGAAAGATTGTAGGAGGTAGATACATAGTTACTGAAATGTGGAAGAAACATACATAAGTAAATAAATAAGAAGACTTCTTTCAGAAGTAGGGCAAAAAGATTTCTAAAAAAATTAATAAAATAATTACTGATAGAGGATTAATCCAGAAATGCTCAGTTACCCCATACAATCAATAAGAAAAGGCAAAGAGAACAGGAAATAAAGAAATTTAAAAATAAAAGATATTCTGGCCTAATAAAAAAGGATCCACATAGTGATGGATAGATAAAACAAACAAACAAACCAAAAAACAACTCACAAAAACGACAGTTAGAAACATGCTCATGAAATATTAAAGATAAAACGTTATAGTGTGTGGGATAAAAAACAGTCTGATGTCAGGCTACTCATTTGTGACAAAAATTACAATGACAATGAATAATATGTCTGAAGGAAAAATATTTCAAAGTACAATCCACACCTAAGCAAATCACCTACCATTTATTGGGGCAAAATAAGTTTATAATTAGATGTATTTCGACTAAAAGCATACCTCATAAACACTCTGGCTAAAATAATACCAAGAAATAATCCAACAAAGAGGAATTTGGAGAGTCCAAGAATTATTTCCCTTGGAAATCAATGGGAAGAAATCTCTGCTGGCAAATTTTGAGAATGCTTTAAAAAGGGATTTCCACTCTAGGACATTTGACAAGCAGTATAATTAGAAACCAGCTTATTTTAGAGAGATAGTTTAAGACTACGCTCACTTAGTCTGTCAAGATGAATAAAATACAGTTGGAAATTCCATGGGAAGTAAAAGCTAAAAAGATAACCAAATAAATAGAAAACATGTTATTATTTTGAGCAATTGACAGATTATTTACAAAACGGGCATCTGACTTTGATGCTTAGAACATTCTCCTGGTGCAAAAGGCATTAACATAGCTTCAGAGTGTTTTGCTTTTGTTTGTATACCTAATCCCAGTTAAGTGTTCTGTGATGCATGGTAGTTAAATATTCATAATATTATATAATCTGTTTGTTGGTTTCAAGTTTTTGGAACAAATTTATAGAGAAAGTACTATAGGCTTCTTTATAGTATAAATAGCATGTAAATGTTATAAACAATTTAAATTAATTCTTTAATAAACATCTAAGTGTCTGCTCTGTGCTAGGTACTGTTCTAATAACAGTGGATTCAACAGGACAAAGACAAAATTCCTAACTTCCTGAAGCTTATGGGGAGACACATAATCAAGATAGTAATACATATATAGTGTAAACTGAGATCATGGTAAATGTTCTGGCGTAAAATAAACCAGGGTAGAGTAAAAAAGATGAATGAGGGTATGCAGCTATTTTATAAAGAGGTGTAAAGCCAATGCGCTCAGAGCGAGCGGAAACAAGCGACATCAGTTCATAGGAGGAGCACTCCAGGGAGTGCAGCTAAGATCCAGTGACTCAAGTACTGGTTGGTCCCCTTTAACTTCCAGCAAGAAGCCCAACACCAGAGAAGAGAGAATGGATGAAGAGGAGTAGAGCTAAGGGCTCAATAAAAGGCTGGGCCAAATGTTATACATAAAGCTTTGTTTGGACCTTGAATTCCCTTCTAAATATGATGAGGAGGCCTAGACTAGGGCCTAGAGGATTTCAGTTGAGCAATGTTGTCCCAACTGGGGGCTAGAAAAGGAAGGGGTCCCTTATACTGCATGGCAGGAAGGCAAGATACACTACAAGAAGTTGGTTGCTCAAGAAAAAGTTTCAAATACACCATTTAAAGTTGTGAAGCAAATAATATAATGAATAAAACAATAAAACTTAAAAAAAAAACTGAAAGAAGGAAGAGGAAAGAAAAAGTGGGTAATGTAATTATTTACATTAATTTCTTGTCCTTCACAGCTACTGCTAAAAATAGATGAAACAAGAAAAGGGGGTATTAATAGTAAAAATAGTCGGTAGACTAGGATTGAAGAGAGAAAATTGCCTAATTTAATTTTATATCTTTATTTACCGTGTGTGAATTATTATGTCTTGCTGATGCTTTTGTAAAACTTTCATTTTAAATTTTGTTAAAAGCAATTTAGAAAAGCTGAAATTATGCTTTTTGCCTTATCAAGCACATTCATCATAATTTACCAGTCTTACCATAGTAGAGAACATTAGCATAGAAACATAGTATTTTCTTGGTATTATAATCTCATTGTAACATGTTCAGAAATACTTTTATATCAAAACTAAAATGCATATTTCCATGTACCTGAATATCTTTACAAAGGGAAAATATATCAACAGTATTTCTACTTTGCATTAGCATCTTCGCTATAAACACTTTGCATTCAATTTCAAGGTAATTCCCAGTGCTGTTTTTTTCCTATGAAATATGGATGATACTCATGATTACATAAGGCTATACTGTCACCTTTGTTGATTCCTGATTGACCTTCTAACAGTAAAAATAAAAAGGGGTGGAAAACAAGTTCATAATCTGCAGAATGTAATGAAAGTAAAACACCAATTAATGTCAGCAATGTCACAATTACCAGCTTAACTTCTGCTTTTCAATATAGCTTCAAAAATCATGAGTTGATAACTAGAAGAATATTTTAAATCTCCATGTCAGTCTTTAGCTCATTTTAATATATTTTGGATTTTTGCAGTGAAAATATTTAAAGATCTCTTAAGTAAACTAAAAATATGTCACTACACATTTTTAAAAAAATATTCCAAAGGTAATTTTCAGTGTCTAAAATAAAGACTTTCATTTATAAAGATACTAGAGGCCTGGTGCATGAATCCGTGCACCAGTGGGGTCTCTTGGCCTGGCCTGCGGGATTGGGCCGAAACCAGCACTCTGACATCCCCCGAGGGGTCCCGGATTGTGAGAGGACGCAGGACAAGCCGAGGGACCCCACTGGTGCATGATCAGGGCCAGGGAGGGACACACGCAGGAGGTTGGCCAGCCAGGGAGGGATCGCAGGAGGGCACCAGGGCGTGTCCAGCCCGCCTCACTCAGTCCCAATCGGCAGGGCCCCAGCAGCAAGTAACCTACCAGTCAGAGTATCTGCCCCCTGGTGGTCAGTGCATGTCATAACAACTGGTCAACCGGTCAACTGTCTGCCCCGTGGTGGTCAGTGCATGTCAGTGTGTGCCCTTAGCATATCATTAACATATTACATGTTGATTGGTTGAATGGATGACTGGACAACTGGACACTTAGCATATTGGGCTTTTATTAATTAGGATTTTCAAAACTTTCTTTTATAAGGTTACCATACCATGCTTGAATGTTCATGTTGAAAATACAAATATCTTATTTATAATATTTAATACATTTAACATTTGACTGTTTATTATTCCAGTTCCTTTAAATTGTTAAACTTTGTATCTTTGTTTTAAAATTAACAAAAGTACACCTTTTTAAATGTTAAAAATTAGAAAATAACAGGATATTGAATTAGCAATTTGTATTATATATACTGTTATCAACCCAAGAAATAATAGAATTTAAAAATTAAATAAATCAATTCCTCACTCTGTAAATATCAATAAACTTTATGGTGGTTTAAGGAATTGTTTTTATAATAAAACGAGAGTGCTGCATAAATATTTCATAAAATACAATTCTTAATAATCTCAGTAATTCTCATGTCTTTAAGGATATTTTCTATCACTAGTTTCTAAATGTAGAGCTTGACTATTATCTTAGTACTGATTTTAACTTACGTGAATAGTTCTTAAGTATTTGGAAAATTTCTTTATTATGAGATTTCATTCTCAGTAAAAGTTTATGATTAGAAGTTCAGGAGATTCTAAAATGGTAGTGGAGTAAGTGGAAGCTACACTGACACTCTGCCAGGACCAAATAGAAACTACAACTAAAATGCTGAAAAACTAACTAAGGACTAGCTGGAGAGAACGCTGATAACCAAGGATGGAAGGTGGAGACCACATAGAGACCGGTAGGAAGTGTGAGGTGCAAAAGGGCTGGCTGGGATCCCACATACAGCAGCTGAAGTTCCAGGAGGATCTCACAGCTGTGGGGGTGTTCCCACTGAGAACTCTGGGGCCTAAATCCCAAGCTGGGCTCCCCAGCAGAGAGCCCACAACTGAAGAAGGTGGCCACATAATATCTGGCTGTGAGAAGCAGCAAGGTTGCTGTCTGCCAGTGAGAGACAGCTGGAAATGCAGGTGCCCTCTTAAAGGGCCAATGCACAAAATTCCGTATGCAGCAATTCACTTTGGGCTCCGGCAGAAGAAGGGTAGAGTAGATTAGAGCTATGTGAACAGAAGACAGGTTTGGGGGCTCTTGGGTTGGAGCTTGGAGAGCAGACATCCTACTTTTCTGTGCTGAGTCATTCCCTCACACTGCAGAGGACATCTTTCTCCAGTGAACCTTTACTATCCATGCAGTTATTTTTACCTAACCCTATTGCAAGACCTCTCTCCCCAACCTGTGGTCGATAGCCTGAGGCTAATCAAAACTGAGTCTCAATGGGAATGCAGGTAGAGGCAGGTCTCTGAAGGTGTTAAGTGCTTGCCTAATCTAATCTGGGGTCTGGGGCTAGGTAAAGCACATGGTGCATGCATATTATGATTCTTTTCCAAGGCACCCAGCCATAGCAGAGGGAGCTACAAGCTATGGATTGCTGATAGTTCCAAACAGGGTACTCAGGTCCAATCAGGAATAGCTTCTGAAAGTGTCCTGCACTAGGGACCAGGAGGAATAGCAGATCTACCTAATACACAGACACACAACCCAAAACAGGCAGCCAAAATGAGTAGACAAAAAAACAAACCCGAAATGAAAGAACAAGAGACTTCTCCAGAAGAAGAGCTAAATGAAATGGAGATAAGACATTTATCAGACATGGAGTTCAGAATATTGATGGCAAAGATGCTCAAAGCATGAGAAAATATATAGTAACTATGGAGAATGACCTAGCACTAATAAAGAACACAGTGGAAGGAATACACAGCAGATTAGGGGAAGCCTAGGATCAAGTCAATGAATTAGAAGACAAAGTAGAAAAAGTCACTCAATCAAAGAACCAAAAAGAAAATACAATTAAAAATCATGAGAACAGCTTAAGGCAGTGGTTCTCAACCTGTGGGTCATGACCGCTTTGGTGGTCGAATGGCCCTTTCACAGGGGTCACCTAAGACCATCCTGCATATCAGATATTTACATCACGATTCATAACAGTAGCAACATTACAGTTATGATGTAGCAACGAAAGTAATTTTATGGTTGGGTCACAACATGAGGAACTGTATTTAAAGGGCCAGAAGGTTGAGAACCACTGGCTTAAGGGAACTGTGGGACAACATAAAACATAACAGTATTTTCATAATTGGAAGGAAGTGAGCAAGGATTAGAGAACATGTTTGAAGAAATAATGGTAGAAACTTGCCTAACCTGGTGAAGGAAAAAGTCACACAAGTTCAGGAGGCACAGCGAGTCCCAAGCAAGAAGAACCCAAACCATAAAAATCCTAGAAGAAACTATAGATAGCAAAATCTCAGACATTTCTCATAGCAATATGTTTATGGATACATCTCCGAGGACAATGGAAATTAAGGAGAAAATAAACAATTTGGAGTACATCAAAATAAAGAGCTTCTGCACAGCAAAAGAAACCATCAACAAAATGAAAAACGAGCCCACTATATAGGAGAACATATTTGGCAATGATACATCTGATAAAGGGTTCATATCCAAAATATATAAGGAACTCATACAACTTAACAATAGGAAGACAGTCCAATTAAAAAATGGGCAAAGGACGTAAGTAGACACTTCTCCAAAGTGGACATACGGATGACCAAGATACATACAAAAAATGCTCAAAATCACTGATCTTCAGAGAGATGCAAATTAAAACAACAATGAGGTGTCACCCCACACCTGTCAGAATGGCTACCATCAACAAACCAACAAATGACAAATGCTAGTGGGGATGCGGAGAAAAGGGAACCTTAATATATTGCTGCTGGGAATACACACAGGTGCACCATTATAGAAAACAGTATTGAGTTTCCTCAAAAATTAAACTTGGAACTGCCATATGACCCAACAATCTCTTTCTAGGAATCTATCCTAAGAAATCCGAAACACCAATCAGAAAGAATGTATGCACCCCTATGTTCATAGCAGCACAATTTACAATAGTTAAGATGTGGAAACAGCCCAAATGCCCATCAGTAGATGAGTGGATAAAAAAGCTGTGGTACATTTACACCATGAGATACTATGCAGCAGTAAAAAAGAAGGATCTCTTAACCTTTGAGACAACATGGACCTGGAGAAAATTATGCTAAGCGAAATAAGCCAGTACGAGAAAAGCAAACATCACATTATCTCACTCATATGTGGAAACCAATTAATAAAATAAACTGATGAACAAAATAGATCCAGAGACACAGGCACATGGAACAGACTGTCGAATCTCAGAAGGAAGGCAGTGGAGGGTGGGTGGGTGGAAAGAGATAAACCAAAGAACTTGTATGCATATGTGCATAACCCATGAACATAGACAATAAAGTGGTGAAGTCCTGAATTGGTGAGCGGAGGCAGGTTAGAAGAGGTCAATGGGAAAAAAGAGGGACATATGTTATATTTTCAACAATAAATATATATTTTAAAAGTTCAAGGATGACTTTTCTCCATTTTCTAGAATGAAGATATGAATTATTATTATTATTGTTATTATTATTATCATTATTATATGATAACCAATAGAGAACAACTAAGATTTTGGTGAATGACCCAGGAAAAATGACAAGGTGGGGTGAACATACTTAAGGCTGAGACTGGGAAATACTAATCAAGTTTTAGGTCAAAGAAACAAAGGCAACTCTAGCTTAAGTAATGCCATGCCCAAGTTTTTCTAGAGTAGTACCTAAAGGTGCTGATACTGCTGTGTTTGCAGTAAAGTTGTGTGGTGACACTAACACAACTCAATTTCTTCTCAGAGAGACTATATCTGGCACAAGGCCACCTTTGATGTGCAATTCAGCTTAATCACATTGGGCAGCCTTGGCTCAAGGTAACACATTTTGTGTGCCTTTCACATTTTCTACAGTTGATGTAGGATCCAAGCATCGAGTTCAATTGCTGCTTTTTGATTTGTGCTCATGCTGGAGCACAATTTTCAAACACTATTTTTGTGGAAAGAAATATGAAACTTTTGAATAACATGTAATAAGCTTTATAGGGAAATATATTTTGACATAGGCAATGAACTACAAGGAAAGCCTTATTTTTAGGAACCAATTTCTCACACAGATAAATGCCTCACTGAGCAAATCTATGAATGAGAGACTTTTGGGCTCTGTTCACAACCACGCATTCTATTGCAAGGCAATGTCTATGCAAATCTAAAGAAACACTGTGTATTAAGTAAAATGAATCCAGGCAAAATTTACAGAGTCCTCAGCAGGAAATGTTGCTTTATTTATTTATTTATTTTAATTTCAAAGAGATTAACAGAGAAAGAGAGAACTGGAAAAAAATCAAACACGTGTCGAACTTTTCTCATTCATAAAAAAGGTAAAATTATACCAGGCATGCTGAAACATCTATGGATATTAAAATGAGAGTTATGAAATATTTTAATAGAATAGGAGCTTATTCAATTATTTAACATAGTAATCTGAACTTTTGCATATGTTGTAAAGTTTAACAGAAATGTGTAGAGGACAGACAATAAAACAATTAATGTTATTTAGCTAATTTGTATTAAAATGTGCATAATTCTGAGTACTACCAAGCCCTAATTCTTAAGCTATGATGAAAAAAAAAATATTTTTAAGGTAATATATTCAGAATAAACTGTCAATTGGATTTGGAGAGCATGTCCAAATATTTACCAATATCTTCTCATACAGGTCAATGACTATCTGAAAAAAAGAGAGGTGAACTGAATTTTTAAAACTACCTTCACTGTTTTAAACTCATTCATTACCTTAATGTTATTTATGTAAAAGCATTAAGAATTATGTAAATGTAAGTTAATGATGGAACACGGTCATTCCTAATTATTTCAAACTACCTGAGAGTTTTAAACTAGAGTAGCACCTTATGCAATATTGATTATCCCAGCAATATGTGTCTTACTATGAAGGTATTAATAATCTAGAAGGGAAAAAAAGTCAGAGATCCCCCTTCACTATATTGTTATGTATTACATATTTACATAACAGTTCCCCGCCAAATCTACTCTTTAGTGAAAAAATCATCATCATCATTGTTCACTAGAATCTAAGGAGAACAGGCTAGGGAGTAAGTCTTTCACACAAATAATTTGCTTTAAAGTGACCCATGAAAAGTCACTTTTTAGTAAAATTTAATTATAGTGTAGTTTTATTCACTTACTTGTTGAGTTGAAATCAAGACAGATATAAGGAAAAAATCTTATGTGCTACAGATCATATGCATTTATAGAAATATAGTGTCTCAGATGTAGTATCTGCATTTTCAAACTGGATAAAATTTTAAAAATATTTTCTCCAATATGACCTCTATAAATTCTACTGAAGAATGAAGAAGCTTTCCTCATTAAAAAGATAATTTGGAAAAAAAGTAAGAACATAAATACTAAAAACAATGGCAGAGTACAAGAAAAATTTCTACATGCTTATACCCCTCTTGAATTTTAAAGAAAATGTAACATCAAGCTGGGGGACTAAAAAAATAGTCCATGATATTAGTTTATAGTTAACATATATTAATTGATCAAATAGTAAGAGACAGGTATTCAGACCATTCTCCATATACATTGTCTCATTTCAACTATCAACTTCACTGTAGTCAAACAAGCATTAATATTAAACTGACCTAGGTTTGCTGTGGAGTGACCTTAGACATAAAACTTAACCTCCCTGAGTGAAACCTAAAGTGATTTAACACTTTATATAAATGCCAATGGCAATCCTATATAATAAAAGGGTAATATGCAAATTGACCCTAAGGAAGGAATGACCAGAACGACCGCTCAACTAGTCACTATGAGGTGCACTGACCACCTCTCGGTCTCTTTCCCCAGCTGGCAGGCTCCCATCACCTGATGGCAAATGGGGAACCGGGGGTGGGTGGTGGGGGATGTGGTCAGCGCCAAGCCAAGGCCCCCACGCCACCCATCGCCCCACACACCGAGGGTGACCCGTGGTGGAGGTGGGGTCAGCAAGCAGGTGGGAACGGCTGACCTTTTGGTCCCTCCCCCCAGCCATCAGGCTCTGATCACCCAATGGTGAATGGGGAACTTGGGATAGGTGACACCAGGAGGCAGGGCCGGCTGCTATCAGCTGGGGTAGATGGCCCTGCTCACAGGCCAGGCCTAGGAACCGTATCCACGCATGATTTTCGTGTGCCAGGCCTCTAGTTGGAAATAATAATTAAACAAGAGTATATCATTTTCAAAGATGTAATTACTAGTAACTGTTGTATGTAAGCCAACCTCTACAGTAATGGGAATACAGTAGACACTAAAAACATGAGTTTCTTTCTTTCTAAACATAAAACATAAAATCCAACTGTATGAAACATACCAAATGATAATTACCTCTTGCTCACTAAAACAAAATATGGGGTGTTTTTTGTTGTTTTTTTTTTTTCTGTTACATTGTTTCCTGAGCAATTTAAATTAATTGACAGGTCACTGAATATACCATCACCATTAAACCTCTTTAAAGATCAAAACTTATAATAATACTAGAGGCCCGGTGCATGAATTCATGACCGGTGGGTTCCCTCGGCCTGGCCTGTGAGGATTGAGCCAAAACCAGCAATCCGAAATCTCCCGAGGGGGTCCCAGATTGTGAGAAGGCAGTTCTCAGGTGATGCACCCTGGAATCAGGCTCCCTCCTCTCTGGTTCCGGGTGTGTCACCCGAGAACTGCAGCTGCCAAGTCACTGCAGCTCAGCAGCTCCTGTGTTGAGCATCTGCCCCCTGGTGGTCAGTGTGCATCACAGTTACCAGTCAGAGGATCGGATGGTCAGACAGTCACTTAGGCTTTTATATATCTAGATAATCAATAGAAACTTTCAGGTCCAACTAAGAAAGTCATAACTAGGCTACTAGCCTTATCAAAAGAACATCAAGTGTGATGCAGTGTGATACACATTAAAACAGAAAAACCTGACAAACATGAATATGTGAATAGAGTAAAATTTTCATTTTAATAGTATTTTTAATCTGAAAAGTATTTCATGAAAAAAACAAGAAGTTGTCACCTCTGAAAAAAAATTTTATTAGTGTCAAAACGTTGACATTCATTGTAGTAATAGAGAAAAAAATGACCAGCCTTTAATCCTACATAAGAAGCTCAATGTTTCTACCATAAATACAGTTTTCTTAGAAAAATATGTATAGGCATAAGTAAAAGTCATTTGGGATTGTGGTCATTAATGGATATGACCAACTGATAATTCCTCAATCATTCAAAGGTTGCTGGACAAAAGCTCTCTTAGGAGGTGATTTGTCTATATCATGCCTAAATATTACAGGCCCGTAATTTAAAGCACCTTGGACACAGAGACAGGAAACAGGGGAAAAATAATAGCTGTTTAGTTTTGTTACCTTGAACTTCAAGAAGTAAATTACTTTTGCTCTTCTGATTGGGAGAAGAGGATATTGAGGATTTAAAATCATAAGTCAGCTTTGTTTTGGTAAAGGGCACAAAATGATAATGGGATACATTTCAGAAAGCTGTTCAGGAGAGTAAAGGTGAAGCAGGCAGATTACAAAGAGATAGAAGAGAAGAGAAAATCAGTTTTAGGCACTCCAACATAGTAAGCATTGGGAACAACTAAATGTTTAAGGAGAAATCCAATGATTTTTAAATTTAATATTTATTTTTAAAGAATTGTTTATTGATTTTTAGAGAGAGAGAAAGGGAGAAGAAAGAAACATAGATGTGATTGTTTAACATGGATCTGCTGCCTGTTGCACACCTCCTACCGGGGATCAAGTCAGCAACCAGAGCATGTGCCCTGACTGGGAATCCAACCAGCAGGGGACAATGCCCAACTAACTGAGCCACATGGCCAGGGAAAATCCATTGATTTTTTTTTTTTAATGACTTGCTATTATAATTATGAAAGGAAAATAACAAATAATCCAACCAAACAGAGAAGGTAAACTTAAAATAATCACATCAACAAAGCAGAATTTCAATTTCATAGATGAAAGACTCGTTGTAAAGCTGCACAAAAAAAAAAAAAAAAAAATTACCACAAAGAATAAAAGTTATTTGAAAATAATATGGTTTCCTGATCTTACATGAGACATGATAAGCATAAAAATCCAAAAAGAAAACTGTATAATAAAACTCCAATCAGAGAACAGGAAAATCACATAAACAAGTAATACTTAGAATATATATTCTCATTTTGCTCAGATGGTTCAGAGCAGCCTTGCTGTCACAGAGCTGTCCGAGGTTCTGAATTTTCAGTAGCAGTTTAGTAAATAGTCCTTTGCCACCCCTTTTGAATCCATCTTGTCCTCTTGACTTGAACTATCACTCACAGAAGATCCAGATCTAGATTAAAGGCAATTTTAACCTCACCCTGCAGAAGCTTCGTACCCAAACAATAAACTTATGTTTTCTCTCAACACCTAGCTCCAAGGTGAGTGAAAATCATACAAAACCCATCATTTCCAGTGGATCAAGTGAAAGACAAATCTTTAGTTATATCTCCTATAACAACCCAAAGCTACACAAACCACTCTTAAAATTTTCCACTTTCCTGAAAATGTCTATTTATGCTATAAAGGAAAATTTTGAAGAACAACTTTTTAGCCAGTTAATTGGCTCAAACAAAGAGTCATGAAGCAACATAAAGAACAACGATTTGGGGCGATGGCGTTAGGTCTGTCTATATGTCTTACTAGACTTGGGTGTGTGACTTGGAGTTTCTAAATCTTCCCTTCCTCCTGACAAAATTAGTGGGATATAAGGATACATATATGTGTGTGTGTGTGTGTGTGTGTGTGTGTGTGTGTGTATATATATATATATATATATATATATATATATATATATATATATATAGACAAATAAGACAATATGTGTGGGAGTAACTTAAAAATGTAAAGGTTCAGGAACAACCTTAATAATGTAAATTTAATATCACAATAATTTCTGAGTACATATATATCTGTTAAAGTTGAATGTTGCTTGGAATCTAAGTTTATACTTGAAAGATATAAAGCCAGATCTAGATGATCTTAAACTATAAATAATGGGCTACCAAATAAATCTGAGGAGAGTCCACCTCTGAAAAAAGAAACCAAATCCAACTGTTTTGTAGGTTCAAAACAAGACTGAATGTCATTTTATATAAGCAGTGAATTTTAAATAATGTCTTTCCTGATAAACAACACAGCTGAGAGCTTTAGTGGAAACTCCACTTAACTAGCATTCAGAAGTTTCAGATTATTAAAATTAATAAACTGGATGGTAAAACTATTGGACAGAAATATATATCCTTTAAAACCAAACTATTAGCTTCAGAGAATCTTGGCAAAGTATATGGAATCTTGCAAAAGCATACATACAGTGGTACCATGTAATTTGGTTAGTCAATCTTTCTTATTGACAATAAAACATTAATTTGTGAAAGATTACGTAGTAAAGGTCTAGTGTCAAAAGTAGGAATTATGATTTTAAAATAAATTAGGTGGTCATGGTATTCAAGACAAAAGATCAGTAGCTATTACTCTAACAAAAATGCTAAAGCAATCTTAGAAATGCCATTTTTACTACACATGAGGTCTGCTTAGGCTGTGTTGGCAGCATACCACTGAGTGAAGATAAATTGTTATGGTATTCAATGTATTTATAATCAATATTCTTTCTGTTTCTAAAAATGATGGTAGAAGAATTTAAAATAAAAGGGCATATGCAACATAACTTTGAATTAGAACAAGGGGAAATATTTAGTAAAGGGCAGGAAACAAATCTATTCAATATCAAAAGAATTCTCACTATGACTTTAGATTTTTGCTCTATCCTTCTGGATAGTCAGAGGAAAACAAGAGATCGAACTATATTCCATTTCCAAACACACTGCATATTTTTCTGATTTGGGCCTTTGCCTGTGCTGTTTCCTTGAACTGCAATGGATTTCAGATGTTGCTTTGCTTATTGCAATTATATACCTTCCCTAAGTCCTAGTTTGTGTAGCCTTTCACCTATTAAAACACCTTTGATATTTCCTAATATGATTTATACTCTTTTGTATAAGTCCCAAGCACACTAGAGAATGTAAAACAAGCAAACTTCAGTGGATTTCTATTTTATGGTGAAATAAGCACAACATTAAATTTACTATTTTAAGTATATAAGTCAGTGGCATTAAGTACATTCACAATGTTATGTAACAATCACCACTTTTTCATCCTCCTAAATGAAAACTGTGCATTCATTAAACATTCACTTCCCAATCCTACCTCAACCACCTGGCAACCTCTACTCTACTTTCTGTCTCAAATAAGTTGCCCTTCTATGTACGTTATTTAGACAATATTAGTCCTTTCCTGTCTGGTTTATTTTGCTCAGCATAATGTTTATAAGGTTTACCTATGTTGAAGTATGTATCATAACTTATTTCGTTTTATGACTGAATAATATTCTATTGTGTATTTTTATATATGTACATACACATCTACACATATATACATACACACATCATATTTTGTTCATCCATTCACTTGTTGATACACAGCTGGGTTTTTTCCACCTTTTGTCTTTTATGAATGATGCTACAATGAACATTGCTGCACACACATCTGTTCAAGCCCTTGGTTTTATTTATTTATTTTTAATATTTTTATTGATTTCAGAGAGGAAGGGAGGGGGAGAGACAGACAGAAATATTAATGATGAGAGAGAATTCTTGATCAGATGCCTTCTGCGTGTCCCCTACTGGGGATAAAATCAGCGATTCAAGCATGTACCCAACTGGAAATCAAACCGTGACCTCCTGGTTCATAGGTCGATGCTGGACCATAGCTCAACCACTGAGCCACACCAGCTAGGCTCAAGTCCTTGATTTTAATTCTTTTAGGTATATACCTAGGAGTGGAATTGATAGATTGATAATATTAACTACCAAACTTTTTGATGAACCACCAAACTCACTGGCTTTTCTATAGTGATGAAATGAGAAAGAGCTATCTAAGCACTAGTAAATATACACATATTTCTTTCCATCTGTCCTTGTTTCTGGTCTCTCCTTCTTTTCATTGTTGGCTTCAGGTCTCTCTGGCCATTCAGCATCTACCAACCCACACACTGTATCCTGTGCAAACTCATTCTCCTTAAAACAAAGTTGTCTCATAATTCCAATTGCTTGATTAAACGGATAATTTAACAGGAAATAATGATTTCCAGGGAATTAATTTTTAGCCCAACCAAGATATTATTAAAGGTTTTCTTGAAAAAAAAATAAGTTAATCTAAAAAGCAAAACAACTAAGCAAACAAAAATACCAAGACTGAAAAATTTACAGTATGTGAAAGGTATGAAAAGACTGTTCAGACTCCACTCAATACATCTTTATGGTCAAGCCTCTCTCCGATACATAGTAGCCTTGGCTCTTCTAGATAATTTTGGTAAAACTCGCTTATATAACAAAAATGGTAACAGGCATTAATGTTTCAAAACTCCTTAAGTGTTATTTTGAAGCACTTTATGTATATTAACTTGTTTAATCCTTACAAAACCTCTTTTTCCTGGTGAGGAAATTGAAACAAGGAGAGTATAAGTAAATTATCCGTGGCATCTGAACAATAATGGCACTAAACCCAAGCAATTCTGCCACTCAGACTGTGGTGACATTACTTGACATGATGCACGGAACTGTAGCCAGTCAGTTGGCCCGAACTCTCAATTACAAGTGCAGTACTTAGTTATAAGCTGATTTACCTCAACAAAGATTGCTTGCATGCCTAATATAGACCAGATGATAAAGATAAAGAACACAAGATGAGCAGATCACAGATGAGGAGGATAGAAAAATAAAGAATTAATTATAATTGCATAAGAAAAAATATAAACTAAGAAATAAAGTACATCAGTGCATAAATTAAACATTTATTTATTGAATTGATTTATTACATATATAAATTGAAATCTGAAAATTAGAAAATAGTTTCAGCAAAGAATTCTACCTTAACAAAAATGATATATTAGTGAATTATATAATCACATTTTAGCCTGAGCTATTCAGATATTTGTCACACTCTTTTAATTTACTGTATACTACCTCAAATAAAAAATATTATATATATATGTTATAAAATTATCAATGAAATCACATGCTCAATTTTTGTCCATATAAAAATGTTTAAATCAATCTGTGTGTTAGTGAATAAAGAAGATTGATTGTTATAAAAAGGAGTTACTTATCAAAACTATCACCCTTCATTTAACTGCCAAAAAAACCCCACAAAACAGCTGATTCTATAAAAATTGTTAACAATTCAAACTCTGTAAAAAAAAATCTTTACATTAATCATTTCAAAAATGGAAGATGTAACAGTTGAATAAAACTTTTCAAAATTAATTTTAGTCATACATGACTATTTTAAT
Organism: Myotis myotis; assembly: GCF_014108235.1. Taxonomy (NCBI): domain Eukaryota; kingdom Metazoa; phylum Chordata; class Mammalia; order Chiroptera; family Vespertilionidae; genus Myotis; species Myotis myotis. The sequence goes on from NW_023416335.1 coordinate 42,775,878, forward strand.
AATTCCTAACCAAAAAAATAATGATTTGAAATGTAAGTACCCATTTTGAATGAAAATGGTGTATATAGTTGATGGTAGTAGAGGACATAGTATTCTTTCTTAACGAATCTCATGCATTCTCCTATTTTGTATGTAAGTCCATTTCCCTCCCCTGGAGCTTCTTCTATGCTAAACCAATATCATCTGCCTGTAGCAGCCTACAAAGCTTTTCCATCCCATGAGACATATCACTGAAGAACAGAGCACAGCAAAGAAAGCCTGCAGTGGGACCCATATATCCTCCCTAAGGGATCAGGGAAAACTTTAAGCATCCCTCAGCAAAAGCTAGCCAAAGAATATAGTCAAGACAAAAGCTGGACAACTTAACAAATTTATTGATTTCATTTTGATGTTTCAAATGCTGAACTAAATGATCCATGACTTAAATATTAAAGATCAGCTTCTAATTTTATTCAGTATGTTGATGGAACCACTATTTTTTAGAAATGTCAAAATTTTTTATTCTTCATTCTTACTACTTCCTATTGATAATTATGGTGCAGAATCTTGGCTGAATGTATTTATGCTATGTAACAAAATAATGGGAGAGCGTGTTACAAAGAACTGTACTCACATAGGGCACAATATAAGATGCACAGCAACGTAAGGAATTGCTATCCAAACTGGTTGGTGATGAAAGCAAAATAACCAAAGTCTACCACTTCTGGGACAAATGAATGTGACCATCACACTGCAGTTTTTGAGCTGCTGTGTAGTGAAATAGAGACGAAAAGAGAATGGGATTTTAAATCTGAGTCTGGCCTAGCAAATTCCTGGCTGTTTTAAGTATATTAATTTCATTAAGCATCAATTTCCTCCTCTGTAATACGAGACTAGAAATAAAAATACTCTTCAACTTTTCCTCCTGGGGTTGTTGTGAAGTTCAAGGAAGAATGCCTGACAAAATATTTTTCATAAAATATAAAGTATACAGCCCAGCCTTCATGGCTCAGTGGTTGAGCATTGATCTATGAACCAGGAGGTCAAGGTTCAATTCTTGGTCAGGGCACATGCCTGGGTTGTGAGCTTGATCTCCAATGTGGGGTGTGCAAGAGGTACCCAATCAATGATTCTCTCTCATCATTGATGTTTCAATTTCTCTCTCCCTCTCCCTTCTTCTTTGAAATCAATAAAAATATATTTTGCTAAGTGAAATAAGTCAATCAGAGAAAGATAAATATTACATGATGTCACTCATTTGCAGATTATAATGAACAACATAAAGTGATGAACAAAAACAGATCCAGAGACAGAGATCAGATGCTCAAACCTCAGAGGGAAGGTCGGGGAGGGTGGGGGTAAGGGAGAGATCAACCAAAAGACTTGCATGCATGCATGTAAGCATAACCAATGGGCAGAGACAGCAGGGGGGTGAGGGCATATACGGGAGTGGGTGGGGGGGTTAAGGGGGGATATGGGCACATGTAATATCTTAATAAAAAAAGAGCACTGTCTTTGCACCAGTAGGGGGCGTATGAATTGATATTAGTTTCCTTGAAAGCAATTTGCTATATTGTGAAGGACCTTGAAAATGTTCACTTCCTTTTACCCAGTGATTCTTCATTAAAAAAGCTCGGCTAAGAAAAAAAAATCTATATCATAAAAGCTCTGTGGTCTTGACGCCGTAAGGGCATCACGACCACAACTGGTCACCAGGAGGCTGCGTGTGTGGCAAGGTGTGGACAGGTGGGAGGGGCTGCGTGCCTGGCGAGGCGAGGTATGCGTGGGTGGGTGGAGTGTGTGTGCCTGCAAGGTGCATGCGGGTGGGCGGGGCTGCGTGATTTCATGCGCTGGGCTATACACTATTGTATATATAGTGTACAATATCAAAGTATAGATAAAAGCCATTTGTTTGTGGGTTTTTTGTTTTGTTTTTTTTGTGTTTTTTTTTTGTCTATGGAAAACTAATTCGACCTTATGGAAAATGAACTCCAGGCTCATCAGCACCAGCGTCTATCCAATTAAGTTAAGTGGCAGAGGACACCCACATTTCAAAATAAAATTTCAAGCACATGAAACAGTGTAACGTGTTTATCATGTGAAATGAGGTGTTTCATAATTAATTTTAACTGGCAGGTGTTATGCTTATACATTCCCTGGCACTTCATGCTCTATAGTGCCAACATGAAATTTTAAGTAACAACAATTAAAAAAAACCCTAGCTGTCCAAGTGGAGAATGGGAAGGGCAACACTGAAATGTCTCCACCTTGATTACTTTGAACAGCATTATGCACGGCCTGGCTCTAAGGCAGTTGGCAACCAGGCTGCAGTGGGCATGCCTCGCCAAAGGGGCGGTTTGACACCAGCTCTTCCAGCTGCTCTTGGCACCTGACAGTTCTACCTGGAGCAGCCAAAGCTTTGTCCCTACTAGAGTCACTGGAATACCTGAATGGTCTCCCACAGACCATTTCAAAAATAAATATGCAGGTATTCTCAAATGAATAAGAAAATAAACTTTGTGATTAAATTAGTTCACCTTAGTGACTTGTAAAGGGATGGTAGTGACTTAAATACATGATAATGCATCTTAAAAACCTTTATTCATTATAACAAGTTAGTTTCAAAACATGTAGATGATGAATTTTCAATTAAGATAAATTGATGATTTGATATTCTAGGAAGGTCTGTAATCATTTTACAGCTCCTTACTAAATGGGAGAAAATTTATATTATTTTATGATTAACTTTGAACTTCATGTAGACAAATTAACTATGACTTCCTAAATTTGGGCATACTTGATCTATTCATATTGAATAACAGCTGCACATTTCAAATGCCACTCTTTTTAAATATATATGATATTTTACTATATTTCAATTAAAATTTTTGTTAAAATACATATGTTTATTAAGTATCATCAATTACCAAGCACTGTTCTGGGAGCTAAAAATAGAACAGTTAATAAAACAGTCTCCTACTTACTCAATGGGATTATGAACAACTTAGGTCCTTTTCCCTTTCTGCCCTGCCATCCTAAGTATGATGTCTGAGTAACCAGAAAATGTCATTCATTTTAATCTTTATAAAAATCACTTGAAATAGTGTATCCACATTTAAAAATCTGAGGTAGAAAATTGACAGTAGTGTAGTTTGATGTAATAAACCCAAATTATTTTCACCCTGCAACAGTAATTATATTGAGTGTCCAAGATGTACAATAGCATTATACTATAAAGAAGATAGTTTTATTCGTAAGGACTTTACCACTTAACTGAGTAGAAAAAACATATGTATAAAAATATAAGTAATACTTCCAGGGAAATTATAAGTAGTAGTACTATTAAATAAAAGAATTGAAAATAGAAGAGGAGCAGAACTCACGCCTTCTGATGACTAATACGATTAATCACCACCAGTGGAAATCAATAAAGATGGATATATTAGCCTCACTACATACCAAAAATTATTCTTAAATACAAGTTCAGTCACAATTGATGTGATGCACCTTAATAAAATATTCATATAAATATAAATTATGTATCATGAGAAGGTACATAAGGAACCTCTATGACAAGACTGATTTTGAAAAGAAAATGTTTGGGAAGACAAGTTATATATTTAAGTGAAAATACAAACAAGTGATATTATATTGAATATTTCCTATATTTATTTTCTTTACTACCAATAATCTTTCCATGGTTGTTAATGAACATAAGTAGATACCTTTCTTTTGGCTACCAGTAAGAGAACTAAAATCCAATTTTACTTTGACATATTTCTAAGGACCACTTAATAATGTCAAATGTGATTATTGAAAGTTGGATGGCAATTAAGAATTAAATATCTAGACAATGCCTTTTGTTTAATTTTCAAAAGATGTTTTAACAAAGGAGTGTTGCAGATTAGGCTAACAAATAGAGATATATAAACATCAAATGTTTCAAATATTAAGCAATATTTAACAGCTGCAATTTAATATCATTTCTGAAAGAAGTTATTTTTAGACATATGTAAATCTTGAGTACAGGAAGGCTGGTGGCATGCTACCCAGACTCTCCTTCCAGACTAAGTTACTTATTCCTCCCATTTGCTGGGAATGCTGGCAGCCGAAATCCAAGTGGAAGCTGAATGTCCCATGCTAGGTCCCATTCTAAGAGCAACAGGTGTCCAATAACTGATTGGTGTACAGATATAAAGGCTCAGCCCCCTGAGCCTCAAGGATGGAACACCCCAGCTTGAGAGCACTTACTGGGATCAGCTGGGGTCATTGTTTTAACTATATCACAGTTCAACTCCTTCTGTCACCCTTGTTCCTTCATGTCCTCCATAGATGGTGATCCTAAGGACTTTGTCCAATAAATTTACTGCAAGCGTGTTTTCATCTTATGAGTCTATTTCCTGAAGAAACCCTCTTAAAATAATTAGTTTGAAATAACACTTTTACTCCTCTCTGTCCAGTATTCCAGTAGTCTAGTTAGTGAATTAGCAATATTTGTAGCTAAACTTTTCAGAGTATGCTAGCCATAAGTCAATAAAGCCAATATTTTCTAAACAAAGTATACTAAAATGTTCTCCTCAAAATTATAACTGACTTAGAAAAAAATCAATACAATTAAGTGGCTGTCAAAAAGGGTAATAAAGCCAAAAGAAAATTAAAAAGTGCATCTTAAAAGATAGCACAGCTAAAAATCAATGAAACCTACAGCATATATCAATAGATAGAGGCAATAAAATAATCTGGTTAGCAGCATAAGGTAGCATGATATCTTTGGGTAATAATAAATGAAAAGTTCAAGAAAATTAGGCATCTGTAATTCCCAATAAGTCAGGTGACACTTTGAACATTTCTTGCCCTATGAAATATTTTAAAAATGGAGTATTTTATTTAAAATCCCCCAAAGAAACATTGAAATAGCCATAATAAACTACCAAATATCAATTCGTCATTGATTTCATGAGCATATGTTACCACTCTAGGTAACATATAAAGGTGTATGAATTTAGCTCGCCCAATCACACAATGTAGTGGAGTTTATTTATTAGCACAGGGCATCCAAATTGATTTCTGTTATATTATTGCCTACAGGTTTTATTGATCCTCATGTCTTCCTCAATCACTTCTACAAGCCTGCACAAACTTATACACAAAAATCCCATGTTATGCAATTAAATTTTATATCAGTGGTCAACACTTTTCAAATAGCAGAAGTATCAAAAGTTGTCTGGTATTCACATAAGTTCTGCTAGTTGTCAAATATCCATTTGAATATCTCTAACCAAGTTAACTTTAGTTTTCTAAGAGCCTATACTTTTGGAATTACAAAATACAATATACCACAGCACCATGAAAAGGGGAGTTAGGTTTCTTCACTACCACCTCATTCTGAGTTGTCCTTTGCCATGCTCATCAGAAAGAAATAAGATTAAAGGTAACACCTTAACAGCATGAAAGAAAGCTACAAAAGATCAAAGAATAAAATAATGTGGAGGTAAGACAGATAGCCCCCCCCCCCCCCCACACACACACACAATTCTGTCACACTATGGCCAATGCCCAAATTCAAAACCTCATTATTTCTTATCTAGATTTTTGCAATTTCTTCCCAGTCTTTGCCTAGTCTAGCACCCTTTCACGCTGTCCACATTAATCCTCTTCAGTGAAGCTCTTACTGCATCATCATACCGCTGATCAAAAATGTCTGATGATGCCCTAACCGGTTTGGCTCAGTGTATAGAGCGTCAGCCTGCGGACTCAAGGGTCCCGGGTTCAATTCCGGTCAAGGGCATGTACCTTGGTTGTGGGCACAGCCCCAGTGGGGGGTGTGCAGGAGGCGGCTGATCAATGTTTCTCTCTCATCGATGTTTCTAATTCTCTATCCCTCTCCCTTCCTCTGTGTAAAAAAATCAATAAAATATAAAAAAAACAAAAACAAAAACAAAAACGTCTGATGGCTCCCTGTTGCATACAGTAGAACTCCGGAATAGGGTGACCACAAATGGAAAAACAACGTAATTGTAGATATAGATTCCTCAGTTCTTGTTGCCATAAGGTAGTATATGAAGCATCTAGAAACAACCTAGATCAGTTACCTTCAAATGAGCCTCTTCAAAGACCACCGTGGACTATATAAACATTATCACTATCATTTGTGTCACATTGCTTGGAGACTTTGCTCCAGCTTAGATACCAATATGTTTCCAGCAGCAATTTTCTTTTTCTTAATTGAACTTATTGGGGTGACATTGGTTAAAAAGTTATATAGATTTCAGGTGTACAATTCTGTAACACATCATCTATATATTGTATTCTGTGTTCACTATTCCAAGTCAAGTCTTCCATCACCATTTATCCCCCCCCCCTGCCCTCTCCTATTTCACCCCACTCCTCTTCCCCTCTGGTAATCACATTGGTGTGCCACAAAAAATTTTAAAGCATGCAATACCTGCCTAAGTACAGGCTCTTCTAAAACTAAATAGGCAATGGCCTATTTCCCCCCTAGATTGCCAAATAAAAAAAAAAAAAGGACAACAGCCAACATGATAGTCAACCAGTGTTAATGAATCAAAAGTATACCTATTTTTTAGTTAGATGGAAAAAAAAAAACACATTTTGTGCTGCAGATTTTTGGTAACTAGGTTATTTGTGCCATGCGATGAAAAAGGTTGAAAATCACTGGTCTAGACAACCAGAAGACCTTTGGAGATAATCCAGGTTATCATTCTAAAAATAAAGTTTCTTCTTTTGGCGTGTCTAGGTATAGACTCAGTGGAAAATTTTCCACTCTTTTGGGATGGTACACACTTAGCTACATTCAATTCCCTAAAAGTCAGCTTAACAGTCACTATCATTCCATGGTCTATTGGCTATCATTTCTCTTGATGGATATAAACTTGTGAATTCCTCATTATTGGCTAACAGGTCACTAGGCTGAATCGAGTATTTATCTACCATTATCAGGGACTTTTCTCCTGCTTCCATTTAACAAAAGGGAGGCTCATAATATATGACATTTTCAAATTCTTCTTGTCAACATATCTTCATATAGATACCACCCACTTCATTTGCCTGTCAGGAAATACTAGTACAAAATCATTTTCTCACTTTCTTCCCCCAAAATACAGTATATTTTTATGTATAAAACATGGAAATCAGAAAACAGAGCACAGAGGACCTTGGCCAGTTCTAAACTGTAACTCAGCCCCAGCCTGAATGAAGCAAGATTCAGAAGACAGGGTAGTGGTGACATTCTGGAAATTGGTCCAGTCAAGGCCCTCTTCCTCTGGAGACAAGAGATGAACCCAGTGGACCCAGGGCCAGAAGTAGAAAAACCTTTTCCCTTTAATTCTTTGATATTTATTTAAAATTTTGACCCATGTAGATAAATTATCAAAGAAAAACATAACATTTATGTTAAACTAGAGTCTTGGTGCACAAATTCATGCATGGGTGGGGTCCCTCAGCTTGGCCAGCAATCGGGGCTCATCGGGGCTATCTCACCCAGTCTGGGGGGGAGGGACCGTGGAAGGTTGGCTGACTGGCTGAGGGGAGGGACCGTGGGAAATTGGCTGGCTGTGGGAGGTTGGCTGTGGGAGCGCACTGACCACCAGGGGGCAGCTCCTGCATTGAGTGTGCATCATAGCGACCAGTCGACTGGTTGTTCGGTCCTAACAGTTGCTTATGCTTTTATATATATAGATTGAAAAATTAAAACAAATGCATTTGGCTATATCAACATTATTCTTTTTTTTTTTTTTTTTTTTTTTTTTTTTTTTTTTTTTTTTTTTTTTTTTTTTTACCAGACTCCTACAGTTCAGAGACTGTTTAACAAATTAATATATTTTAAAGAAACTATCTTACCCCAAATAATGCTCTCTTAGGCACCAACATTATAAAACTTGGATACTATTATAGCCTTATCTCTTTCTTTTAATTCTTATAACCAGTCCTGTGTTCTGCAATTAATCACAGACACTTTATTTGAGAGACTAAAAGTGATTTATGTGGCTCCCTGGCTTTCTTTAGGCTACTGCTAATGACTTGTTTATACAATTTAAGCATGGGCTAGTGTCAACTGATTAATTCAGTGCTTAACTAATGTTATACTGTTCCCAGATTACCAATATCTTCAGTTATTTGGTAAAACCTTGAATAATTATTATGTATTATTAATAACTCAATAAATGCTTAGTAGAACACATTATGATCTTCTTTAATTATTAACATTCATATATAACCTGAATTACTGTTTTATCCCCATAATCCAATTATAAATGGCTAAGAATATACTGTACATATATCAGTGTCTACAATCACCTAGAAAGACTGTTTTCTACAGGGAGAACTATATCTATAAGAAGAAAAACATAAAATTTAAATCATACCAGTAAGCACCTCTTGCCTAGAATATTAGAATAGCTTCTCTGCATTTCTTTTCCTTACATCTCTCGCCTCAGTACTCCTCCACAAACAAAACAAAGGGAAACACACTTGAAGGGGAAAAAACATCTTATCTTTACTTTAAACTAGGTTCCCTAGAAATGTCTATGTTTATATATTAGAACCGAAAAACAAACTCACTCTATCCTGACTTCCCTAAAATCCCTAACTTCCAGTTCTTCTATTCCCCAAGCTACATTTCCATTGTGCCCCATTCCAGACACAGCTTCTCCCAGGATCCCCAGCTTTGGTGCATTTTGTTCTTATAATCTGGAATGCCATATTGACCTATCCGAACCAATGATTTAACAGAGGTGGCCTATGAGTCAAATACAGCCAGCAGATGGATTTTGAGAAAATACATAGAGTATATTCCCTCAGATATTTAAGACAAAGATCCTGATTTCAAGACTCTCTTAATAATTTGGGAGATCTGATAACATGGGGCTTCCATTTTGTGAAATTCATCATCCACTATGTAGGACTGTAAAGTTACTTCAGTTATATCCCTCATGTGCTCTCTACTTTTCAGTGGTCTCCATTCTAGAAGGCCTAACCTCACCTGCTGAGAGGTCCTGTAGGCACTGGAATTTTCTATCCATGCACCTAACCTAATGCCTGCCATTTCTTTTCTTTTTTAAATTTCAGAGAGGAAGGTAGAAAAAGAGATAGAAACATCAATGATGACAGAGAATCATTGATCAGCTGCTTCCTGCAAGCCCCCTACTGGGAATGGAGCCCACAACTCAGGCATGCGCCATGACTGGGAACTGAACACTGACTTCCCGGTTCATAGGTCCACACTCAACCCCTGAGCCACACCTGTAGGGCTGATGCCATTCTTTAAGGTCCAGTTCAAATTTTTATTAATTATTTCATCCTGCATTGATATTTTTTCAAATCATATAGTTCTAGAAATAGCTACAATATTTTTTAATATTAAACCTCATTTATGTCAAAAGAACTTAAAACAATTATGAGATGCAGTTTAGCCACTTATTGTATCAGTAAGATTTTAAAAGCATTATAACTTTCAGTTTGGCTTATAATTGAGAATCTACACTTCCATATACTCTAAGTAATACTATAAATTGGCAAAAATGTTCTGGGGGTTGGGGTAGGTAAGTTTGCCAATTTGTTTAAATATTTCTTCAATGGATGTACCTTTTGATCAGCTAAATACATTTCTAAAATTATTTCGAGATAATTGTTCAACAAATAAGCTAAGATTTGTATACAAGGATGATCACAATACCCCTTTTAATCACATGGAGACTAAAACAAACAAACAAAAAAGCCCAATAAGAGGATTTGGGTTAAAATATGATGCATCAATACAATGATCTACTCTATAACAAAACATAGTGATACAGAAAGAGGATCACAACGTATTATAAAGATTGGTGTACAGAGCAGTGTATAGTTCAAAAATGTGATGTGTAGGTGGTGTGTATACACATACTTATGTGCCTCTGCTTAATTTTTTTAAAAAAAAATACTGTATCAATCACTTTAATTGTATAACCTCCCCTCATCCAAACATAATAACAAACCTAACTGGGAGACTTTAAGGGTACTTGAGTTGAATTAACAACAACAACAAAAAAAGATGCTTTAAATATATAATGTACCTTATATGATAACCATTATTACACTGTGCATGTTGAAAGTTGTACCTGACTCAAATTCATCCATAAGACTAAGGAAAGCTATTAATATCACAGAAGAATACACTTGAAGTGAATCACAGACTTCCCTTCATTTAAAACCACAAAATGTCAGCATTTGCATTTAAATTCAGAGCAGCAACAAGGATTAAAAAAAAAAAAAAAGAATCTACCTATTTAGAATTTGGATTAATACCCATACCCGGGTATAAATACTCCCTCCCCTACCCTGTCTTTCTTTGGAGGAAACATCTGACATGAAGCAGTCAAAAGTCATTTAGTGACTGACATTGACATAACTTTGCCACAAGCAACTAAAGCAATTACCAAGGCTGGTTTGCGCACAGCTGAAACACCTTGATAAGGCAGCAGTGAAAAATGACACACCACACAACCTGAATGGTTGCATCAGTGCAACACTAAATCAGCATGTATGTCTCCAACACACGCATTCTGTCGATAATGGAATAATCAAACAGAAAGGAAGAATGTTGCCTCCAATTTCTGCTGACAGTCTGAAATGGAAATAATATGATACATGCCTGTGCTGTGTGTTTTAAATGTATTTTAGCCAAAATGCCTTTAATTTAGTATCCCATGAACCACTTCCTATTTTAAAACCTCATGGTCCATAGTTAATAAGTACTACATAAGAAAACACTGCATTTATTTCATTGCTCATTTCTTCAGAAACAGTGATGTTTAATACCCTTAACAAATACTAAATCTGAAGATAGGACATCAAACTAGATCCATGTCCAGTTGGTAAGTATAATCTATTTTAGAGAGAATACAATAAGACATGGTCCCAACATTTTCATTTAGGGCTTCTCTATTGGACAACTCTAATATATATATATATATATATATAGATAGATAGATGATATAGATATAGATATAGATATAGATATAGGTATAGATATAGTTATAGATATAGAGATATATAGAGATATATAGAGATATATAGAGATATATATAGACATATAGAGATATATAAGATATATAAAATCCCAGGGTCTGTAACATACAAAATGACCAAAGGCTCGACCCAGCACTGACTACCACCACTGCGGGTGCGGCAACTCAGCACTGACTGCCGAGGGGGGTGTGGAAAGGCCCAGAGAGAGGACTGGAGAGAGAAGCAGGGTCTGATCGTAACCTCCGTGGTAGCTGTTGATCTCTCTTTCTCTCCTGGCCTGGCCAGCAGTCATGCCTCTCTCTTAGGGCCACCATGGGGGCTGCTGATCAGTCCCGCCTCTCTGATCAGGCCTGGAGATAAGCCTGGAGACTCTGACTGGCATAGAAACTGACCAATCAGAACCAAAGCTGGGTGAATGGTGAGGAGCCAATGGCTGCCTAGGAGGCAGAGCTTTTGACACTGAGTGGCATAGAAACTGACCAATCAGAACCTAATCTGGGTGAACTGCAAAGGCAGAACTAAAGGTGGGGGCTGAGGAGGGGTCTTAAGGGCAATTGCTGTTTGGTTTAAGGTGTAAGAAAGTGGTTAATTTTTTTTTTTAAATATATTTGATTGATTTTTTACAGAGAGGAAAGGAGAGGGATAGAGAGTTAGAAACATCGATGAGAGAGAAACATAGATCAGCTGCCTCTGGCACACCCCCCACTGGGGATGTGCCCACAACCAAGGTACATGCCCTTGACCGGAATCGAACCTGGGATCCTTCAGTCCACAGGCCCACGCTCTATCCACGGAGCCAAACCGGTCAGGACAGTGGTTAAATTTTTTAATGACCATTATGGCAGTATGGTGCCTATGGCTGGCTATCAGTCCAGATATAGGGATTATGTATTTTTGTCTGCCAAGAACATCTCCTCCTGCTGATAAAGGCCCCCCCACCCATTTAAGCAATTCTATCCTATACAATCTATCTATACTAATAAAAGGGTAATATGCTAATTGGGCTGGGTCGACGGGCATCTTCTGGACGTCTGACTTCCTTCCAGACAAAGCCATGGTGGTGGGGGCCAAGGCAGAGGCAGTTAGTGATCAGGCCAGCAGAAGGGGCAGTTGGGGGCGAGATCAGGATGGCGGGGGGGGGGGCAGTTGGGGGTGATCAGGCAGGCAGGCAGAGAGGTTAGGGGTGATCAGGCAGGCAGGCAGAGGGGTTAGGAGCAATCAGGCAGGCAAGCAGGTGAGGCAGTTAGGAGCCAGCGGTCCCAGATTGTGAGAGGGATGTCTGATTGGAGAGGGTGTAGGCTGGGCTGAGAGAAACCACCACCCCCCCCATGTATGAATTTCATGCACCAGGCCACTAGTATATATCTATATCTATATCTATATCTATATCTATATCTATATCTATATCTATATCCATATATAGATCTATATAGATCTCTATATATCTATATCTCTACATCTATCTCTCTCTCTCCCTCTCTCTCTCTCTCTCTCTCTCTCTCTCTCTCTCTATATATATATATATATATATATATATATATATATACAGAGAGAGAGATGATGGTTGTTAAGTCACTCCCTCATCCTGGGACAAAGTGACTATATATATATATATATATATATATATATATATATATAGAGAGAGAGAGAGAGAGAGAGAGAGAGAGAGATGCAGAGATATAGATATATAGAGATCTATATGGATCTATATATAGATAGATATATATAGATATATAGATATTTTTTAAATTGATTTCAGAGAGGAAGGGAGAGGGAGAGACAGAAACATCAATGATGAGAGAGAATCATTGATAGGCTGCCTCCTGCATGCCCTACACTGGCAATCAAGCCCGCAACATGGGCATATGTCCTGACCAGGAATCCAACCATGACCTCCTGGTTCATAGATTGATACTCAACCACTGAGCAACACCAACTCAGCAAGACAAATGTACTTTAGATAACAAGGTATGATATTATTTACTCCAAGAACTGCCATTTGCTAAATAAATGTAAAATGCTTTTTCTACCACAGCCTAATGACCTAAATCCTGATTATTTATAGGTGACTACAATGTTTCATTGCTTGATTTTCACCATTCACTTGGCTATCAATAGTGCTGCTCTCTTCTCCTGGCTTCCTGCCCCATAGGGCCAGATCCCACCCCCCACTCTTCCCATTCTGTAATTCATCTTCCCATCAACCATTCCCCTCCTTCCCTAAACACTGTATCTACATTCGCAGAACAAAATTAAAAAGTAAGCGGACTATTAATGCTTACATATACCATTTTTGGGATTTGGTGTATAGTCCAATATTGCTGAGTGCAAGTTGGGATCATCCTGCTCTCCTGTGGTAGGGGAAACCAAGTTCTCATGAAAATTAAAATGTCAAATATATTTCACTTGGAAAAAGTCTGAAGAAATTCTGTCAGGATTTCTTGATTCTTTATATAGTCTGTTTAGAAGTAATATGGGGAAAACTTCCTCTTTTATGATCATAATTACCATACTTGCATTTTAAAATACAAAGATAACATTTAATCAATAAACATTCACTTAACTTGGTGCTAGAATAATAGACATGGGAATTATGTGGTACAAAAGGAACTCTGGATGGTTGTTAAGTCACTCCCTCATCCAGGGACAAAGTGACATTAAGCATTCCAGGCAACATATGAACCTGTCCTCCCTTTAAACCCTTCCCAGTATCCCTCATTCTCTGTTTTATCAAACTGAAATATTAAAAGGCCAGGGACAATGTGGTTTTTTGAAAATGAACAACTGGCTGCACCTAAAAGGAGAAATAATGTAGAATTCAAACTCCACCATTCACCATGCATTTTCCCTAGGAGAACTGGACTCTGATCCCAGACCCTGGTGTGACTGACTCGCTAGCACTGGACCTTCGGGCCTGATGGACTGTATCCACTCCTCACCCTCAGGGCCAGCTCCCCAACAGAAGCTCTACATCCTGACATTTTGATTCCTGTAAACCTTTTCTATATTTGATTTTTAAAAGTGTTTCCATAGTTTCAAGACATAACATTATTTTAAAACCAAATTAACAAGTAAATGCTGAAAGATAACTTTTCCTAAAACATCTTACTGGGAATAACTAGGAACAGACCACAAAGAAGTAAGGAAGACATCTTATAAATTTACCTCCATGAAAATATCTTGGGATAAACATTATAACAGAAGAAGCATTAATTATGAGCCTATGTAATAAATTCCTCCTGAAATACATTAACTGACAATAGAATCTATCGCTTCACCACCATCTATTGAGAAACTATATACACATAATATACATATTTTATTTCATATATATATATATATATATGTGTGTGTGTGTGTGTGTGTGTGTGTGTGTGTGTAATTTTATATATATCAGACACTAAGAAGGCTCTATTTGAGAGATTTCCAATTCAATTTTTATTTATAATTTTAATGTGCCATATGAAAAGAGGTAGATAACACAGGGAGCACTGTGCATTTTTTAGAGGAAAAATCCAATTTCCACTCTCCTTATTTTACTTTCTCTCTCCCCGTATCATCAAAAAACCACACTTTAATTTGTCTCTCACTGAACTGACATGCTTGCTTAACTGAATAGTAGCTTTGCCAGCAGAGGCCAGATATCTAATATCCATGGCAAAATCATTTCCGATGTTTCTTGGACTCATGAAAAAGCAGCCACAGACACTACAGATTTAATAGTTATATTCAAACATTAGCTGGAATATATTTGATGGTTCCCTTAAGCTCATACATGGCAAAGAAAATGTGCCAGCACACCATCTACTACTTTAAAATAAAAACACCAAGAACCTACTTCAGCTAGCTAATGCAAAATTCGTCTCTAAAACATTATCTTTTATAGTGCTATTTCACATTCTTTCCTTTAAGATATATTTTAGTGGTTTCTTAAGGGCATTACTAAATTAATCAAAGGGTCAAAGAAACTAATTAATTAAATTAATCATGGTGCCATCTTCGTAGATCCCTGTATGGTGAGCTGTGGGTTAAATGTCCAGAGGTCAGTACAGAGACTTCTATGGGCATGAAAACCATGCATGCAGGCATGCAACGATGAGGTGCACTCCACCTTCCCTCCCTCCAATATGTTCATGGGTATTTTTTAAGCACCACAAATGTACTAGGCAGCATGCTGGGGGGAAAAGAACAACAATGATGCATAATCCTGACTAAAAGGATATGGGGAATTTGCAGGTGAGAATACAAGTTCAAGGGATGACAGCCCAGTTTGGTAACAGCTTCCCTCACACAACACAGGAGAGGGAAGGAACCAAGGCTTCCCAGGGGTGACAGTAAAGCTGAATCTGGGAAGGCCATGGAGGAGATAACCTAGCAAAGCAGGGGAAGCACCCTAGAGGGAGGTCACAGAAAACCAGCTCTTCAGAAAAGTTTAGTTTATATGGTTATAACTATAATCTAGGGCAGCCGTGGGCAAACTACGGCCCATTTGAAATGAATAAAATTATTGAAAAAAAAGACCATACCCTTTTATGTAATGTTTACTTTGAATTTATATTAGTTCACACAAACACTCCATCCATGCTTTTGTTCCGGCCCTCTGGTCCAGTTTAAGAACCCATTGTGGCCCTCGAGTCAAAAAGTTTGCCCACCCCTGATAGGGTCTAACTATGGAACATTGAGATATGAAGTTGGTCTACGGCCATACCACCCTGAATGCGCCCGAGCTCGTCTGATCTCAGAAGCTAAGCAGGGTCGGGCCTGGTTAGTACTTGGATGGGAGATATGAAGTTGAATAAAAAGGTAGGCACCAAATTTTGAAGGAATGGTATTTCATGTTTAGCATTGTGGACCTTATTCTTCAAACTAGCATTTGTCAAAGGATAAGGTGATTCTTGTACCACAAGTTTCATGAAATGCTTTGACAAAACAAAACAAAACAATACAAAACAAAACAAAACAAAACAAAACAAAACAAAACAAAACAAACAAACAAACAAAAAACACCCCTATGCCCAAGCAGGTTTAGTCAACACTGTCCACTACAGGGTTGAGAAGTCCCGAAGAAAAGATAGCCATTTGATTGTGTTTAACCCAGCTCATGAAACACACATGATTGTGGAATTACCCTTTAATATTATGCAAATTACAACAAGCTGGGCTAGCTGCTCACGGAAAACATTTTGACAAATGTTGCTGTAGGAAATGAGGAAGGGTTGAAAGACTTAAAGCACAGGGCTTTAACAGAGCCCTTGTTTTGACAGAAGTGTGAAAATGAATGGGAAGGGAGCAAGAACACAGGTAAGGAAGCTAGGCCAAAAGGCTTTGCTCCCTAAAAATTAGCCAGAGGGAATGGCTTCTAGGACTCTTCCAGTATTAGTATCCCATAATACTAAAAATAAAATCATTTAAAAATTGATTTCATAATCATTAGAAACAATTGCGGCAAATGGATTATAAACGTCTTGATCTTCGAAGTGCATTTAGTCCTTTTGAAGGCACCCTGTACATTAAGCAGTTCTATTAATGAGCCAGGGGTTGTAAAACTATTATTGAGGTACAGTGCTTTTAAGCACTTATTACATTTAAGGATGCTTCCCTAAAAAATCACACTACACTTAAAATATTAATGTTGAATTACCTTTCATACTGATCAGTATCACTGTTCTTTCATTTCAGCTGTCTCAGCCTACTATGTAACATTATGTCTTGCTGGCAAATGTTATTCCCACTCCCATACATAATTTTTATGATCACATTCAATAAATTGGTTAGGGCTTAAATCATAGTTATACTTTCCAGCGATATACACATATTACGGCAGACATTTAGTTTTTGAACACAAATGTTAAAGCATTCAGTGACTCTTTCAATTCAGATAATGACAGAATTATCTTTAAAATTAATATTATCTGCAAGAACTTGCCTCACACTAACGAAAACATGGCAGGCATATCATCTCCCCTTCTGAGTTTCCTAAGGGCATCTAGGGGAATACTAATTCCCATGCCCTTTTAAGCTGCTTTCCAGAGTCAATATGCAGGGTGGAAACCTAAGAGGGGTGGCTCTACTGGGTGTTGGTCTGTTACATTACAAGGCTTTCTTATTGGCAAGTAAACTGACTAGGAGCTAGTAAGGCCAGGTTTATTGGCTGTAAAAGTATACATCCCAAAGGAAGACTTAACTGCACTCAGGTCCTTAATGGATCACCTGTTGGTTACATTTCCAATTTCTTCTCATTGTGTGAACTGTAAGAGAGAGCTCAAACTACTGAAGCTGAGAGCTCAAATCAGATAACCACAGTCTTTCCTCTTTGAAATTAAAAACAGCCTACCAGGCAAATATGTTGCTAAATACCTTTGAGTAGGTGGGCATCTCTTGCTAATTGTGAATTAACATCAGTGTCAGCCTCTAAACACACTAATCAATGCACGCTTTCTATTTTTTTTTTTCTCCTGAGAGCACTGGATAATCCTACCTTAATATGAAGAGGTTAGGATAAGTGTCATCACAGTTCTTTCCTGCAAAAATGTTAACTTCCGGTTTTAATGATCCCTTGCTTATTCTCCTTTTCTTGGATCTCAGAGAATGTCCTGCCAACTCCTAAATATCCCACCAGCCTCAGCTTTACCAGCATTTCCCCAGGGAAGATCTGCATGAACACAGGGCTCTTGTCTCTCACTGGCCCATGCTTCCAGAGCACCCTGCCCTCCCTTTCTGTAGCATGGCCACATATAGAGTTATTTAAATAGCTGTTGGAGAGGTAGTGGGAAAAAGGGGACCCTCATTCACTACTGGAGGGAGTGTAGACTGGGACCTATGGGAAGCAGTCTGGTGATTCCTCAAAAAATTAATAGAGTTAGCATATGACATACCAAGCCACACCTTGAAAACCTCAAAATCATGTATTCTCAAAGATAATGCACCCTTATGTCACTGCAGTATTATTCACAGTGGCCAAGACATGAAAACAACTGAAATGTCCCATGATAGAGGACTAGATAAAAAAAAAACGTGGTAGCCGAAACCGGTTTGGCTCAGTGGATAGAGCGTCGGCCTGCGGACTGAAAGGTCCCAGGTTCGATTCCGGTCAAGGGCATGTACCTGGGTTGTGGGCACATCCCCAGTGGGAGATGTGCAGGAGGCAGCTGATCGATGTTTCTCTCTCATCGATGTTTCTAACTTTCTATCTCTCTCCCTTCCTATCTGTGAAAAATCAATAAAATATATTAAAAAAAAAAAACGTGGTATATGTATACAATGGAATACAACTCAGCCATAAGAAAAGATGAAATAGTGCCATTTGCAACAACATGGATGGACCTTAAGAGCATTATGCTAAATGAAATAAGTCAGTCAGAAAAAGCTTAGAACCATATGATTTCACTCATATGTGGGATATAAAACTGAAACTTATGAACATAAACAGCAGTTTGATGATTACCAGGAGTAATTACTAGGTGTGAGGGAAGAAGGGGGTCCTAATATAAGGTGACAGAAGAAGATTTGACCTTGGGTGGTGGCCACACAGAGCAATATACAGATCTTGTAACACAGAAACCCGCACCTGAAACCTATATGTTCATGTTGACCAATGTCACCCCCAATCAATTTAAAAACATTAAAAAAGAAAAGGAAAATAAATAAATAGTGATGTTGAATGACTTGTTGAATGCCTGTCTTCGCTATGCCTCGTGCACATGAGTCCTGGAGGAGCATTTATTTGCTAATTGACAGAATGCCTGTTTGCAACTCCACATACCCTCTCTCTTGGTTCTCCACACTGCATAGGTACTATTGAATTGGGGGAAGCTGCTAATAATTCTGCAATCAGAGATTCTAGGTGCGATTTTGATGCAAGGAATATTTTTAATATTAAAAGTGAGAGAAAACAGTTTTATATAAGTCTCTTAATGGATTAAGTTCTCCTTGCTAGCAGTTGAGTTTTCCCTGATAGCAAGATAAGCGGTTCATGAGACCTTGCATACATTAATCCATTTATGTGAGCAGGTAACAATGATCAGAATAAAAATTCTACAGTTTCAAAAAAATCCAAAATTCAAGTAAAAGAGCAGAACTCACCGTTCATATATTCAGGTGTTGCTCTACAGAATGGAGATTTTCCTAGATGATAATTTTTCTCGATTCCATTTAGGCCATCTGTAATTGCCTCTGCTTCATCATTAAGAATTAGGGGTATTTTAGCAATAATTTTACATGACATTGCTTTAAGGGAAAAATCTACCTCTTCTCTTATATGTATACCCTGTATATATTTTAATAATCCTCAAGGAGATAAAAAAATGTTTGGCTATAGTTTCACAAGTAGCTTTTATTTAAACTGCTCTTGGGTATATACTAAAATAGACAAGATATTTTGACCAAATATGTCTCCTAAATATTTTTTATGCTTTCTATATCCACAAAATAGAAGCTAAAGTAGGAGGGGGAGGATAGAGTGCTTGTTATTTTTCAAAGACAGCACTATACCAAAAAAATTACTTTGAATATTGTGACTACATCATTCCATATATCGAATGTCTTTGAATGGAAGTAGTATAGGTTTTGAAAATAAATATGTATGAATAATTTAAGTCAGATTTCCACAGTTAAATTTACAGAGTTAAATATCAGTGGATAGCACACACACACACATGGTGTGCAAGCACTTTCTATTGGGTCAGGGTTCCCCTAAAAATGTCCATTACTGGTAGTGTGTGTTCCTTTAACGTAATGCTGCTCTAACTCTGACATGCTGACTATAGTAGAAGAGAACTAATTTCTCACTTGGTTATAAATAAAAATAAACACATTAAAGTAATAGAATAAATTGTGGTTTTCATGAATCAAAATATATCCATTTCAGAAATTATCATTATCATCATTACAATAGCCATCACTTTTTAAATGTTTCCTTTATGAGGCACTTTGCTAGATGTTTTATACACATTATACCATTGAAAGGCATCATTCTGTGACAGCACAGTGAGTAGGCAGTTTTACCCCCACTGATAAAAATGGATGCTCAACTAAGAGATTCCAATTCCAGCTTTTCCATTTGGAATACATTTGATCTAAAAAATTTAGCAGCTACAACCATAAACATTCAACTTAAATACTGACTCTGCATTCAATACTAAAAGGTCATGGTATAAACTGAAAATCAGATCTAAGCCTCAGAAAATCAAACTATTAGATCTAAAATATACTGATGAATTAGGAAAATTTGGTGCAAAAAACTCTAGATTCATGAAGAGATTTGCAACTTATAGCACCACTAGAGTCCCGGTGCATGAAATTTGTGCATGTGGGGAGGGGGGTCCCTCAGCCCAGCCTGCACCCTCTTGCAACACAGTACCCCTTGGGTGATGTCCAACTGCAGGTTTAGGGAGGGATCAGAGCCTATACTGGTAGTTGGACATCCCTCTTGCAATCTAGGACCATTGGCTCCTAACCACTGGCCTACCCGCCTGCCTGATAACTGCTAATGACTCGCCTGCCTGCCTGATCACTCCTAACCACTCGCCTGCCTGCCTGATTGCTCCTAACCACCTCTGCCTGCCTGCCTGATCGCCCCAACCACTTGCCTGTCTGATCGCCCCTGTCTCTCCCTGCCTGCCTGACCGCCCCTAACTACTCGCCTGCCTGCCTGATCACCCCTAATGGCCTCTGCCTTGGCCCCTGCCACCGTGGCTTAATCCAGAAGGACGTCCAGAATGAAGTCCAGAAGGTCGTTCAGCTTTCTGGTCTACTTAGTATATTATGTTTTTATTATTATAGATTGAGGATCTATATAAAATGACAGTCAAGAAAATGTGTTCTCCAGCACTTCACCCCCAATCCCAAACCCAGATGTGTTCAACAAGGGCAGCCATTTGAAATGCCAACAATGAGACTAGCTACAGCTTATTCAACACATAGCACATAGTATATGCTGAACCTAGCGCTCTGCTCTTTTTCTTTTTTTAAATTAATTAATCTATACACTTAGAGAGTAAGTCACTTGCCTAATTATGAGGCAGAGTCTGACTTAGGGGCACATTACTGAGCAGTTAGTAGATTTTCAATACTTATTGAATGAACAAGCAAATGATCTTTAGCAACATTGTGTGAAGACCTGACTTAAATCATGCAACATTAAAGTAACTGAGGCAAGAGAGGAAGAAATAACTTCACCCTTAGTTGCTGACTTATACACATGGCAAGATTTAAATAATTACACCACCACAAGCGTATTTAAATAATTACACCTCCACAAGTGGTATTAGTCTTTAGCAATCCAAAATGGCAACAACTAGCTTTCCTATTTCCTCTTCTTTTAGTTCTTATAGTTCTTTGCTCATTAACTGCTTACATGAAATTCTATTTTTTACTATAACCAAGTATTTCTTTATTAGCTTGCTGCATCCTATCTTAATTCTTTCTCTCTTTACATTATTATTAGGAAAAAATAAAAAAAAATATATTGGGAAATGCAGAATGTCCTTTACTGAATGAACACATTTGTGTATACACACACACACACACACACATACACACACACGAAAATGGTTTCTTCAAATCCTTCCAGGTATAGTTGTATATACAAGCATATCTCTGAATATTTATAAATAATATATATATATATGATATTCACATACACTTAAAAATACAAATACAATTATATTATCCATACTCTTTGAAAACTTATTTATATGTTTATCAATATATCTTGAACCTCATTTCAAATCATCACACTTTTTTTTTCATGGTTACATATCATTAAATGAATGTCTTGTAATTTATTTACTATTCTCTCCAGTAATTAATTAATTGGGTGTTTTTAGATTTTTGGTATTGAAAATAATAGTGCAATAAACATACTTGTACATAAATGTTTACAAATTCATTAAGTGTAAGTCTAAAATAAATCCCTATAGTTGAATTCCTGAGTCAAAGAGCATGTTTGGGAACCCACGTGTGTGTTCCACTTTGACAGTTGATTGGCATCTTCAATATAGTGACACTACTTTCACTCCAAAGACTACTACATGAAGGTTTCTCCATTATCTCAACACTGAGAATTACAACTTTTTAAATTGTTGCCAATATGATGAGTGAAATGTGAATATTACTGTTATTTTCATTTTATCTTCTGTTATAACTTGAGATTTTCAAATAACCTTCCAATTCAGAATACCTGGCATGCCTTAATCCAAGTAAGGAGAATGTTCAGAGAAGTGGCTGAGTATAGTTTGTAGTAGCTGACGATGGCAACAATGAAAGAAATATTTGTCATTGTAATGACATCAGAAACATTATGGATGATTTACTTATGTACCTTAATCACATGGTAGCATCTTTCTTGACTATATTTGCCAAATCAATTTCTCATAGCAAGGGAAGCATCCTGATATCCAAAAACATTCAATAGTTAACATGACAACAACCACAAGTCTATATTCTTAAATTAAAAAAAAATTCTTAAATTAAAAAATATAAAAAATAAAAAGACTGCTGAATCACTTATACTTTATATATGCCTGCAGGTGGGTTTGGGGGCTTTTTAAAAGCATGACCTTCTTGCAAATAAAAATACAGGTTATATACCTAAATAATCACATAAGGTGATTCTTATGCACTCGAGAGTTAGAGGACTGCTACCTGCATTATTTTATTATTTCAAAGTATTTTTATTTAGAATAAGTTAAAATATATAGACACTTCCCAAAAATACTTGTCATTTTTGAGTGTTTAACCAAATGACTTTTGTTTGTTAAATTATTTACAAACATTTCAAAACAACCATATAAATATTACTATTATTATTCCAGTACTATATGGAGGTAAACTAATGCTTAGAGGAAATGTTCCTTCCTCAAGCCACAGATCTATGGAGTGGCAAAGAGGACAGTGAAACACAGTCTTTAGGGACCAGGATTTTTATTGCTTACTGTAGCTCTAGAATTTTAGAATAATAAAAAGTCAGTGTTGGTAAGGGGCTTATAGACTATTCACTTCAACTACTACTTTTAGAAATGTAAATCACCTCATTTTAAACATGTTTTATTCCTACATCTAGAACAGCCCTTACCTTTAGTGGGCAATTATATTTAGTTCTAAGTTTCTTATAACAAATGTGTTAACTAGACCATGTTTCTTGATGATGAAGCCAGTGTGTGTGTGTGTGTGTGTGTGTGTGTGTGTGTGTGTGTGTGTGTGTGTTGTCATCACTTAAAAAGAAGGGGGTGCAAGACAATGTTACACTGACCAAAAACTGCTATCATTGCATTTGAATTTTCAAACATAAGAATGGTTAGGTTAACTTTAAAGTACAATATTATTAAGAAGCAGATCCATCTCAGAAGCAGATATATCTAATCAGACAAAGACTCAAAACATAAACATTAAGTACATCTGTAGTAAACCTTTATTAATGTGTGCCAGTATCTGTCAGATTCTTTTTAAAACTTTGGTGTGAAGAAAATCACTTCATATATAGATATTCACTTGTCAGACGGTTTGCAATTTTGTTCTCTGCCCAAGATGCAATGCTAGAGACTACATGGGGTTCCAATTTAAAGCAAAATCCTACTGCAAAGGAATGATGAGATCTTGTGAGCCACACAGCTCCATGTTGTAATCTATATCACTTTGTGAAATTTACCAGGAAAACCATCATTATAAGTCTCAGGAGCCTTTTCATGTGCTTGCTTTCTATTCTGTACCATCAGTCTCTTTGTTTCTAAGAGACAGAGTTTTTCTATTACCAGTCCCTGGTATAGAGTAGTTTCTAAATAAACTTTTGTTAATGTCTAGATTAATAAATAGTTATTACCAAATATTGTACTATTAAATGTATTCTCAACCCTGGATGTACATTAGAATCTGCGTACCACTAAAAATTAGTAATACCTTTACCTGATTCCAACAGAATTGTGTTTAACTCCATTTGATTAGTCAGGGAATGTGCCTAAAATATATATATATATTGATTTCAGAGAGGAAGGGAGAGGGAGAGAGAGATAGAAACATCAATGATGAGAGATAATAATTGATCAGCTGCCTCCTGCATACACACTTCTGGGGATCAAGCCCACAACCTGGGCATGTGCCCTGACCAAGAGAACCATGACCTCCTGGTTCATAGGTGGACATTCAACCATTGGCCCACACCAGCCAGGCTAAGGTTTTATTTTTGTTGTTCTTTTTTTGTCTGTTTGTATATTTCCACTTGATTATATGTCTTGAGTATTTTGGTGTCTCTTTAAAAGATATTCCTATAAGGACATCAAATTCAAGACATTATGAGACACAAGCAAATAAGGAATTGCTGCTGGGAAACATCCTTATTGGTAAATGCACTCAAAGTGACATTTTAATTTAAAGTATAACTTCAGACACAGAGTATTTTAGTCTCTCTCTTTCCTTCTCCCTTGCCTCCTCCCCACCATTAGGTACTAGCCATGGGTGTTCCTGAATATTTAAGTATTTATGAATGCCAAGGATGCAAGAAGAAAAATAAGAAAAAAGAAATATACGTTAAATACAAAAGAACTGAGCATAAGCCAGGAGGCCTAAACGCAGATGCAGAGATGGGTAGATAAAGTCTGCCTTGCACACATGTTGTCAGGACAATAAAGTAATGCATAGGGATGGCTTTCTGATTGGTTTTGGGGAATGGCTGTATCCCAAATAGTTTTCGTAGGACAAAGCAAAGTGTGAAATTAAGACTAAACATGGACACTACCCTTGTCTCATTCTCAATGAGCCCAGCTATGTGTCATTCTCATTTTCTAGTCCAGCTATGAAAGAATCCTGAGGTTATCTGAAATAATACAGAGTCCCTGATCTCTTCCTCCTGCAAGGTGATTATAAAGCAACTCATTTCAAGGCACAAACCTCCAGCCAATCTTGGACAGAAGCCCACCTCAATGTAAATGAAGGTGCTTATAATAGGATCAATCTATAGTGATGATTTTCAACCCATGCACTGTAAATCTTTGACCAGAGTATGTTTATGCCATGTAAAGAATTTGCTTACTACAAAGTAAAATTCAGCATAATGTCTCCCAGAGATAACATTCAAATATGGTGCAATTTATCACTTAGTAGTTGAAGGAAAACAATATTCTTTCACCCAGCCTTCCCTGGAACCATGTAGCAAGACCAAGCTCCCAACCCCTATTATGCTATGTCCTTTGAGTAAGTTATATAACTTCAGTGTGTCCCATTTTCCGCAGTTTCAAATGGAGTTGATAAAAGCAAAAGTGAATACGGAACATTACTGTTACAAAACACTTGTCAAATGCTTTTTCTCATATCATCTTCCACCACTATTCTTTCCTATAGGTATTTTTTTTTCTCCCACATTACAAATGAGTTTACTAAGTCTCAGAGTTGATTTTTTTTTTTTAGCTAGTAGGATAAAGAATCAAGATCAAAGCATAGCCATTTTTGCCCGGACAGTGTGGCTCCCTGGTTGAGCACTGACCTATGAACCAGTGGGCAGCCAATCAATGATTCTCTCTCATCATTAATGTTTCTATCTCTCTTCCCTTCTATCTTCATATCTGAAATAATTTATATATTATTAGTAATAATTATTAGTATACATTATTAAAGAAGAAATAAAAGCATAGTCTTTTCTTTGCAGATACTATGCTCTGTATTTCTGCCACTAAAACCCAACCCTGGGTCCCACAGGAGAAAGGGTACTTTCTATCTGCATGCATCTCAGGTGGGTCATGAGCTTGACATATACCCTTACAGCCTCTGCCAGTCCTTCATTTTAAAGGAAAAGAATAGATAGAAGTAGCACCTATCAAGTTTCTTCTAAAGATCTCAATGTAAATGAAGGCAGCTTTCTAGAAAATTGTCTTTAATGAATTCAAATAATGTTGCAATAACCATCAGATTTACCCTCCTTTTTAAAAAAATATATTTTATTGATTTTTTTTTTTTTTTTTTTTTTTTTTTACACAGAGAGGAAGGGAGAAGGATAGAGAGTTAGAAACATCAATGAGAGAGAAACATCTATCAGCTGCCTCCTGCACGCCTCCTACTGGGGATGTGCCCGCAATCAAGGTACATGCCCTTGACCAGAATCGAACCTGGGACCCTTCAGTCCCCAGGCCGACACTCTATCCACTGAGCCAAACCAGTTAGGGCTACCCTCCTTTTCTTTAGCATCTCTCACCCCAAGTCCAGATCTAGAGATAGCTGTAAAGAAGAGCAGAAGAGTTTCCAGAGGTAAATACTAAGATTAAAATTGTATGCAAAGACCACGATGTGAACAGATTGGACAAACAGACTGACTCTCAAGGACAAAGCTTGAATTTACATATCCTTCCAGAATTATAGGACCATGAGTTTTGTAAAACGAAGTTAATTAAATATTAATTTGCTGTAAGTATTTTCATGTCATGTCTTAGAGCATTTAGAGGTGACAATAATTATTTAACACTTTAATCACTGCCATGCAATTATAAGTTCAACAAACATGTTAATCCCTGACTTACTGACCTTTTCCAAAGAGCTAAATTTTGGCCTTGGCCTAGCAGGTTTGGCTCAGTGGATAGAAAGACATCCTAGGGACTGAAGGGTCTCAGGTTCAATTCAGGTCAAGGGCACATGCCCAGGTTGCAGGCTAGAACCCCAGTAGGGGGGTGCAGCAGGCAGCCAATCAATGATTCTCTCTCATCACTGATGTCTCTCTCCCTCTCCTCTGAAATCAATAAAAAATGTATATTAAAATTTATTTCAAAGATTTAAATTTCAAAATACCTACCTTAACAGGCCCTTAAAACATACATATGAAAGAAAGTTAAGGATTAAAAATAACTCTGAGAGCACAGGGAATTGAATTGTAAGTAATTTAAAAGCTATATTTCCTAAATTGTCTTAAAAATGAAAATTTTTAACTCAGTGCTTTTAAAAGTGTTTAATTTCCTTTTTTGCCTGATTAGGGAACTTTATTTAGCATAATAAAAATAGGTACAATATTTTAAGATTGAAAATTATTATTTTTGGTATTTCTGTCTTTTGAATTACGAAAGTAATGCTACGCTGACAATAGGGATTCAAGGAGAACTGTTTAAAGTTCCTAACATACAGTGAATGAATATCCGTTACTCCTATTCCAGTACATTCTCACATCATCAATATTAAACTGCAATATATATGTATATGTATATATATATTAATAAATTAATATATATTTAAATTATGTTATTTATTAATGGTAAAATTAAAATGAGTTAAAAATGTTTATTCTAAGATACTCTCTAAGACAGTAGAGCAAGGCATAGGTAATGAAACAGGTATGGAAGTCAACCATCTAAAGGAATCTGGCTTTGTTACTTCAAAAATTAGAGATCATGGTCAAATTACTTAATATGTTTGTGTCTCAATTAACTCATTGACAAAATAAGGTTAACTTTGTATGAGAATTTTTAAACATAGTATACATAATATATTACCAGTAGAGCTTAAAATATTATAAGTACTAAATAAAGGCTGGATGTAGATAGTTATTATTGTTGACCTACATTGCTTTAAAAACACTCCATCAATTAAGATAATTATAGGCTAATAATATGATTACTAAGTGACTTAATTCAGGTCATGTATAATTAGGAAGATCAATTCTACCATTTTCCTGGGAGCAAAGGAATTAAGTTCCTCAATCTCAGAACACTGTGTTGAAACAGTTGGTATTTGAATTCCCAGACAAACCAGGAGTCAGGCCCTATATATAATAGTGAAAGAGTAGCAGAGTAGTGGGAAACAAGGGAAATAAAAATAATTTAATCGTGGGTGTCTTTTAGCCATTGTTACGTGGCCATGAACTAGAAAAAACACCACCATCAGCTTCTCTAACTCCCAAGACCAATCATTGTGTTAAGCCTGCTCTTCCCTGGAAAGATTGCTGCCTATACTCAAGACTTAAAAGCGCTTCAAGTTCAGATTTGTAGCTGTTTTGTGCTTACTACTCTAGAATTTAAATATTGTACAAACACTACTGAATATATCTTCTTAAGTAAGTAGGACATTTCAGGAGAGAAATAAAAACTTAAACAAAGAAGCAGGTGGGAATTCTAAAATTGAAAAGAACAGAGTTTCTGAAAAACTATGAGCTTAAATTCAGGTTGGAAATAGTTGAGGAAATTCAGTAAACTTAAAGATAGATCAATAGAAATAATTCATTCTGTAAAATGAAATAAGAAAAACTGAAAATAAACAGATACTCAGGAAATTATGGGATAATATCAAATGAAGAAACAAACCCTCAGACAAAAAGAATTTTAAAAAATAAGAAAAAAACATACACAAATGATCAAAATGATGAATGGAAGAGGAAACATAATTACAGAGCCCATAGGTATTAAAATAAAAATAAGGGGCTTTTATGACCAATATTATGCTACCAAAGATGACAACTTAGGATTTGAAGAAATTCCTTGAAAAATACAACTTGCCAAAAACTAAACCAAGACAGTAAATCTGAAAAGTCTATGTCTTTCAAAGCAATTGTAATTGTAAAAAATAAAATCCTTCCCATGAAGAAACTTTAGGCACATATACTTTCACTTTTGAGTTCTATTAAACATTTAAGGGACAAATAGCATTGATCCATATTACACATATCTTCTAGAAAATAGAGGAGGATTATTATGTGGCCTGAATAATCCTGATACTGGAATCTGACAACCATATCACAATAAAAGAAAATTCCAGATCTGTAGGCCTCATGAACATGAACACAAAAATTTTCAACAAAATACTTGCAAAACATATCCTGGTAAATACAAACATGATAATACAGAGTTTATCCAAGGAAGTCCAGACTTCATCCACATTTAAAATTCCATCAATCTAACCCCCCATATTAACAAAGTAAAAACAAAAAGACAAATACCATCTCAATAGTTGCAGGAACAAGATTTGACAAACACTGTCATTACCACTATGACTGACATCACTAAACATTGGCAATCATGTGGAAAATATGGAAATATGTGTTGCTGGTAAAAGTGGAAAATGTTAAAACTAATTTAGGAAAGTTTAACATTTTTTATAAAGTTAAACATGCTTACTGTATTACCAGAAATTAATGTGAGCCAATAAACTTACTATGCTATATTTATACAGAAGATGACTACTCAAAAATTTAAAAAGAACAAAGTACTGTTTTATGCAACCACGTAGATGAACCTCAAAAACATTATGCTTTATTTAAAAAAGCCGATTCAAAACAGTATGTACTACATGCTACCAAATGAACAGTCACAAACAATCTATCGTGAGGTAAATCAGATTAGTGGTTTGGTGAAGTGGAGGCTGAGAGGAAGAATTGAAATTGAGTCATAAAAAAATTTTTACTCTAAATCTTGATTTGAATGATGATAAAAACAGTGATAATATAGATAAAAACTTATCACATTTTATATTAACAGCATATTGTTATGTAAATTAACTCACAATAAAGTGTTTTTTTTAGCCCACCAACGTGGGGATTATTTGACTGGGTCGACTGTAGGTGTTAATTAAACACAACCTCCATAGTGCACACAGATATTCATGTCCTATGCAATCAATTAATTTTTTGATTCATAAAGAACAGTCAAAACTACAACCAATCAAGTTATTGGGCCACTGAGAGGTGAAAATTACATAAAATATGATAGTTTGAATAAATATAGATTATACATGGAAATATAACATTATCTATGTCTGGGCCTGGCCAGGTAGCTCAGTTGGTTAGCATATCTTCCCAATATACCAAGGTTGTGGGTTTGATCCCCAGTCAGGGCATACGCAAGAGGAGACCAATGAATACACAAATAAGTGAAACAAAAAATTGATCTCTCTCTCTCTCTCTCTCTCTCTCTCTCTCTCTCTCTCTCTCTCCCTCTCTCTCCTCCCCTCCTTCTCCAAACAATAAAAAGAAAAAATCGGTGCAGTAATAGTGAAAGGAATGCTCCTTGCTTTACATTATCATCATCAAAAACCCATAAATCTACTATAAGGCAGTAATGGCGAACCTATGACACGCGTGTCAGAGGTGACACAAGAACTCATTTTTTGGTTGATTTTTCTTTGTTAAATGGCATTTAAATATATAAAATAAATATCAAAATATAAGTCTTTGTTTTACTATGGTTGCAAATATAAAAAAAATTCTATATGTGACACGGCACCAGATTTAAGTTAGGGTTTTTCAAAATGCTGACACGCCGAGCTCAAAAAATTCACCATCACTGCTATCAGGGAACCCTTTAATTTGGTGTCATTTATTTTGGCTATAAAAATTGATAATAGCTGCTATATCTTTCAACATTATTTGATAATTTTCGTATCTTGATTTACTTGCTGATAATAAGTTTCCTTTTTATGTATTCCCTTCACGATTATTCCAAAATTGCCTGAAATAACTTTAATCAATTCACTAGATATTTTTGGAAAGGTTCTGAACTATTTTATATGGGTTTACTGTTTTATATATAATTCCACTTTTCTTTATGGCCCCTTGGACAGTTTTATTAACCAAAAAAAAAAAAAAAAAAAAAAAAAAAACACACAACAAGGTCATAGATACTTTAAAATTCCATTTTTTACTGTTATAAATTATGAAGGTGGTAATCACTACTAGCAGTACTTTTATTTTTTAAAAGAATATGATACATTTGTATTCACATAAATCAATCCAAATTCATATACATATTCAAATTCACACACACACACACACACACACACACACACACACACACACACACACACATTTTGTAAGGTAATAGCATCAAATTAACCATGGTATAACATAAACACAATTCTCAAACTCGAAGTGTTTAACACTCGCATGGAATCTTTGCCATGTAAAGATAACTAAACTAAAGAAAGCAAGTTCTTCTTCTTTCTATTGTTACCTGAAGGCAAGTCTTACAGGTTTAACATAACAGTTTCAGATTCCACTTGTAGCAGGTGTTTGTAAAAATATTGACTTCACTAGCTACCAGTGAGTCGTTCCTCCCTCCAAAGTTAGATGATTTGTTAGTTGTACACATGGATTTTCAAGGTAGTGTTCATGCTCTTTCCCTTGTGCATAATTCCCTGGATAGAGAATTTCACAACCACTGCGGTAAAAAATGCTTAAACAGAGAACATCTTGGTATGTTTGTAAGTGGGATCCATCATTCACTGCCATTCCACCAAGAGGCTCTATTTAAACCTTTGCACTGCCTTTCCCTTATCAAAGGAGCAGTTTGGCATTTGGCATTTGGAAACAGCTATAAAGCTGCACCATCTGTACCACTCTGTTTCAAGAGGGACATCAATTTTTATCCTTGCTGGATCCTGCAGGAATACTCCGCTCAAATCGGAACATGCATGACTCAGTTATAATTCAGTCATCTAACGGTGGCCAAGGGTGTCTGTGGCAGACGGAAGCACTTGTGTTCATGCATTTGGGTAAAAATGAAAACTGTTGCCTGATATTCACTCACAAAGGCTAACTTACACTGGCTGACAAAATATCCAGTTATGGTGTTTCCTCAAGATACATTTTGGCAATTTATCTTTTTAATAGAACATTCTAGCCCCCACTTGACAATAAAAGCACGTTTCTTCATCTATGAGTTGTATTTGGGAGAGCAAAGCGTAGACTTACCTAACCTAAAGCATTTGCTCTGTATAGAAATTAGACGTGTTCCAACTATAGAAGTATAGATTGAGTTCTATTACTTTAAAAATAATTAAAGTACAAAAAAAATCACTGGTGAATCAGAGCATTAGAGAAAATCAGAGAACTATTAATAAAGAAAAAAGTACATTTGAGCAAAAAATAAAATAAAAATATTTATCTAAAATAAACTGACCTTTATTTCCTCTGAACATACCAAAGAATAACTGAGCTGAAACAACATATAAAATGCAAATTTTGCATTTGAAATGCACTCTTTCCTGGCTGTGAATGTTGTTAAACTTTGGGTAAAAGTGTGATATTGCATGAATAGGAAACCCTCTCTCAATGGCCTATCCAAAGTTAAAATGCTTTCGCTTTGTGAGGCTCTTTGAGATAAAATTTTAAGTGACTAATATTATTTTTACTGCCTGACAACTTCTGATGCCCTGATAGCTCCTAGAGAAGTTTGGATAGCCTAAGGCTGAAAAGGCTTTAACTCAGGGCAATGTCATAGAACTTAAAACATTACATTTAAAAAAAAAACAAACATCGTACTTGGCACAATACATTTGTTATTATTTAAAAGATGAAAATATGTATGAGAAATGGCTGGATGAGCTTCCAGAAACAAAGATTCATTTGTGTAGTTGTGGGGTTTTTTTTAGATTTCAGTTACTTCCTGGTGTTATCTGCTCTTAAACATGACATGTGCATCCTTAGTTAGAGAATATAATTGTACATGCAATTTCTTTCAATTTATAAAATTTCTTTGAGAAACCTAATACAGTCACGGGGAAGCCATCGATATGGGACAGATGAACTCACATATGATACTGATAACCATAGGACACTTTCAGGGAAGCCAGTGACACCCGAGGGAGAGGAATCAAGGTTAGCAAACCACTGGCCTCATTCATCATATTCTGACAACTGCCTAAATAGAGTGTCTGGTTCTCTCTCCACAAGCTGCTGGTTTATGTATAAATGTGCCAGGTGCATGAACATGATTTCTAGATATCAGTGTGTCTTCCTGAATCAGTATCCTAGCATTTCCCTCCTAAGCACTTGAATATTATGAGTTGCATATAAAGAAACATAAATGTGATGCTTTTAAAAGTAGGCTGTTCTAACCCAAATTTAAATAGCTTAACTGCTCCAAGTAAAATCTTTCCCTTTGGCAGATATATTTTTATAGAGAAAGTCAAATAAGGTATTCTAGTGTGTACAAAAAACTGTGATAGTCCAAATCTTAGCAAATAGCTCCTGAAACAAAAATATCCATATTGTTGAATATTTATTTATTGCCAACCCACTGGACTCAGACGTAGAATGTCATTGGAAAATGAGGACTTAAATTCTTAAAGGGGGAGAGGAATCAGATGAGGTCTTGGGAAGTTTAAACCCAGTTTCTCCAACAAAAATTGGTGGAGTCAATAAAGGGTCCATCTTCCCTCCATGGGGTTCTTTACAGAAATAAAATTTCCCACAAATGTGTTAACATCACCTGAAAATCAATATACCCTAATACACTGGCTGAGTTTGGAGGCATGCTCTTGTTCTGTTTATTTGAGTTTAGTAATGGCTGTGAAGTTATGGGTCATGCTGGCAGGGGCAGGAGGCAAAGGGCAAAAAGTGGGGAAACAGGCAAGACAAGTTTGTTGTAGAGACTAGAATGAAATCATTGATGAATCTATACATTAACATGACATTGTAAAAGCGATCAACCAAATACTGAAATATTACAAAGAAATTCACAGCTGATCAATATGCATGGACTAGAACCAAGACAGGAAAATCTATGAAGGTGTTTCTATGAAATCTTTGAATTAGACAAACAGAAAGAGGCGAAATATATTTTTACTTTGTTTTTTTGTGAACCAGTTATTGAAAGAAGTCAACTCTCACAGATTTAAGATGTCTGAGATCAATCAGGACTTCTATATGGTTTTCCTTGTCTTAAACTAGAGTTTTAATGGTGGTTATGGTGGTTATCTGTTTTTCCTCCATTAAAGTTTAAATTTATCATTAAGCCCAGTGGTTCTCAACCCTGGCTGAACACTGAAATCACCTGGGGAGCATTTAAAGAATACCGATGTCCAAGGCCCAGGCTCAGATTCTGATTTAATGAGTCTACAATAGAGTATGGGCATTGGTGTTTGTTAACGGCTCCCCGGGTAACTCTAAGGCACAGATAGGGAGAGAACCACTGATGTGGCTCTTAGTTTATAGAACTATAAAGTGATGAGTCCGCTGGAACAGGTAGAGCGAGGATACAACCCAGACTGATTGGAGACCCAGGTTCCCTCATCTATTCCACATGCACTGCCTGGTCTAGACAACATGCTTTTGGGAAGGAACTGTGTGACTCAGGTTGTATGGGTTATGTTGAGGGAATTCTAAATTAGGATCTTAAAGAGCCCATTGCCTCTCTCTGGTGGCTGAACCCGCATAATACACAGTGAGGTGGAAGTAGGTTTACAGTTGTTCATATGGAAAACAACAATAATTAATAAATACAAATACAAGAATAAACCGTGTTTTGCGTATGCACACCTGTAACACTACTTTTGCCCCCACCCCCACCCCGCAACTACCCTCTATGAGTAAGAAGAAATGTGCAGCCAGGATTGACACTGTGAAGTAATCCCGTTTGTCGCAAATGAGAAAAGTCCTTCCATGTGGTTGCTTCCAACGCCTACCTACACCACCGACCTTCCTGAAATGTAGCTGTTTCTTAGACCAGCTTCTTTTTAACCCTAATAAAGTCTCTGTTTTATTCAAAGAAAAAAAAGGTATCCTACAAAGCAAAACTTTTAGAATCTATGAAGCTTGTCTGTATTTCCTAAAATAACTAAATGGGGGAAGGGGCGGGGGGAGGAAGATAACCCTGGTAGTTTTTAAAATATGAAGGAATTTTTTATTTTTTTAACAAGACAATTCCAATAATTCTGTGCCTTTTAAAATATCTCAGCAGCAGGTTCTGGGGCCATGTTTACCCAAAGAGAAGCATGCAGCCTTCACTTAAAAGTGGTTCGGGAGTGACCTTTCAGGAATTGGCACATGAACATTTAGATGCAGCGAGTAAGAAAGTGTCTAATATTTGTGGGCTTTGGTTTTTCCCATGCACTTAACACTTTTTTTATGAACTCAGATTTTTCAAGGAAGTCTTAAAGCAGGAACATCTGCTAACCTGCAATTACGAGTGCTGACAGTATATCATCAGAGTACACAGAAGCAGGTTCAAAAAATGTGACTTTGAAGGAAACGAGGACAGGCCTGAGCACAGAACAGAATGTAATCATGCAAAGGTGTGCTCATGCATCTTTTATGTGTTCAGGTATTTGGACTGAATTTAAGATACTTAAAATGCCTATTAACCTTAACCGATTATTGAAGTGACTGGGAATGTTTTTAAAATAAAAACAAGCATAAGTTGCCTTTTTTCTGAGCAATCTAGCAGCTCCTGACAGTCAGAGAAAATGAATTTGATCAAAGAGAATTCTGCTTCTAAAAATGATGGTCAGTATTTTATTTTGTATAAAGCCCTTGTCATTTTTTCTACTGTCAAACTGAACTCCTATATTTTTCTCTGTTAGAAAGCCTCTCTCTCTCTCTCTCTCCTCTCTCTCTCTCTCTCTCTCTCTCTCTCTCTCTCTCTCTCTCTCTCTCTCTCTCTCTCTCTCTCTCTCTCTCTCTCTCCATACCTATATATATATATATTCACAACTCCAAGCTTTTTCTTTTTTCCATTTCTTTGAGGAGCCCAATTACAGTGAAGGCTCACTCTAAGGTGGGGCTACTGGTATATGAGAACGAGAGAATCTCTTTGACACTTCAATAATTGACTAGTATTGACTACAATAGCTCTGTCTGAAACCCAGTTCCTTTCTAGAGCAAAGAACCTGATGGTAAGGGTTATTTATTTTGGAACCCATATGTAATACCATCTATAACATTTCTCACCTTGCATTATTAAAATCTGTTTGGAAAAACAAAACAGGTTTGGGGCTAGAAAATTAACGTAAATCAATTAAGATTTCTAAGAGCTTACCCCAAAATAAAGTTTCAGTATAGAGTTTTTGAACTACATCAGTAAGAGTTTGGGAATCCAATTATTTGGTAACTTGGTCATTCAAATTTATGAAAAATATGAATTTTTCTAGACAATAATTTCACTGGTATAGCTATTCCTGGATGCTTCATTACTGTATTTGAAGAAAGATAATTTTATGTAATTTTTTTGTATTTATTGATTTGAGAGAGAGGAAGGGAGAGATAGAAAGAGAAAATCGATTTGTTGTTCCATTTATTTATGCAATCATTTGTTGCCTCTTGTATGTGCCCTGACTGTGGGATTGAACCCGCCACCTTGGAGTATAGGGGATGACACTCTAACCAACGGAGCAACCTGGCCAGAGCCTTATTTTATGCAGTTTTTAAAATAGGGTAATCTAGTCACCAAAACTGCATGTAGATGCTGAATCGCATAATGTGCTGTGAAACAAAGTTACAAAAGATCCTGGGTATTTATAATATTGCTTTTAACCACATGACGGGAGTTGCTTCTCTTTTCTTCCTACAATAATAGATTTCTGCTCTACATAAACGTAACTGTCCAAGACTTTTTAACTAAAGCAGACAGCTGCTTTTAATTATACACATATGTGGTATTTCACCTGCATTCCAGAATAATTCTGGAGTTCTCAGGAAGAAAGCCAAAGAGACATTTCATAAAACTTAACAGAAGCTAAACTGGCCTAAGAGTCTAAGTATTCTCAAAACCAGCAGAGAATAAAAATCACACCATTCTTTAGTAGACTTTTCATTACTACCGTAAAGACAATCTATAGTTGGTGCATGCTTATTTAAATGAAAAAAATTACCATGGGTTGTGTTAGATTATGAGTCTATTTCAAAAAATAAGCTAAAACTCCTTTAAACATTAGTGTTCATAAAAAGGATATTAAGGAAATGAGCAGGGCAAAATAATTTTTAAAAATATACTACATTAAACCATATGAAATTGCTTATACTCTATGATCTTATAGGCAAAAATAATAGATTCATATAGTTCGACTTGCTATGAATGATTAGGTGATCATGTAGAAAAATGACTAAAAGAAATTTATTATCCATTGATCTAATATACAAGTAGGTGTCACTCAAAAATTTTTTGGGTGGGGGGGATAAAGATGCTAGGAGTCAACAAAAAATAATTTACAGAAATCATTTTGCCATTTACAGAGACCAAGGCTTAATGTACTGTACTTTTCAAAAATGAATCTATTCAAAAGAGGCTCGGCAGATATTAGGAGGCAGAAGGACTTTGGCATTAGCTGTGTGATGTCACTACCTTTTAGGTACCTTCTAATGATGTGACTCTGAATGTTGAAGTATAATGAGCCTATCATCTCATTGTATACTACAAAGTAGCATATGGGATAAATGTTAATGCTTCAACTAGAGGAAAGGTAATACTGACCTGGCCTAATATAAAGTACTATGCTCACACGCTACTGCACTGATCTTATTTGCTACAAACATATCAGTCTATGGGATATTGTCTATGCAGTTCACAGCTGTCAGTGTCAGATCACTAGTGTGGTCACCATTATGTATCTGTGTCTCTGTATAAAGAAAATAAAATGACAGCTAGGTAACGCCTAACATAATCACAGATGATTACAACACAGCACTTCCATTCCGGGATGTACAGTTAAGGGCCTATTGCCATAAGCTCAATAAAGAAAAGTATTCCTTATTTCCTGTACAAATATATTTAATAATGTCATCATTTCATTCTCATAGGTTGGTAATTTCAACACCCAAAAGTTGATTTCTTTGTATCTTTGTTAATTTATTTCAATAAGATACATGAGAAGTTTTATGCCTCTATCATAAATGACTGCAAGTGTTCTCCATGACCTCTTTTAGTGGAAGGGCTGTAGATTGTTAAAGATCATATTCATTCTCTATTATTTTCCGCTTCTGATCCTCCTCAGAATTCAAGAGAGGGGAAAAAATCCAATGAGCAGGGGCTATTATCAAGGGGATGGGAATGGGCCTCAGGACACAGGTGCAGGGGCTGGCCTTGGACTGCATGAGGGATTACTGCCATATTAAGAGAAGAAAAGGAGGGAAGCAAGAGTGTAGATTAGGGCAGCTTATATATATTTTCTTCCGTAATACCTCCCCTGAGCCAATCTTATATAATAAAAGCCTAATATGGTAAGTGTCCGGTTGTCCATTCAACCAACCAAAGCATAATATGCTAAGGCCACTCGACCACTCGCTATGATGTGCACTGACCACCAGGGGGCAGACAGTTGACCGGTTGACCAGTTGCCATGACATGCATTGACCACCAGGGGGCAGACAGTCGACCATTCAACCAGTCTCTATGACATGCACTGACCATCAGGGGGCACATTCTCAGACCGGTAGGTTAGCTTGCTGATGGGGCCCAGCCGATTGAGACTGAGTGAGATGGGCCAGACACGCCCTGGAGCCCTCCAGCAGTCCCTCCCTGGCTGGCCAACCTCCCGCGTCCCTCCCCGGCCCCGATTGTGCACCGGTGGAGTCCCTCAGCCTGGCCTGCACCCACTCGCAATCCAGGAGCCCTTGGGGGATGTTGGAGAGCTGTTTTCGGCCCAATCCCGCAGGCCAGGCCGAGAGACCCCACTGGTGCATGAATTTATGCACTGGGCCACTAGTTTCCAGGTTAGTGCCAACATACCTACAGACCCTTTGGGAAGAACTTCCCCCTCATAGTCCCTGCCAAGGGAATGGGTCCCACGGTTAGGCACCAAGACATCTGATTTCATTTTCCTGGCTGGAGGTGACCACACCAGGGGTTGGCATCTGATCCAAGGACCCCATTTGATAGGCTACCCACTCAGGGTGGTAACCAGTGGGCCCATGAGATTGACTTTCAGGTCTTCCAAAAAGAAAAGACAAAGAGAACAAGGCTATTGGTCTTAGGAGAACTTAAAATGTGAACAATAAAAAGCAATGAATGAACTAAAACTGTAAATAAGGTGAAGTTGGAGTAAGGACAAGATTTGTGATGTTAAGTAAGTGATTTGAAAAGACAGGAATGGAAGAAGCAGAGATTAAAATTACTTCAGCAATGATGATGGCGGGAACAAAGGAACCCTCATGACTGAGACATGACTCAGGGCCCAGAAGAAATGAAACCTGGTCCAGATCCCAAATTGTATCTAGTCTCAGTAGGCCTCAGCTTGCAGGCTATCCCCAAGTTCCCATGAGTACCTTATAATAACCTTCCTCAGCTAAGACCCATCTCCTCCTCTTGAATACCTATTGCTCCTTTTTTATTCCTTAAATTTCTCACAAAACTCACCAGTTTCTATCTTATACCATACAAATATCAGCACGTCTTATCTCCCCTACAGACAGTAAGCAATAGAGATAGCAAAGATCAGCTCATTCTTGCACACAATAGATACATAATAAATATTTATAAGAAAGGACAAGAGAAGTGACAGCCAGAGGTTGAGAGGGGCCAGAGAATCTTAAAAGCAGGCATAGATCTGCCACCACTTTGTAATGGTTTCTTATCACAACCCTAGGTCAAAAAGATAAATTTTGTTTATGTTTATATAATGTTAGAGCAAGAAGGTAAATAAAAATTTTGGTGCCAAAATAAATAAATAAATAAATAAATAAATAAATAAATAAATATTTATAGAAGAAACACCCATTTTATGAAATGGTATTTATAACCCTATTTATTCACATAATACTGTTTTTCAAAATTAAAGAAATAAATGTTTAAATAACATATAAAACATAAATTTGCATATATATTTGGGTATACAATTCACACATTTTTTAGTTCCCACAAATGGTATTTAAGGACAGTTCAGCTTATTAAATTTAGATGGATAGTCAAAGAAATTCAAAGAACAAATCTCGATAACCCTATTAACGTCACAGAGAATCTATGAGGCAGTGGGTCTCCATGGTAATTGAAAACTTTTTAATGGGAGTGCCACATACACTTATGTTCACATAGTATTAGTTCTATATTTTAGCGTAAATGCCATTAAAATGTCAAGAAGGGTTTCACTATTACTTTGGTTTTCAAGCACAAGTTGTTTTTTGTTGCTGTTTTTTCAAGTTAAGATAATAAGTAATCAAAAAGTCTGATAATTTGCTTACTACATCACACATCATGATTCAAGATGGCAGAGATGCAGTTAAAGTGATGGTGCTTCTGTCTGATATTATAACAATAACAAATTGCTCTCAAAATCACAGGACAAAATCAATATTTTAATAAAACAGCTTAACAAGAAAATATTACCATTATAATTCATTTGGGGGAAAATGAAAATAAACTTAAAAGACAACCAGATTCAAATGAGGATTTTAGTTTCATAGCCCAATGAGTAAAATCAGAGGGTGAAAAAAACATATGGTCAATAAAACACTCAGGAATTACTTTCCCATCTGTATCTGCATTCTTTTCGCTTTTGTCCTTAGCTTCTTTTCATCCCAAATTGTTGATGACATCATTATGGAACAGATTTCTGGTGATGAATGACATTTAATATGAATTTGCCAAGAGAAATAGACTAAAGTAGATTGTTGGCTAGTTTACAAACAATCCACAGTTTTCATTTGCCAATGTGGAAATTATCTTCAATTTATAGTTATTAATAAAAAAATAGAATATAAACTAAAACATAGATTTGGACTACTGTTTCAAAATATTTTACTAAATCCAAGTACGTTAGTTCAGGTCATTAATCACAGAGATTAATGACCTTTAGTAAACTACACACTATTTTATCTAGTCATATTATTTGACATGTTGGGAGATGCATCTTTATAGTTTATACTTTGGCCCTTTTTTTATCCTTGAGTTCCAGACTACTAATATAGGGAGGTTTCCTCTCAAAAAGAGGTTTATATGCTAATAAATTGGAGGACACTTTTAAAATTAAAAATCATGTTATAATGTGCAAGGGATTATCATTCCAACTGAAATAATTTCCCTCATGTTTTGGCATGTGTTCCCTTTTATAAATGTGAGCATCTGGGGAGGAGGCCAGGTTAGTCCTTCATAGTCTTTTGTTTTCCTTTTTATAAAAAAAATCTTTATTGCTGAAAGTATTACATATGTCTCCTTTTTTCACCCATTGACTCCTTCTAGCTCACCCCCACCCCCTGCCCCAGGCCTTCACCACCCTATTGACTGTGTCCATGGGTTATACATATAGGCATACAAGTTCTTTGGTTCATCTCTTCCCACCCACCCATCCACCCACCCACCCCCATCTTCCCTCTGAGATTCCACAATCTATTCCATACTTTTAAATGGCCAGCAGATGTGTACTTCAGTGTAATGATAAAGAACTGCCGTGTATAGACACTCTAAAGAATAGAAGTATATATCTCTTGTTACCATTTATCCAACACTAATTCAAAATAAAACATACTATTGCTTACTTCTCAGCAATTAATGACAAGACCAGAAGTGCTCTACACTGAGAAATAAATTGTGTTTTCTACGCTGTATACATGGAGCCATAAATAGCATATTATTTAACCCAGAAAGTGAAGGGTAATAGATAAAAAATGAGGACATTCTAACATATGGCAGCACAAGATGAGATTTGAGCCAAAAGACCAATAAGTCTTCCTTGTTCCTTGTTGGGCAAGCCTAGCACAGGCATGTTAACAGAGAAATGATCACTTCTTGGGTTATTAAAAAAGACAAAATTTATTTTAAAGTTGGCTCCCATTTTCCAAAAGCATGGAGATTTTCTATCAGTTTAGAAACAATGGTTTCTGTTTCTTCTTTTTAGCTGGAAGTCATTTTGGTACATCACCAACTATGTAACCTTTGCTTCAAATCCACCCACTCACTGCATCCCAATACAAAGTTTGAAAATCATATTTTATGGATTCATGTCTATTTGAAATAGTGGGGCTCCACAAAAATACACAGCAAAGGAACACAGTAAAATCTCACCATATTTTAACTTGGAAGCAATCATGAAAAATTAAGGTCAGAATATTTTCAAAACAGGAATCCGAGCCATGTTCTGAGGTAATAGTCTTTCCTTTGGCCATAACCCTCAGGCCAGGCTGAGTGGCTGTACACTCCTCTGTTCCCCAATCCAGACCTCCATCTTGTCCTCTCTTTCCACCCCCATGCCCCTTGTACCTTTCCAACTCTGATTCTTCCCTTCACTTCTATTCTAACTCCACTAATGCAGCTCCTGCTTTTGTCTTTTGCTTTGAAATATTGTCAAATGAATTGCTATGGCATTCTGAAAGAATTTTGGCTGTGTGTTTACGCTGAAGGTTCACTAAGTATGACCACATTTGACTAAGTTCCACCAAACTCTTTAATTGGGGGAAAGAACACAGGAAAGAAATGTCAGCTCCTGAGCCACCATTTATTTAGTTATTTATTTACTCCTGATTACAAAAGTAATAAACATTGACAATACAGAAAAATCCTATCTAATACAGAGGGAATATGATAATTGATCCTCACACCATCACAAAGATGGAGGTGCCCACAGCCAATAAGGAGGGAATATGCTAATTGACTGCCCCACCCTCAATGATGGCAGTACCCACAGCCAATAAGGAGGGAATATGCTAATTGACTGTCACTCCCTCAAAGTTGGCGGCGCCCACAGCCAGAAGATGGCTGGCAGGGGAGGGCAGTTGTGGGCGATCAGGCCAGCAGGGGAAGGCAGTTGTGGGTGATCAGGCCAGCAGTGGAGGGCAGTTGGTGGCAATCGGGCCGTCAGAGAAGGGCAGTTGGGGTGATCAGGCCGGCAGGGGAGCAGTTAGGCATGGATCAGGATGGCAGCGGATGGTTAGGGAGTGATCAGGCTGGCAGGCAGAAGCCGTTAGGGGCAATCAGGTAGGCAGGTGAGCAGTTGGGAGCAGCAGTCCTGGATTGTGAGAGGGATGTCCCAGGTTGGAAAGGATGCAAGCTGTGCTGAGGGACACCACCGACCTCCATGCATGAATTTCATGCACCAGGCCTCTAGTAAAATTTAATAAAAGCACAAAAGACTCTAAGTCACCCACAAACACACCACTGTTGTTATCCATTGCTAGTATTTTATATGTGTCATCCTCTTTAATTATTCTGCCTATCCACACTTTTAAAAGTATCCTGCAATCCTACTGTTTACACAAATTATAATCTGCTCATTTATTTTAATAAAATACAGTGTTTCTATTACCTTAACTTTCCTTAAACATTAACTCTGCTCTTCTGCTGTATGACTGTTACCTAATATGAAAATATTATAATGTATTTAAATAGTTGGATATGTAGGCTGTTTATAAGTCATCACTGTTGTAAATAATGCTGTGACTCTCAAATATGAATACATGCATTTCTTTTTCTTTCTTTTTTTATCCTCACCCATAGGTATGTTTATTGATTTTAGAGAGGGAGGGAGAGAGGGAAGGGGGAGGGAAACGGTCTAATAGCTCCCAACTGCTGTCCCTTGCCGGCCTGACTGTCCAAAACCAATCTCCCCTGCTGGCCTGATCGCCCCCTAACTGACCCCCCTGCCAGCCTGATCACCCCTAACTGCCCTCCCCTGCTGGCTTGATTGCCCCTAACCACCTCTGCCTCGGCTCCCGCCACCATGGCTTTGTCCAGAAGGACATCTGGAAGATGTCCAGTCTAATCAGAACATTACTCTTTTATTAGTATAGATTGTATTATTTTCCATGCAAACAACTGTAAACATACTTTTGTCCAACCCTGTGTGAATGTGCACACGAGTGCGTGTGTATGTACATTCTTTTGTAATAAGTCTCAAGAATTACCTTATTTAGTATTTGGTATATTTTAAATATATGTTTATTGATTTCAGAGAGGAAGGGAGAAAGAGAGAGAAATATCAATAATGAGAGAGAATAATTGATTGGCTGCCTTATGCACTCGCCCTACTGCAGATCCAGCCCACAACCTGGTCCTGTGCCCTGACCAAGAATCGAAACTGGCCTCCTGGTTCATAGATTGATGCTCAACCACTGAGCTATGCCATTCAGGCTATCTGGTATTTTTAAAACTGCTCTGGAAGAAGTGTAATTACCAAACTTACAGATGGTATTAAGGTTTTAAGAATAATGTAGTAGCTAAATCTAAAAGAAATAAAGTACAGCCTAATTTCAAAAGGCTCACATGTTGAAAAGTGGAAAGTAAACTTCAATAGAGAAATGGACAGGGTAATGTATTTAGTGAAAAGTAATATATTCCATATCTACAAGCCGATAGGATTCTGTAGTTTAAAGTGATCAATTGCCACTCAGAACAAGGACACAGAAATCATTAGAGCCTGTTTTCTGAAGACAGTAGTTC
This sequence comes from Myotis myotis, assembly GCF_014108235.1. Classification (NCBI taxonomy): domain Eukaryota; kingdom Metazoa; phylum Chordata; class Mammalia; order Chiroptera; family Vespertilionidae; genus Myotis; species Myotis myotis. Next base: position 42,819,917 of record NW_023416335.1, read on the forward strand.
AATGTACCACTGAGAGCAGGCAGATGTGGACATATTGAATAATACTCAACTCAGGAATACTGAGCATCCAGAAAAGCCTGATGACTTTTGAGTAAAGGAGAAGCTCAGTCAGCATGTTTGTGGGGATGGAGATATGATGCATGAGGCAATATACAACATTTGGATACTGAGAAAAGATTTGTTGGATGTCTATTAAGTGATAAATATATATTCACACTAAATGTTCAATAAGGAGACACTGATATTCATGGATGAATAAAACTAAGAACAATGAACTATTAAACAATGAACTATGTTTAATAGTCAAGTCAAGGAACTCCTTTCATATAAACTTATCTGGATCAAGAATATAATAATCAGCAAAAATGACTATAATATAAATTTATATTTTAATGAATAAAATAGTTCCAACCTACTTAACTTCCAGGTACATTCCTGACATTTCCCAGATTTGTAGTGAAAACACGTTTTATCTGTTATTGAAGCTCACAGATCAAGTGGAAACAGGTATGAACCTGTTTTACTTGGCACATAAATATTTTCCTTAGAATTCTAGCATCTCACCTTTCATGTTTTTCTCAAAATACATTAAAGCTGATGAAACCACTGTTAGTGCTAAATTCTTAGCAAAATGGTAGAACACTGTTCCCTAACAAACTATTCCTTGTTTTGTTTTAGTTCCTCTTAGGGTTTCACTGGTCCTTTATAATCCAAAAACAATTAGACCAAAAAAACGGACTTTATAGCCCAAGGCCGGCCCTGGAGCACACAAAATATAAGGGGGAGAGGTAGGAATAACAGTAAATATTAGTTTTCTAAACAAGTAGGTCAGAGAAATAAAAACAAAGTGTTTTTAAAAACAGATTATCCAAATATCCAATTAGGTATTTTTATGCCCTCCCTATAAAATTCATTGTTCATGTAAATATTTATTATGTTATTCTTGAAAACAAATCTGTATATCTGCTATGATTTCCATCACCTTCTTATTAAAAAATATCTTGATATACTTTTAAATCTAAACTATGTTGTCCTTTATAAAATGCAGAGAATATTACTAATATGCCAGCATTGAAGGGGGGCTGGGAGTCCTCCTTGCTGGTTGTCTCCAATCAACTAAGAACCACTTATACATAACTTGGACTTACTATGATGAAACAAAGGATGCAATACAGTGGGGCCTTGACTTACGAGTTTAATTCGTTCCTTGACGGAGCTCATAACTCAAATTACTCGTATGTCAAATCTTAAAGTGAACGAGAGAGACACATGATGCTGGGCTGATGTTGTGGCGTTCACTGTGACGTTCGCTGCGCCAACTAGCGGTGGGGTATCTGAAGCTGGCTCGTAACCCGAATTTTAGCTCGCAACTCAAAGCAAAAAATCGGGCGAAAGATGGCTCATATCTCAAAAAACTCATTAGTCAGGACACTCATAAGTCAAGGCCCCACTGTACAGCGCTGCGAGGCAGTGAGCAGCCCTAGCCAGTATGGCTCAGTTGCTTGGGCATAGAGTTCTGTGCATCAAAGGTTGCTGGTTTCATTCCAGGTGAGAGCACTTGCTCAGGTTGCAGGCTCAATCCTGGGTAGGGGGTGTATAGGAGAGGTTTCCCTCTCACATTGATGTTTATCTCTCTCCCTCTCTGCCTCTCTAAAAATCAACAACAAAAAAAATGTTTTAGAAAAAGACAGCAACACAATAATTACAGTTTCTAACTCTGAGTATATATTCTTGCATAAAGTTTTCATACAGTGACTCACTTAAGGCTCACATTGGATTACTGGGGTCAATAGTATTGTTATCTCCACTCCATCCATGAGAAAAGAAAGACTTTGATGCGATGCTGCTCAGTGTTGGATAATAAGCATTGGTACGTCAAACCCAGGCAGTCTGAAGGGAGTGCACCTGCCATGCACTCTTACAGGCAGATTGGCCCTTACTCTCAGTCCAGGGTTGGCTGAATCCCACTTGTCACTTTGCTACATTTTCCTTTGTAGGTGAATTACGTGGCTTCTGTAAGAGTGGGGTGAGTGGGTAAGCAGTAGGGTACAATTGTGAAGGCAGGACAGAAGAAAGGGATACTCATTCTAAAATAGTATGCTCCATTTAAGTTCATTTATGTAAGATTATACATATGTATGCATGTATAAAAAAAGAGATGCAGGAAAGGGTAGTGTCAGAAATGTTAATAATGGTTACCTCATAGATTTGTGTTCAAATGGGTGTTTTCCTTCTTCCTTACATCTTTGTGAATGTTTACAATGAACATGAATGAATGAAAGAATTGGAAAAGAAGGAATGCTATTCTCATTGCTCACCTCCTAAAAGGGGGAAATATATATTGTCTTGGCAATAAGAAAATGCTTCCTTTGCTGCATTTATTCTATGCTTTTTCCCCAAGAAATTGCTACAGAATGCTTCAGTTTCCAATTCTGGAAACAGAATCTCTACATACTAATTTTTATCATCACTTTTATCCTTCCATTGTAGGAAGCAATATATTTTGGTGGTTCAGAAGATACACTTAGGAAACAGATTTGAATATGAATCTCCACTTATGAGGTTAATAACTTTGAATAAGTTACTTATCCTTTTCTAAACTTCAGTTTTCTTCTTTATAAAATGGGGATACCTTCTGTCTCATAGTTTTGCTATGGGAAATAAATAATGCACCTGGCACATAGTACATACAAAATAATTGATCATTTTATTATTATTTATTTTCCATACTAGATGCCTGGTGCATGAGATGCATGCACTGGGGGGGTCCCTCAGCCCAGCATGTGCCCTCTCACAGTCTGGGAGCCCTCGGGAGATGTCTGACTGATTGCTTAGACCCAATGCCGAAGAGGCAGGAGAGGCTCCAGCCACCACCGCCACGCTGGCCAGCGCTTCTGGCTGAGTGGTGCTCCCCTTGTGGGAGCGCACTGACCACCAGGGGGCAGCTCCTGGTGATCAGTGTGCATCATAGCAACAGGTCATTCTGCCATTCAGTTGATTTGCATATTAGCCTTTTATTATATAGGATTAACTTTGAAAGTACACACTTGTATACTCTCCAATGGCTAAAAGAAATACTTTAAACTAAATATATTAAGGTGACATTGGTTAATAAGATTGTATTGGGTTCAACTGTGCAATTCTATGATCCATCGTCTGTATATTGCATTGTGTGCCCACCACCCAAAGTCAAATATTCACCATATATTTGACCCACCGTTTTAACACTTACTACCCTCTTTTCAGGTATAAAATTGAAAGCAATACATGAAAAAAAAAATAAGAAAAAACAAAACCTCAGAGACACAACAGTATGGTGTGAGGGTGGGGTGAAATAAACATTTTTAATTTATTTGTGGACCCTATGGACCAATTTGGTACTCTTTGGAAGCCTGCAGAAAAATGCCCAAGATAAAACACAAAGCATTACAAAGAAATTATGTTGCATTACAGTTATTAAGATAATATTAATTGTGACAGATGTGCTTCTTTATTAACACATTGAAAGATAAGATCTGGCAGCCGATCTAATTCATAATAATTACTAGGAAATAGTGATGAGTGTAAATGACATTTTGTGATATCTGCACCTACAAATGTAATGTGATGTGAATATATGTGAGAATTCTATTGGTGATAAAGCTACAGATATTGCTAATTTCATAGTTATTTGCTGTCAATGTTCATAATTACAGAAAACACTAAATTTCTAAAAATAAAGATAAAAATGTTCCCATTGCAGATTCTGTGAGTTCTGTCCTCAAACCTCCTCATTTCAAGAATCCCTGGGATATAAGGTTTCTTTTTGAAAGATCATTAATTTTGACTTTGCCATTCAAAAAAATGAGCAGTGATTTTAAACTTGGCATCCTCCTTGCCTCCTGTGCTTCTTTCACACTCAAAAATCAAACTAGCAACCAAACTCATACACTCTAGTCGCAATGTATAGGTTGAATCTGACCACACTCACTATCTTCCTGATCCCACCATGGCCTAACTCAGTGGTTCTCAATCTGTGGGTCGCGACCCCTTTGGTGGTCGAACGACCCTTTCACAGGGGTCGCCTAAGACCATCCTGCATATCAGATATTTACATGACGATTCATAACAGTAGCAACATTACAGTTATGAGGTAGCAACGAAAATAAATTTATGGTTGGGTCACAACATGAGGAACTGTATTTAAAGGGCCAGAAGGTTGAGAACCACTGGTCTAACTCTAAACCACCTTCTCCTTCTACCTTGATTAATTCAGTGGCCTCCTGACTGCTCTCCTTGCTTCTATCTTGACCCTGTCCCCACTCTTGACCTTGACCCTACTCTTAAAACAAGGTGTATGGTTCTCTAGGGATTCTGCTATGTAACTTCCCATTTCACTCGGAAAACTTCAAAAACTTCATTTACCCACAAGGCATTACAGGATCTTCCAAGGGTTCTCATTTCCTACTATAGTTCACCCCACCTCATTCCAATCATGCCGGTGCTCTTAAAGCTCCAGGATTGCCTCAGGACATTTGCACTGGCCCTCCTCTCAGCCTGGGATGCTGTGCTGTCTCTCCCCAGTGAGGCCTTCCCTAAGTGCCCAAGTGAAAATACCACTCGTGCTTCAACCGGTTTGGCTCAGTGGATAGAGTGTCAGCCTGTGGACTGAAGAGTCCCAAGTTCGAATCTGGTCAAGGGCATGTACCTAATTGCAGGCACATACATCCTCAGTGGAGAGTGTGCAGGAGGCAGCTGATTGATGTTTCTGTCTCATCAATGTTTCTAACTCTCTATCCTTCTCCCTTCCGCTCTGTAGAAAATCAATAAAATACATTTAAAAAAAGAAAGAAAGAAAGAAAATACCACTCGTGCCTCTTTCATTCGCAACTTTCATCCTTACTCTACTTTTCTCCATGTACCCAGTATTATCTGACAAACTCTATTTATTTTATTGTATTAAATCCTTATTACTGGAAGTATTACAGATATCCCCCTTTTCCCCCATTGTTCCATCAACCTGGTTCTCGCTCGGCCCCAAGCCTTCAACACACTAATGTCCATAGGTAATGCATATAATGCATATAAGTTATTTGGTTAATCTCTTCCTGCCACCCCTTCCACCTTCCCTCTTCCCTCTAAGATTTTTAAAATTACTTTATTGCTTCTTATATCACACTAAAATGCAGCACCATGATGGCATATCATTTTATTATTCTTTTGCTTTATGGTGTGGTGTTTTGTTTTGTTTTTATCCCTGCTATAATCGTTAGCATCTAGTATTTATTTCCATAAAGGAAGTAAATAAATGTTGGTTGAATAAATGACAATTTAATATAAACACATATGCTATTTTACTATTAATTTATATATATATGAATTTTACTATTGAGATATATGTATATATATATATGGAATAAGTGATAATTACCTCAGAAAATAACATGGATTATAAACTATTTATTTAGGTACATTATTTACATAAAATAAACTTTATACTTTCTTCAGAGATTTTGTAATCAAAAGCACATTCTCAAGGTATAACTTGTCATCGTTGGTTTTATATATCGCTATAATTAGTTGTCATCTTTAATCAACTTCACCTGTAACTTTGCCTCTTATTTCCAACTATATAGCCTGAAATACCTGCTAGTCTGAGACACAGATGGCAATGAAAGTATCTTGTTAGAGTCGTTAAACTAAAATGACAAGTGTATCTTGGAAAGAGAGTACAGGTGCTATGGAAAGTTATTACTTTATGTCCAAAGATAGCTGATGCTATTTGTGTGTTTTTTAAATGAGATTCAAACATTTCAGTACTTTTTATGTGTGGAATACATTTTCAAAATAAAGAAAGTCTAACATAAGTATAAACCATTTTGGCTTAAAAAGTCACTCTGACAAATTTTTGCTTTTGTTAATAATTAGTGTATACTGTCCAACCTATGAGGGAAGGCAGTGGGTGAGGGGCTAAATGATCAACCAAAGCACTTGTATGCATGTAAATGAGCATAACCAATGGACACAGACACTAGGGGGTGAGGGTATGTGCGGGGGGGTGGGAGCAGCCAGGGAGAGGTCAAAGGGGGGAAAGGGAGACTCATGCTACACTTTAAACAATAAAGAATTTAAATTAAAAAAATTAATGTGTATATATGTGTGTGTATATATACATATACATATTTATATATATCTAACAATCTGTCTATATTATCATCTATATCTTTGAAACATTATTAATCAATTAACCTACTGTAACTGTTGTGAATATTTGAAAACTTACAAAAGACTTTTGTCTCAACAGAATATGTTAGTTCAAAGGAATTACATATCACCAACTGTCATATCATAAAATGTTAGGCACATTTTGTTGATCTACTTGACATCTTCAGAGAAATTTTACAGTAGTGTGAGAAGCACATTCTCATAAAAATCAAATTCAGATGCACTTTAACTACAAGCTGAAATGTGCCACTATTTCTCCAGTAGAGATGAAGGTTATGGGTGACTTTCTCAGTGAATATTTTTCTGAAAGCTCATCAATTTATGAACTTTGAAAGATCTGGTATTTTTTTCTTGTTTTTTTAAAGGTGAGCACCCTGACTTGCATACTACAAAATGACTTGAGCAATCTGGACACCACTGGAATGTCCCCATTTGTCATCTCTCATATGACAACAGCATACGGAGGTCAGGCTGCCTGAATATCGTTCTTATTTCGAGAGAATATTTTTCAGTCATAATTACCCTGTTCTAATAACTCATTTCAAATTGTGAATTTCACTTTCAGGTGGCGAATGTGTTGATTTTTAGCATCCTTGCTTAAAACAGTATGATGGTGCATAAGTACACTGCCTGCAAGGAATGTCCTGTTTAATTACACTGCACAGAAGATGTCAATGCTTAACGCAAGCATTTCTACAGGAGCACATTTCCTAGGGAACTTTACCTGGAACAATCTCTGAAAATAATCTGTAACCTGAGATGATAAATCTTCCCTCAAAAAGAATGAAGGGACAGGAAAGTAAGGGAAGTTTCTAAGGACCAACATCACATGCTTATGTGAATTATTCTGGCAAAACAAATTGCAAGCAACCTCTAGTTATTCAACTCTCTTTCCTAATCAGCTCTTCAGGAGTCATCAATTCCTTTAAAAGACTTTAGAGAATGAGGGATTGAAATAGCAGATAAGGAGCACAAGCAATTATAAAATGTGCCACACAGAATAACTTTCAAGTCCAAAAGTCAATAATGTTTTATTCCAACCCAAAGTGAATAAACTATGTATATAATGAATTCTATAAATATCCTCCCTTCTCATATGCAAAGGGCTAGTCTACAGCAGATGATCTCTGTTTTTGAGAATGTCAGCTTGGCATTCTTGATCACTGACATTTACTCTCTGCAGGCCTCTCTTCCGCCAAATTCACTTTAACTTCAAGAATGCCCATACATCTTCAGGAGCAAAAGGCTCGGCATGTTGTATGCCTTGCATTCTTTTAGTCCTCTTTAAGTCATATCCTAAAGTGTCTGTTCTCTGTGGTAGAGATTTGCTCATCAACAGGAGACATAGGAAAAACTTTACCGTTATTCTTTGTGTTTTGAAGCAGTCCAATGGAGAGTGGTACCCAGTTTTAAAATAAAAAAGCATTCAAAAGTTCCATTTTAGTCAGCTTTGCTGCAATAACAAATCGCCTTAAAATCTCAGGAACTTAACACTATAAGGATGTGTTTCTCACGAATGAACTTATTTCTTCCCAATGTTTCAGGATGACCGCTGTGATTTAACGATTTCAGCTCTGCTCCAATCTCCTCCTCTGCTGCTCTTATTTGTGACACGCCATCCTTGTGGCAGAGACGAATAGCAAGAGACAGAGACGGTGGAAACATGCACTGGTCACTGGTCCCTGAAGCTGCTGACCGGACATGGCCTCTAGCGTGGCCTCTCACTTTTTTTTTTTTTTTTTTTTTTTTTGGGGGGGGGGGGCGCAAAACAAGAATCAGACCAAGTCCAAGTGAACAAGGATAGGGATGTGAAATGCTCTCAGAGAAACATCACCATTGACATGGTAACAGACAGGAACATGTGATCATATATTCGACCACACTTCTTTGTAATTAAACACGGGTTTTCTTGCAAATCTTACAACTAACTTGAAAAGCTGACCTACGTAAGAAATTTCAATGGAGGATTTCAATTGAACAAACCATTGACATTGTTTCATTTCCCCTTATTTATTATTTATTTCATCCCAACAATGCTTTCACTATTGGTAGAATCAATGCCCTCAAAAGCCAACAGTGAAAGAGGTCTATATCTCCTGGCAGTTTAATTAAAATATAATGTCATTAGTTTGCTGTTATGATGTACAAACAACATCATCTTTCAAATAAAACCACCTTTACAACACTCTTCTAGCTTTCTACTCTGACCCTCATCATAGTCTACCTTCCTCAAAACATTGTCCATTTAACCCGTCCTGGCATGGTGTCAATACGTACACTTTTTCCTTCCCTCTCGGCAGTACTATAATTATGGAATATGGAGCTGAAAGTTTGGTACCTTGCTGAGGAAAATCCACGCATTACTGAGGAGCTAGGGCTAGTCAATGCAGAGGAATGAGTAGGGGTGGCAGTTGGAGAAAAAGCAAGTAGCTCTTTCCTGTGCCACAAACAATACAAAACAGAGGCTCTGTCAGCCCTGGCACTTGTCCCCAGAAAAGTGGTTAGCATGTGTCATTTGCAGGATGTAGCAAACAGAAAAGCTATGTTCTGTCCTTTCCCTGTGATATCACAGCTGCAGTAATGTGCTTAGAGTGAATCTTACCACACCATGCCAGGACAATATCCACCGGACAGATCTCACTGTGAGAGTTCTTTGACACAAGACAGATGCCTATAGTTTCTAGTTTTGCTCTGAGTATGCCTTTAATGAACAGAAGTTGCACATCTGAACTACCGCTAACACAACAGCACCAAAACCTCTCAGGTCTTTTTTTCTGGTACAAATCTCAACCCATGTTTGCAATGATTACAATTTTTCTAAGTCTTCTTTATTTTTCATACTATTTGTGATGAACTTCAGAGATCCATCCTCCGCTCTCAATAAAAATCTCCCCCATATGAACCATGGCCTCCCGTTGGAACATTTGCAATAACCAGAAGCTCGTTAATTCATGATGAAGTCCTCTCTGCCACCGGAAAATTCTAGGTATAAAGTGTACACATTAAGAAAAGTCCACAATTTCTGAGCCTATATACATATAAACTAATGAATTTCTCCAAAAGTAAGGCTGTTTCTACAAACAGGTAATTCACAATGGCTTCTGGTTTTGTATGTAATTTGGGGGTAATAGATGGGGCTTAAGATAGAACTAAGTAAAAATTACAATATGCTAAGTTATCTAGATTCAGATTTATGAGAAAACTGAACATTCTCCCATAAATATATTTGTAGACACGTGTTTATCTTTGAATAAAGATATTCAAAGATTATTAGTAATGATGGAGAATTCCAAGTGAACCAGCTATGATGTCAAAAAGCTTTCTTTAGCCTCTGTGCTTCATTGTGCTCATGCAGTACTCAAGATTGTTCTTGCTTGCCATCCTTTGCCTTCCTTTTAATATAGAAAATTAAAAATTAAAAAACTTCGTTCCCATTATCTATTGACTAAGAGTGGTCACATGATACTGTTCTGACCAGTAAGGGGCAGGTAAAAGCTTGCTAAACATTTTAGAGAAAATCTGTTTGCGTTTCTGGCATAGATGTTGCTTCTTCCTTCTACTTTCCTTTCCTACTATATTTTCTCCCTCCTCATACTTCTAGTAACTCAAATGTGATAGTAAATTCTTCAGAAGCCACACTGTATCCATGAGGAAAAAATAAAGTTATAGACACATTGACCAGACATCTGAGTCACGAAACATGTGCTTGGAACTGAAAACACTCTGACTTCTTGAAAAAAAATAAAATGTAAATTTGTGTTTCTTTTCTTTTTTTCTTTATTTATTAAGGTATTACATATGTGTCCTTATCCCCCACCCCCATTTGTTTAAGCCACTGTTCAGTAGGGTTTTCTATATTTCGAACATGAACACAAAGTGTAACTGTTAAGAGGTATAAGTGATTATGAAACTGTTGGCCATTGTCAACTTTTAAATAATTAGTTTGTTCCACTAGGACTAGACAACATCTTCAGATGAGGACACACAGGAGACTGTCAAACTGAAAAAAGGGACAGGTCATGTCTCTTCTGGAGCAAGGATAATTGGTGTCCACAAAGTTTTTGAAACACCGATTTAGGTACAAATATATCAAAACCCATTCCATTTTCTAAGGTATTTCATGTCTGAAAATAGAAAGTGCATGTTTGCCCTAGCCAGTGTGGCTCAGTTGGTTGGAACATCATCCCATGCACCGAAGGGTCATGGGTGTGATTCCTGGTCAGGGCATATGCCCAGGTTGCAGGTTCAATTCCCAGTTGGGGTACATATGGAGGGAACTGATTGATGCTCCCTCTCACATCAACGTTTCTCTCTCTCCCTCTGCCTTCCTCTTTCTCTAAAATCAATTTCAAACATATCAATAAATAAATGCATGCTTAAAAACAGTCTTGTTAATTTAAAAAATAAATCAAAACAGGAAAGCAGTCCTTGTATCACTTTTGAATGGGAAGGTGAAGTATGTGTTTACTAGATCATTTTAGAAAATATATACCAAGTAGTATGTTAATGTTATCATGAACAAACAATAATTTGCATCTTCATTTATAAACTACTCTTTTATAACCAGAGGAAGCAGGGGAAACATATGTTTAGTAATTTGAAATTACGGGTTCTTTCAACTGCACAGTCCTAACTCTTGATTAAAGACTTCCTGGGATGCAATTCTTCTCTAATACTATAGAAATCAGCAGCAGCATGGGCTGAAAAATATCAAAACATGAATTTAAAATTCTCAAAGGACTGGAAATCACAACTCTATTCCCTACTCTCTGACCTTTCTATTTCTGTCTCTTCTTGTTCCTTTTAATTTAGTTTTTTTTTTTTTTTTTTTTGGGGGGGGGTGGGTAGGAAAAAAAACTTTGAGTAATGGCAAAAAGCGCTATTTGGAAAAGTTATAAAACTTGGGTCAGGGAAAAATGTGGAATCTACAATAGGAACAGTGTCCTAGGATCCTGCACCTAAAAAGGCTGTCTTTCATCTGCAAAACTTGAATTAACATTCTTATTTACTTCCCCAAGTCAATTTACAGCATAATCAGTGCTCACAAGTCTGACCCATGAGATCACATTAAATGCAAAGTTCAACAAATACATAAGAAAAGCTCCTCACCAAATTATAAATTGGCAAAGGAAGAATTTCTTAGCAGTCAACAGTTTTGGAAAACCAAATTCTTATAGAAAATTGTCAACACAAATTTTAATCACCCATCAAATGTGTCCCTACTTGATATGACCTGAAGGGCTCATTAATATTTTTGTTTTCTAGCTTATAAACTCAGAACTAAATATTTTTAGTGTTAACAATATTTGTATAAATAGTGCTTTGATGTTTGGCTGCTTAAATATGCAAAAGACTTTGCATTTAGCCAAGAGTAGTCTGACTTGTTTAGGAAAAGGATGCTGAGAAAGATAGTGGTGTTACTGAAAGGATGTGGTTGGGTTGTGGATATATCATTGCATATAGTGTACATATTTGTGCATTTATGTGCACACACACATACACAAACACATACATGCACGATTAGGCCATTTGGGAAAAACTTATTTTTCTTACTTTATTATTACTTATGGTCAGTGACACTTCAAATCTTACGTCTTCAGAGTTAACACTCATGATATCCAATGGTTCCCATGTGGAAACTGAGACACTGATAAAAGATTTTCAAAGATATAAGTTCTAAATTGATATTTCTATATCATATTTCAGGCAATCAGATATTTTAAAACTTACAGTACCACCTTTTTGTCTCTAATTTTTATGAAGGTAGGTAGGACAAACACTTTGGAATTAGAGATGCTATGTCAAATTATTACTTCCCCTGCCCTTGCTTCCACAATAATCCACCAGAGCAGGACTCTGCGAATGAGGCATAATGTGACAAAGAAACAGAATTTCTGATAATACATACCCAAGGATATCCCCAGGACCACACTAAAGTGAATTATTCCATAAAACTGGAAATCACTTATATCTTTAATACACATTTATATATAGTATTTAAAATCAATGCAAATATTTATCATTCATCTACTTATACAAAAACCCTAGGTGTAACATCACGGCCAGAAGCACAACCAAAAGGAAGGAAGTCAGTCCTGCAGAGATCGTCTTGGAAACAGCTGCGCCCTCCCCCAGCTGTTTCCTTGTAGGGCGAGGTTTCAGGCAGGAACCTGACCTCAGGGTAAGGTTTCAGACAGGAACCCACCCTCAGGGAGAGGTTTCAGGCAGGAACCCTCCCTTGGTGTGGAGCATGGAAGTAGTAAGTCCTGGGTTGCCTTGCCAAGGGCTGCGCTCTCCCCGAGCTGTTTCCCATGAGGCCTGAGTGAATAACCCACCCTCAGAGTGCCAGGAGCGCCCAGCAGCAGTCAGTCCTGGGTTGCTGAGGCAGAGGCCACAGCGTGGTAGAACTCTGGGTCTGGCCCAACTTGGGGCGTGGCCGGCCTTCAAACCAAATGCTGACAGTAGGGAGGAGGCAGCCCCATTCCTTACGGAATCTGCTGTTGGATAGCTTGCTGTCAGTGGCCTGCCAGCCAGGAACCCCATTCACCTGCACCCCGAACCCTGACAGGAGGGAGGAGGGAGACCCATTCCTCACGGAATTGACAGGTGGCCAGCTTGCTGTCAGAGGCTGGCCAGCTAGGAATCCTATTCACCTGCATATCTGTATAAAGTTTTAATACATTATATTAGAGGTCGTGGTGGTACTGTTTTATCCACAGTGTCTCCAGGAATTGCTACAAATTTACTTCTTGGTGGAAGCACCTTTCATTCCCAATATAAATTACGGATTCCATTAAATTAAACTTCAATTGCTAGACTCAATATAAAGAGTGAAGTTGCTAAAACTATTAAAAAGGCCCAACTTCTCATTATTAATGAATGCATCATGGCATCTAGTCATGCTATAAACGCCATAAACAGATTACTAAGAGAAATTATGAGTCTGAATGTTGTATTTGGTGAGAAAGTTCTCCTTCTTGGAGGGGATTTTCGACAGTGTCTCAGTATTATACCACATGCTATGTGATCAGCCATAGTACAAATGAGTTTAAAGTACTGCAATGTTTGGGGATGTTTCAGAAAGTTGTCTCTTACAACAAATATGAGATCAGAGGATTCTGCTTATAGTGGATGGTTAGTAAAATTTGGAGATGGCAAACTTGATAGCAGTTTTCATTTAGGAATGGATATTATTGAAATTCCCTGTGAAATGTTTTTAATGGGTCTATTATTTAAGCTACCTTTGGAAATACTATATCTATAGATAATATTAAAAATATATGTAAACGTGCAATTCTTTGTCCAAAAAATGAGCATGTTCAAAAATTAAATGAAGAAATTTTGGATATACTCAATGGAGATTTTCACACATATTTGAGTGATGATTCCAATGACTCCACAGATGATGCTGAAAAGGAAAATTTTCCCATCGAATTTCTTAATAGTATTACTCCTTCAGGAATGCCATGTCATAAATTAAAATTGAAAGTGGGTGCAATCATCGGGCTATTGAGAAATCTCATCAGTAAATGGGGTCTTTGTAAGGGCACCAGATTTATTATGAAAAGATTACGACCTAACATTATCAAAGCTGTAGTATTAACAGGATCTGCAGAGGGAGAGGTTGTTCTTATTCCAAGAATTAATTTGTCCCCATCTGACACTGGCCTCCTATTTAAATTGATTCGATGACAGTTTCCCGTGATGCCAGCATTTGTGATGACTACTAATAAATCACAAGGACAAACTCTAGACAGAGTAGGCATATTCCTACCTGAACCCGTTTTCACACATGGTCAGTTATATGTTGCTTGCTCTCGAGTTTGAAGAGCATGCGACGTTACAGTTAAAGTTCTAAATACTTCAGCACAAGGGAAATTAGACAAGCACTCTGAAAGTGTTTTTACTCTTAATGTGGTGTACAGGGAGATATTAGAATAAATTGAATCACTTTATCAGTCATTGTTTGCACCACTGTTTTTTTTATATCATGTTTTTGTTGTTTTCATACCATGTTTTGTCATTTTTATATTATGCCTCTGTTGTTGTTATATCCTTTTGTTACTGTTTATTTATCAATAAATTTATATATAATTTTCATATACATTTTACTAATTTCCTTTCCTCTCTCACACTTCTATTATAGAGAAAGGGCAAATAGCAATATTAAAATATATCCGCTAATTAATTCCCTTTTAAAAAATATATATATTTTATTGATTTTTTACAGAGAGGAAGGGAGAGGGATAGAGAGTTAGAAACATCAATAAGAGAGAAACATCGATCCGCTGCCTCCTGCACACTTCCCACTGGGGATGTGCCCGCAACCAAGGTACATGCCCTTGACCGGAATCGAACCTGGGACCCTTGAGTCTGCAGGCCAATGTTCTATACACTGAGCCAAACCGGTTAGGGCAATTAATTCCTTTTTAATGTGCATGAATTCCGTGCACCAGGCTACTAGTTTACTATATTCTCTATTGGAAAAAAACATATTAGATATTGTGGGGAACACACACCTTGGCATATACACAGAGTCAAGACAAGACTTATGTCCCTTTGGGACTAGTGCTCAGTTCGAAGAGGTAAATTCATGAAAAATATCCTATACTCGTATAATAAAACGTTAATATGCAAATCAACCGAATGGCAGAATGACCGGTTGCTATGACACACACTGACCACCAGGGGGAATACACTCAAGGCAGGAGCTGTCCCCTGGTGGTCAGTGCACTCCTACGAGAATTAAAGGTATTAAAATAGAACTATATGTGATCCTTTACTCATTATATAGATGAGAATACTATATACAGAAAACATGGACAACGGTAGAACTAACAGCCAGTTCTGCAGTCTCAACCTATAGCATGCTTTACTCACTACATAATGCTGACTCCCTGAAACTTGGTTTCTTTGTGGAAACCTGTTGAGAATTATTGAACTGAGAAGACAGTCTGAATATGAAGTATCTTGGGTAACTAAAGTTGTGCCACATTTATGATCGATTGGACTAATGGCCAGTTCAATCATTCAAAAGAACCCAATAAACTGTGGGAATACACTAATGATAATAAGAGCTAATTTTTATTCTGTGCTGGCTGTGGTCAAACCTAATATTGCCTCCTTTAGAGCCATCACTTGATTTATTTCTCATAATTACCCTGTGTATTAAGTACCAAAGTATAGATAAGATCACAGAGGATTATAAAGTTTAGGAAAAACACTACAAAGTAGCAGATACTTATGCTTCAGGTTGCTTATTAACAAACTAGAGGCCTGATGCACAAAATTTGTACACAGGCGTAGGGAAGGTCCCTCAGCCCAGCCTGTACCCTCTCCAATTCTGGACCCCTCGGGGAATGTCCGACTGCCTCTTGCAATCCTGGACTGCTGGTTACTAACTGCTCACCTGCCTGCTTGCCTGATCACCCCCAACTGCTCCCCTACTTGCGCAGGGACCATTGGTGGGCGGCTTCGCCTGGGCAGCAGTCACAGCTGCCCAGGACCACGGGGTGGGTAGCTTATCCCTCTCCCAGGCCACTGGTGCACCTGCTAGCACCCAGGACTGTGGGGCATGTGGCTTGTCCATTTCCTGGGCCACAGGCGCAAGCGCAGCTGCTGGCACCTAGGGCTGCAGGGCGGGCGGCTTGTCCCTCTCCCAAGCCACAGCCTGGCTGGTCCCCATTCCTCTCTCACAAGGTCATTTTTGCCTGGCTGGTCCCCATTCCTCGCTCCCCCATGTTGAGGGTCTGAGCCTTTACAGCGTGATGAGGTGAGGGCATGATGACCATTTGCATATTAGTTCTTTATTATATAGAATAAAGTAGTAATATCTCCTCTTCCTGATCAAGAAAGGAAAGGGAGGGGAGCGGCGTAGGAAAAGCAGTACTCTATATTTACCGCTATTATATTTCCACGCACACATCAAGGGCACATTTATTCTATACGTATGTGATTAAGCAGAGTAGTCTCATTTATTGTTGTATTTGAACAGTGGAATTTATTGAATTTTACCAATTGAGATTTTTAGACATAGATACAAAACATGTTTTATTATATCTTTAACCAAATGTCAGGGCAATCTACTACATGTCCAAGACAATATGTAATGTTGCAAGTTAATTTAATTTTTTCTATCTTCCTACTAACTGAATTGGATCAAATGCATGACTCGACTATGAGTCATGAAATATAAAAATATATATTTTATTGAAAATCAGACTATTTCAGGAGTTTACTTAGGCATAGCCATTGTATCTTTTGAATAAAAAGATACACTAGTTTGTTGCCATTTTCTTTTAATGGTTTTGTTTACAAATATTGTAAGTCTGATTATTCAAAAAAGTATGCATGTCTATTTTTCTAATAGGCATAATAAATAAATAAGAAAGAAATAACATTAAACAAAATAAAGCAATAAGAATTTCCAGATGGTGTGCGAGACCTCAAAATGTCCAAGTGTAGCAAGAAACGCGGTTCAAATTTTCAGTATATTTACCAGCGCTACTATCTACATAAACAGACTGTGTGTTTAACCTTTTTCTGGGGGTTTTCAACTCTGCTAAGCAAAACTCAAAGACTATCTAGTCAGATTTAACAAGTCATTGGAAGTAAATGGATTCTTGGTGATAAATAATTATGATTTTTAAGATAGGATTATTTTTTCTGGCAAGAAGTGCAGTTTTATATCTCATGTTAAGTCCAGTAAATTTTTCTTGTACAACAAGGAAAAACTTCCCCAAATTTGGACTGATTTATTTGATCACTGTACCTCTGCCCCATTCCTAAAATTGTGTCACTAGTCTCTATCCTGAGTCCCATTTTTAAAATATTATCTTTGTTTTCTATGTTCCTCTGTAAAAATTTCTTTGAATATTTTGAATGCTGCTGCTTTAAAAACTATGTCACAAAGCTGACTCAATAAGGGATAGATTTTAAGCTTTCTTTAAAATCTCTGTCCTATCTAAATGATACCATTAAAATTTTCCTTTCAAATCTATATTAATTTCCCCATTTAAATATCTTTATCTAAAACCTGATTCTCCTTCCTTGGGCCGTTGGGAAAGGTAGGAAGGCAAAATTCAACTTGGTCCAGAATCCAAATGGACTTGTTGACCAGAACATTTTCCACTTCATATTTACAAAATCCCAATGTAAATGCAGGTACAACTAATGGACCACATGCAGCTGGTCCCAATTGCACAACCATATCACAATGAACTGTTAGCCCTCCACAACATTATAGAAATATTTGAAAAATATCAATATACTTACCAAGTAAAATCCCCCACCTAGAGCCCCTATGAAAAGGTGCACATTGGCAGACCGATCATATGCCCCTGCCCCTTTTACTATAGAATAGGTGATGCTCATGTGGCTGAGGTCATGAAGGAGAAGAAGGCAGTCTCTCCTCCCTGAAATTATACTGGAAAGGCCATTGCCATCTAAAATGGAAATCAGTCTGGAATTTTACAACCTAGAAAACAGCAGGGGAGATGCATGAGCAGAAACAGAGGCCGAGAGAAGATACCTCTATAGATGACGAGATGAGGAAGCTAGCTAGTACCAGAAGAAACACACCTCTGGAAAGCATAGGCCATGGCTACGGTTGGGCATTTGAGTGAGGTTGCATGAATGCTTCTGGCCACTGTCCCAGGGCCATCCTATAATTCCTCTGAGGTTCTCTCCTCTCTCCTCACTATTCACTGGATTGCCAGCTGTTGGCTCAGTTCCAATGGGCAAGCTATTTCCTTTGTCTGAAATGCTCTTCCTCCCAGACCCCCACACGATCCTCTGCCTCCTCAGACACTCCCCCACATAGCGTCAGCCCACTCAGGCCTCCCCTGACCACCCTGCCTACAATCTCAGTTCCCACCTTATACTTCTTCTGCCCTTCTCCATTCTTATCTTCTCTTTAGCAACTATCACCATCTATCATTTTATATAGTTTACCTAATTTCTTTCTTTTTCCTCTAATTCCTAAACCAGAGTGTGAACTCCCTGCAGGCAAGGACTCTTGTCTAACCCATTCCCTGCCACATTTCATCTCTTAGCCCATTAGGACACTAACTATTTTTTGAATTAATAAATAAAGTTAACACCAAAGACACATGGACTATTTATAATTAGTCCTTTATCATCAGGGTCTGAGAGAATGAGAATGGGTTTCCAAAACAAAAGACTTTAGTGTATGTGTCTGCAGGTATACAAGGTCATGTGCGTTTGGTCAGTGCCCTAGCACAGGGCCCCCCCCTTACAAATCTTGTGCTTTGTTTCAGGTTCAGTTGTCACTGTTTTAAAATTCTTATTAATTTTTCAAAAAGAGGCCTTACATTTTCATTTCACATTGACCCTACAAATTAGGCGGGCTGTCCAAATGCATGTATCACAGCTCAGGTTCAAATCTTTCATATTATTTACATGGATCATATACGTTTATAAAGAAAGCATTCCACATTCCACATGAGCTTTCCAAAGGCAGCATCACTGTATTACCAACACACAAACTAGGAGTCAGCAGAGTTGGGCTATGGCTCCACCTCAGCCAAGGACTACCTCAGTAGCCTCGAACCTCACTTTCCGGACTTGTAGAAGGAGGTACCCGAACTAAAGAGCCTCTGTGTTACCATCAGGCTCTCTTATTCTCTAATCCTTTTTAATGTTGCATTGCATCTTTAAAAGTATAAATATTTATTTTCCCCCTCTCTGCCAAACTCTCTTATGCAAGTTGTTATGACAAAGAATTAAGCAAGCAAACTCCTCATTTTACATTTTTGCAATATAAATTCTTGTTCTGATTGATTTGCCCTTAAAAAGGTTCAGTTTTCCACATTTATTTCTTTGCTTTCCAACTGTATACCCACCTAAACACAAAGAACTAAAACAATTGATTAACTGTACTCTCATTTCCTTAGATACATTCACATGATCAAATAACTTATTGGTTGGAGTTTTCTGAAACAGATCTACAGTTCCATAGTGAAATTCAAGCTCACCTGTGGGGTGAAGGACCTCTCTGTGGCCTGAGAACACGCTGACTGGCTGCAAGGCAGGTTATTTGAGGCAACATCAATGTAGACAGCAACACTGAAACCTCAGTCTTCCACATGTCCAGCAGAATCTTAAACTCTTAAAACACCCCTGCAATTGTTGTTCAATTAACAATAAAAACCTATGCGTAGAGAAATATTTTTAAAAGTATGCATTTTATTCATAATTATAGTCAATTCTGCTATGAGGTGAAGTATGTGCCCCATCCAAAAAAACAAAACAAAACAAACAAACAAAAAACACCTGCTGTGCAAAACTTTGTGATTAAAAACCACAGTGCTTATCAGGAAAAGGGAGTTAGATACACAAGGCACAAACATTACACCAGTGACAAATAGGAAATGACAGAACCCAAGTAATCGCAGCACAGTGAACACGTGTTAAATGACTAAGATTTCCATACATATGGCATTTGCTTTGAAAAAGCACTGGAATTTGTGGGAGAGCTAAAGAGAAGGGGTGTAGCTTTGAGCTGTCGTAAATGGTGGGAGGAGGGTTACCAGAAATTGGAGGGAAAGGTGAAACAGGATGTATGGATGGGATTTGGCTCGTAACACAACAGCTCACTGAGGTAGCTGGTAGATGCTGGGGGCAGGGTAGGCTTCTGGGCTGGTGACTGGTGTGCAGTCACATGGGCCCATGCTTCCAGATGGCACGACTTGTTTAATGCTCTGCTGTGGCCACCTTGAAATTCTCAACAGTTTTGGAACCAGGAATCTCACATTTACATTTTTCGCTGGGCCTGCCAAATTATGCAGTTTGTCCAGATCTGAGGTACAGGTGTGCGGTTATGTGTGTGGGTGCCTGCACACGAACGTTGTGTATTTTTATAGGGCACCATTCAGCCAGGTGCAGGTTTCTATATTCAAGTCAGTGTTTCTAGCAAATGAAATCATGTGTAAGCAAATTCGAAGTTCTCATTCTGTTCAAATTTCCCCATGATATATCAGTCATGCTGCAACAAGAACAATAAGCATGTTTTCGAACCAAGCATTATAGAGAAACTGATGGTATTTAACTTTTAGGAAAATGTTAGTAATCTGAGGTGAAGTGAAGGAGACAGGGATCCTGAGCCTGAAGGAAGCAACGCATTCCCTATAAAATCCAGGCTTACTCATTCACCCACCACGGGGATATTTTTGACCTTCCGGACACATTGCTAGAGCATGAGGAGGAGAAGTGAGGGAGGGCATTGCACATCTGGAGGGAGACCAGGTGAAGGGCAAGAGGCAACCGGCCCACCTGGTCTGATACCAGGGAAACAAGGAGGCAGGAGAAAAGCCTCCAAAATGAGCAAGTAAAAGGCCATGAGACAAGGAATTGGTCGTTTGAAGACCTGAGAACGTAATGGAGGTAGAGGTAGGACTCACACCCCCAGCATGGGGCTTCCTAGCCCAGCAGGATCTTACTCTGAGGGTCCCCATTTCCTATCGACAGTAGCTGAGCTAGGAAAGCACAGTTTAATGATTTCTTTATCATCCTCAGGTTAATGTTGCGGATGTAACATACCTATTTTGAATTTTACAATCTTTAGTGAAAAATAGGGAAGAAATAAAGAACAGAAGATTCACTTGCATCTTGGTTGCAAGTATATATCCTCTTATGATATTTGTCTTTCTATATATATAAGGCTACAGTGAAATAAAAAAAGTGTAGTTGAATACTGGTAGATGATATATGATTGTTCTCCTAAAATGTTCACCCAATGCACTTTATTTTTTACAGAATAAAGAAAATTCGGAGCAGAAGGTTTAAGTGATTTAACTACAAACCACACAGGACAAGTAAAGTTATGGAAAACATTCTGCCAAAATCACTTTCCCTCCAAGCTTCAGTCTCCCTCCATCCACATGTCATTGAACTACTTACATTCTATCACATAATCTCAGTTCCAGGATTCAATTTTCACTCTTGAAACCCTCAGCTTTCAGTTATTCCGTGTGAATAGGTTTATCTCCCCTTGTACATAGCCAACTCTTAGTCCTTGGCTTACCTAAAAGCACTACTTTGCGAAGGTAACTGTTACCGATGTGTTGATTTACATCTTTTGTTAAGCCTTCTATGGTGAGATGTGGCTGGTTTTCCACACATCTGGGTATCAGGGGCTACTAAGAGGCTCATTACCATAATGTGTTATTTATGTGCGTGTGACTTTACACATGTGGTTTTTCTCTAAGCGCTACACACCTGCTATTTTGCTTTGTTTTCTTTTTTGAGAAAGATAATTTTTGTGCTTTTAGGGGAAAATCAGGGGGATTCTGGTTTTTAGCCTCCTTTATTAATCTTGCATTTTCATTCACAATGAAATAGCTTAGTCCTGGTGTGAAACCAAGTTCATGATAACACAGGTTGAAATCAAGACATACAAAGCCGTCCTTTTGAAATGAACATTTTCTTTCAATACTAGAATCTTCTCAAACCCGCAGTGTTTCGAATGTACTTTAAAATGAGGCAATCTGCTTCTTCCCATGAGATGTATTATTTTAAGAGCTCCTCACATTTGCTGTGTTGCAAGGTATTGGGTCTCCCATTAGCTCACACACTGCCAACTCTCAGATCACACAAGGCCAGTGGGAGAACAGTCACTATACTGGCCATTTCCCACATTTGTGCTCAGAGAAGTTATATCTAAGTTTGGAAGATAGTAGAGAGAAAAAAGGGGGTGGGGGGACACATTAAATATATTGTACTCAGGCACTAATTCAAAAAATATTAAATGTGAGAATGTATTTCTTGTCATAAATATTAATAAAAAAAGTCTCAGTGGTTGAGGCTAGGGGATGAAGCAGGGAGGCCATTCAGAAAAATCATGTAGCACTCTAGTTTCTGATTAGAGAAGGGTGAATGAGAGAGAGAGAGAGAGAGAGAGAGAGAGAGAGAGAGAGAGAGAGACGCTAAAATTCTAAAATTCATTCTGTATCTCTTTAACATATAGGTTATCAGTTTCTTCTTCCAGTCTCCTTGAACAAACTTTACTTACGCTTTCTACAGCTTCATATCTCTCACTTATCAAGTGGTGGTCATCATAGGACCACTCTGTGAGATGTTAAACATTAAGAACCTCAGTACAATGACTGGTACATGGTAAGTTCTCAACAAATATTAGCAATTAATAGCATTTTAAATATTTGTGAGAATTATTTTATAGTGTGACCCTCGCAGGAAGTGTGTACAAGTGTGCAACTTATTTCCAGAGTTTGACAAGGTCTCCCATCTTAAGGTTAGTCACAGTTATAAAAGTATTTATTTCATTAAGTCTGGTTCTGTCTATAGAGCAAGTTTACACTGTTGTGTTTTTTTGTTTTGTTTTGTTTTGTTTTTAAATATATTTTATTGATTTTTCACAGAGAGGAAGGGAGAGAGATAGAGAGTTAGAAACATCGATGAGAGAGAAACATCGATCAGCTGCCTCCTGCACATCTCCCACTGGGGATATGCCCACAACCCAGGCACATGCCCTTGGCCGGAATCGAACCCGGGACCCTTCAGTCCGCAGGCCGACGCTCTATCCACTGAGCCAAACCGGTTTCGGCATGTTGTGTTTTTTTTTCCAAATTGGAAGTCTAATAAGAAACATATTGAGATCTTGTTACACCCAATTCCCAGACCTCTACCCAGAAATTTGGATTTGGTAGGTTTGGGGTATATGCAAGTATTCTCCTTTTTGGGGACATATCCAAGTTATGCTTATTAACAACCAAATTTGGGAGAAATGGCTATCATAAGATTTAATAAGGGATACTCTCATTTTATGAGTTTATTGTTATAAAATTCAAGGAAGGTGTCAGATAGTAGGATTCAGAAAATATTCTATGTACCACTACTTTTCCCAGCCTCCCTTGTATTGAGGTAAAGGCCATATCAGTAGTTCCAGCCAATGATTGTGAGTAAGTTTCCATGGATCACTGCTAGGCCACTACAGAGATTAAGGTATCTTTCTATTGTTCTCTTGCCTTCTTGAGATGAGCTGTGAGAGTGTTAACACAGTGATACCACAGCACTGATGGGGCCTCTGGCAGTCTGGTTCGGAAGTAATTATGGAGAGCATAGCACCAACCTCACCTTCTTTGGCCTGAGCCTATCGTATTCATGGAACATAAGCAAGAAATAAATCTTTGTTAAAATTAATCACCACCCTAACTGAGAGAATTCTCTATTCATTGAATAGAGCTTGAAATAAAGGAATAGGCACAGGAAATTCAACTATTCAATAAACACTTATTGATTAAATATGTGGGAAAATGATATCATAGAGCACAGCCCTGTGAGATGAAAAACAATATTGGCTCATCCAAATAGGTGAAGGATGTGCAAATGTCTACAGAGTATGAAGAAAAGGTTTAATATGGTAGGAGAGGGATGGGAAGGAGGAGACTGGTTAATTCTAAAGAAAATAGCTATTAACCCACTCCCTGTACTCAGATCAACCCTTTGCTTATCGAAAGGATTTTGCTTTGGGTAATCAACAGTTGTTTTGGAAAACCACAATAACATGAAGAATCTATTGATTTTTAGAATTTGGATGGGTGTCTGGTTTCTAGAGTACAGCTTCAAATATTTAAGCTGCTAACATTAGACCGACAATGGACTTAATGGTAATTGAAAACATCTTTTCAATAAATAAAAACACATTTTGCACACTTTATTTTAAAAAGCTTATTTATGACTTGGACTAACACAGATGTGGTTAGAGACATTCTGTAGTTAAAGAAATGGAACTTAATGGGAAAGGAAAATACCAAAGAGGAAATGAACTGATATGATTTAAAGTGTGATATTATTACCATTGTAAATTATGTCTGCCATTGCTGACTCAAGTAGAACTTCATTTGATTGAAAGCCAAG
Organism: Myotis myotis; assembly: GCF_014108235.1. Taxonomy (NCBI): domain Eukaryota; kingdom Metazoa; phylum Chordata; class Mammalia; order Chiroptera; family Vespertilionidae; genus Myotis; species Myotis myotis. The sequence goes on from NW_023416335.1 coordinate 42,844,016, forward strand.
CAAGACCTCTGAATTATTTTCAGTTAATTATAAGTTAGCCATACACTGCAATGAGAACAATGTGTTAATCAGTCAGCACTGATTCAATAGTGACAATTAAAATGGTTGGTTTTTTTCCTGCTGGACAAAGGGTATCCCAGTGAGAGAAGAATATGGATATAACATATTTTGCTAAAAATCTTGACTGATTTGGAAGATTTATAAAAAAAAAATGTAGGCTAAGACATTCTTCACAAAAGTTTACACTTTAAAAAAGGTTTAACAGCCTTCTAAGTAGCATGAAAAATCAGTAATTTAAGAAAGCTTTAAGTGTGGGACTCATATCTTAGGTATAAGTAAACATATCATCTGCTCATTATCACAGATATAAAGAAAATTGTTGAGATATATTTAATATATAATTGAGCAATCATACAAAGCTGTGTCATATTAAAGACGCATATTAAAAGAAAAATGTTATACTATGAAAACATAAAATAAATTTTAATAAAACACACACACACGCCAAAAATCTTTCTGTATTTATAACCATAAGATACAAGCATTAAAAATTGTGAGAGTTTTATAAAAACATATAAGAATCATAGACATTTCCTTAGTTCTGTAATTATCTACTATGAGAATTCAGTATTAGGTCTGTGAAACTAAAGTTTTGTTTTCTTTTAAAATAACTCATATAGTCAATGTCTAAAGCAGTGATTTTCAATCGGTGTGCCACAGAATTTTTAAAACATGCAATACCTGACCATTTAGTCAGGGGCATTGACCTCTTTCCCCTTAGATTGTCAAATTAAAAAAATGGCAACAGCCAACACAACAATAGCTGTCCAGTGTGTGTTAATCAAAATTATACCTATTTTTGTCAGACCCACACAAAAAATATATATTATATAATATACATAATATTATATGAAATATAATATATATTTTTGGTGTGCCACAAAGTTTTTTTTTTATATTTTATTGATTTTTTACAGAGAGGAAGGGAGAGGGATAGAGAGTTAGAAACATCAATGAGAGAGAAACATCGATCAGCCGCCTCCTGCACACCCCCTACTGGGGATGTGCCCGCAACCAAGGTACATGCCCTTGATAGGAATCGAACCTGGAACCTTTCAGTCTGCAGGCCGACACTCTATCCACTGAGCCAAACCAGTCAGGGCGAAGTTTTAGTAATTAGTTTATGTGTGCCATTAGGTGGAAAGGTTGGAAAATCACTGATCTAAAGCAATAGAGGGAAAGCAGGAAGAAGAATGACTTATCCACATATTTGGTGCATTTAAGCAATTCCTCAGATAATGGGATTTCTCAGCTGAACTCATATATCTACAATGCAAGTTCTACCCTGTAAAAACATTACATAAAACAGCCGTCTTCCAAAAGGATGCAACATGTGTAATTAATTGCTTGTCCATACTAAAATACATAAATCCTTTTATCTCTTCATTTTAAAAAATACTCCGATATTTTGCAATTTTTGGTGCTAATATTGAAACATTTTCATAAAATTCTAGTATAGTTAATACAAATATTTGAAGCATGATAAATTTGCAAGTCATTTTAAAACTAAAGCACACAGCAAGTAGTGCCAGGCGTGAATTCTCAGCCTTCTTCCAGCCAAAGTGTAATTAGAGACAGTTGGGCTTACCACGGCTCCTTGGACAGCTGTTTCACTAAGCCCTTTCTTTAAAGCCTTGATCTCTGCCTCCCTAATTACACATTTTATCAAAGTACTTTTGCTTTGCTTTCCTAAGCCCTATACAATGGAGGCAATTCCAACTGAGATGAGTATGTGAGGCTCACTGATTTCATTGAGAAATTCTGACCCGGTCAAAATTTGGCAATACAATTACTGATTCTATTACCTTTTATAATAAATGTTTTAACCTATGACTTTTCTTACCACATGTCTATCATTTGTATTTATTTTACTAGGACATATACATGCATACACTAGTATATACATATATATATTTATACTAGTGGCCCGGTATATGAAATCCTTGCGGGGGGAGAGGGGGTAGTTGTCCCTCAGCTTGGCCTGCACCCTCTCCAATCTGGGACATCCCTCTCACAATCCGGGACTGCTGGCTCCTAACTGCTCACCTGCCTGCCTGCCTGATTGCACCTAACCTCTCACCTGCTGGCCTGCTTGCCCCCAACAGCCCCCCCGCCAGCCTGATCACCCCCAACTGCCCCCCCCCTTGCTGGTCTGCTTGCCCCCACCTGCCCTCCCTGCTGGCCTTCTCACCCTCAACTGCCCCCTGCACCGGCCTGATTGTCCCCAACTGACCCCCAATGATGGCCTGCTCACCCCAACGCCCCCCCACTGGCCTCCTCACTCCAAACTGCACCCCGCCAGCCTGATCACTCCCAACTGCACCCCCTGCCAGCCTGCTCGCCCCCAACTGCCCCCTCACCAGCCTGATCACCCCAACTGCACACCCTGCCAGCCTGCTTGCCCCCACCTGCCCTCCCTGCTGGTCTTCTCACCCTCAACTGCCCCCCCACCAGCCTGATTGTCCCCAAATGACCCCCACTGACGGCCTGCTCACCCCAACAGCCCCCCCCCTCTGGCCTGCTCACCCCAAACTGCCCCTCCCGCCAGCCTGATCACCCCCAACATCCCCCCCACACCGGCCTGATCACCCAAAACTGCCCTCCTCTCTTGGCCCCTAACCGCCTGTACCTCAGCCCCACCACCATGGCTTTGTCCAGAAGAACATCTGAGAGGTCTCCTGGAAGGTATCCAGTCTAATTAGCATATTACCCTTTTATTAGTATAGATCAGTGATGGCGAACCTATGACATGCGTGTCAGAGGTGACACACAAACTCATTTTTTTGGTTGATTTTTCTTTGTTAAATGGCATTTAAATATATAAAATAAATATCAAAAATATGTCTTTGTTTTACTATGGTTGCAAATATCAAAAAATTTCTATATGTGACACGGCACCAGAGTTAAGTTAGGGTTTTTCAAAATGCTGACATAACGAGCTCAAAAGGTTCGCCATCACTGGTATAGATAGAGGCCTGATGCACGGGTGGGGGCTAGCTGCTTTTCCGTGAAGGGTGTCCCGTATCAGGGTGGGAGTTCCTTTGGGCAGTGGGGTGGCCTGGGCGAGGGGCCTGTGGTGGTTTTCAGGCCAGCCACACCCCCATTGGGGTGGGGGTCCCCCCTGGGGATAGTGTTGGCCTGGGCAAGGGGCTGGGGCAGTTTGCAGGCCAGCCACACCCCCATGGGGTGAGGGTCCCTGCTGGGGGGTGGGGCCAGCCTGGGTGAGGGGCTGAGGGCCATTTGCAGGCCCCTCCCTCGGTGGCCGGCCTGGGCGATACAAACCTCCCACACTCAGGCCGGCTCCATGGCTGCTGCTCATAGGCCCCACTTCTGCGCCCAGCCTAGGTGGGTAGGAAGCTGGGCTTCCTCCATTGCTGGGGCAACCCAAGCCTCCCACCTGTTCTGGCTGGCTCCATGGCCACCGCTATCTTTGTCCTGCTAATTTGCATATTTACTCCTGATTGGCTAGTGGGTGTTACAAAGTGATGGTCAATTTACATATTTCTCTTTTATTAGTGTAGATATGAGGTGGGCAAAAGTAGATTTATAGTTGTGAGTACCGAAACAGATTATTATTGTATTATTGTTTATTAATTATTGCATTATTATGCATATGAACAACTATAAACCTACTTTTGCCCACCGCTGTGTGTACTGGTATATATTTACACGGACATATACACATATTACATATATACATGAGTAATACAAGTTGCTTTTTATCCATTTCATTCAGCATAGAAACTAATAATATACTTGTATTTACATATTATTAGTTTATATATGTAAACTAATAATATACAAATGTAACTTGTATATTATTTGTACATGTATTTTTATATTATTATATTTGTATATTATTTGTATACAAATGTATTTGTATATATATTCATATATTATTAGTATATATTTGTATGTTATTTGTATATTATTAGTTTCTATGCTGAATGAAATGGATAAAAAAACAACTTGGAGATTATGGAAGTAACTGAATTCAAATAAATAATTTATAAATATCAGACAGCATACTATTATATGAAGAAAAGGTAAATGTTAACTTTTCCACAATACATTGTTTGTGTGCGTGCGCATGCGTATGTGTATTCTTTTGCTTTTTGCTCACTAGGGTACCAGACTAAGATTAAAATTTTTGTGTAAAGTTGAAACCTTGTTTTAACACTAAATGGGCACCAAGTATTTTGTTTAATTACAACATTATAAATATATATAGAAAGAAATTCATATAAATTTTTAATACATAAATTATCACACCATGTGCAGCAATCATAAAGATTTACAGTAAATGTGTTATATGTCATTCCCTTTTATGATTTCTCTTCCTAGAAAAATTTCCCTAAGAACAAAATGACCCATAAGAATGTTATTTTCCAACTCCCATAAATACATGCAAAATTAAAAATGAAACTGCTGCCCTAGCCGTCTTGGCTCAGTGGATAACGCATCAGACTGTGGACTGAAGAGTCCCAGGTTCGATTCCGGCCAAGGGCACATGCCTGGGTTGCGGGCTTGATCCCCAGTAGGGGGTGTGCAGGAGGCAGCTGATCAATGATTCTCTCTCATCCTTGATGTTTCTATCTCTCTCTCCTTCTCCCTTCCTCTCTGAAATCAATAAAGAAATATTAAAAAAAAAATGAAACTGCCATTTGACCCAGTAATTCCACTTCTAGGAATATATCCCAAGAAACCAGAAACACCAATCAGAAAGGACATATGCACCCCTGTGTTCATAGCAGCACAATTTAACATAGCTAAGATTTGGAAACAGCCTAAGGCCCATCAGCAGATGAGTGGATTAAAATACTATGGTACATCTACATAGTGGAATACTATGCTGTGGTAAAAAAGAAAGAACTCTTACCATTCGCAATACCATGGATGAACATCGAGAGCATTATGCTAAGCAAAATAAGGCAGTCGGATAAAGGTAAATATCACGTGATCTCACTCATTTGTAGAATATAATGAACAACATAAACTGATGAACAAAAATAGATCCAGAGACAGAGAAGCATCAAACAGACTATCAAACTTCAGAGGAAAGGTGGGGGAGGCAGGTAAGAGATCAACCAAAAGTCTTTTATGCATGCATGCATATAAGCATAACCAATGGACACAGACACTAGGGGGGTGAGGACATGTGCTGGGGTGTGAGGGTGGCTGGGGAGAGTTCAATGTAGAAAAATAAAACATATATAAAACTATAAGTAATACTTTAAACAATAAAGAATTAAAAATATACACATATCCTCAGTAAAAATAATAAACAAATAAATATTGAGACTTGGGATCCCATCAGTGCTGATCTCAATTTTCTTATACATAAAATGAAGGGATTAAACTCAGTGATTTTCAGGTGACATTGCAGAGCCTAGAAGCCAGCTCACATGTCCAAGGTACTACTCAAGGGCCTGTGTAGTATACTAGTCGTTCATACAAATATTTGAAGCCTTTTACACATGCACACATACACATACATACACACTGAGAGCTATGCTGAGCCTGCTCTGGCTGCTCTTTAGCTTCCTTACGTTATGTCTCCCCTTCCATCTGTTCCAAGTCATATTCAGAGAGCACCTCCTGGAGCCAAGCACTTTTCTAGCTGCCGAGGTCACAGTGATGACTGAGGCAGACCCAGGCCCCCTCCCAGAGCTTACTGACAACTTTAAAAAGGTTTACATCGCTAACTCAAGAAAGCTCCTAGACTCTATCTCTAACCTCCCTTATAACTCTGCCACCTCTTTAAGTAAAAATTGAGTAGTAACTATTTGACAAGCCATTATAAACAGTCAAGCGTCATCACTAAGATTTTCTAAAGGACGTTCTTGCCCTTCATGTCCTCCTCCCATCCATCCTCAATGTGCTTCTGTTGTGGCCCACATATGACTCTAATTATGGTACAGCTTTTAAACAGTCTCATTCCGAATGTAAGATTATTATTATAACTTTTTAAAGTAAATGCAGTTTAAAGGAAGTTACAACTTTCAATCCATCTTGGGGGGGAAATCAACTATGGAAGTTGACAATGATGTGCTATTTCCTTTTGGTCAAGTGATCACACACTAGGGAATGATCATAGGTATTTTAATAAAGTTAATAAATACTTATGATTCAAAAAAATAGGAAACAAGTTAACGGTGCTGAAAGTTCATGACTAGCCCTACATACCTCATAACTGTGTTCTCAGATTGGTTGTGGGAATTGTGGTTTGTGTTTCTTTAATCTCTGGGTATTCATAAAATGGTAGATTGAGGGCACGCTTGTTATTTCAAAAAATGACTGATATATTATGTATTATGGTTTCTGCCTGTGCATTTCCTAGTTATAGTAGAAGAATCCACCTAACATTGTGTATTAACAAAAAGCACTTTTTCTTACCCTCTGTAATCTGTTTCTTGGACTCTGGCAACTCGAGAAAATATTTAGTCACCTAACCAGAATCTTAACCATGGAAACTACTAGTAAGTTGGTTTTTCTACCAAATATGCTTTCCTCCCAATGTCAAGCAATTGTTTCTGTTTAAAGAACATACTGTTATCAGTAATGTAATGGCACATATTGCAAGATATAAACAACTACCCCCTGGTTAATAAAGACAACTAATTTTATAATTTTCTCACCTCTGATAAGTTTTCATTAAAGTATTCAATACATCCTCTTCCCCACCCAATTCATTATATTCTCTTGACTAAGAATTTATATTCTAGATCACATAACTCAAATTATTATTATTAATTTATGTAGAATAGGCCAATTAGCTGCATTCGTGCTTTGAAAAGGAAATGAGAATAGAACAGTTTTTCTGACAGAGATTTTAATACAAATTCTTACCTATTTCATTAGACAAAGTGAAACTTAAAAGAGTAAAGAGAAAACTTGCTTAGATGATAAAAAGCAACTTAAATACATCTGATGTACTTTTACACATGTATATACACACACACACGTTTCTATTGAGATGATCCTTTTCACACACCCAGGCAGGTCTGAACAAAAATCAGGATTTGGCTGCTTCCCAATTTGAATTTTCTTTAGTTTAGTGACTATTTATTGAGCACTTACTGTGTACCAGATACAGCACACCATCTATGTTAACTCAGTATTTACAATGTCATATGATGTATTTTTATTCCCTTTTCCTAATTTTATAGATGAGGAAATTGAGGATCAGATTTGATAAATGAACAGGCTTAGAGAAAAAGTCGAGGGGCACGTATAAAACCAGGGCTGTCTTTGTCCTCAGACCATCCCTCTGTTAATAGTCCCATGTATCACAAGATATCCTGTAAATGTGAGGATTGAGGTCCTTGACCATAAAATGCTGGTCTAGATATTTCAGTGGAACCACCATGTGATAAAAATTGTCTTTTTTAGGGAAACTGCATAGGATGGTGTGTAATCTACATAAGAACATGTGAGTGGCTACTGCTCAAATAGCCCATGAGCGATGCAGTGGTTAGGGAGAGAGAGGAAAAACCGCATGGGAGATATGGTGGATGCATTAACCACTGGCATCAGTGAATTACCATTTTCATTCAATGTCTTAAGAAGAATGTGATTTAAAAAAAAATCATAGCATTAATCTTCTCAACAAAAGGGATCAATGTAGAAATCAACAGATGTTGTAATTCAGCATTTCTTAATAGGATCAAGTACTTTTCTGACAAGATGAGATGCTAACCGGTAATATTCAGTTGTGCTAATTTTAAGGCTATTTGATAATTCACATGATTGCTTTTTGTAAACAAAATGACTCTTGGTAGTTTAGAAAAAAATCGTGGTGGGTTTAAATCCTAAGAAGCATACTGTCAAGAATCCAACATGGGAAACTTTTCTTGGCCCATGTTGATTTCTCAGGAAATGGAGTTTTTAAGAACAATTTTTTTTTTTCCCTTTTGGAACACTTTATTGAGATGTAATTTACATACATGCAGTTCACACATTTAAAGTGTACGATTCAGTGCCTTTTAGTATATTCCCGGATTTGTGCACGATCACCACTGTCACATTTTGAATACTTTCATCCCCCCCGCAAAAAACTATACCTTTTATCTATCACCCCCATCTCCTCACCCCCACCCCAGCCCCAGGCAACCACTAAACTACTCTCTGTCTCTATAGATTTGCCTGTTCCGTACATTTCATGATTTATGGAATATAACGAACAACATAAACTAATAAACAAGAACATTTTAAAAGTGAACAAAAATTATAAAATATTATTACCCATCTGAATCTGTGTTCTGTTATCAGCCAGAGTCTGCAAATGGAAACACATGGAGAACTGGTGCCCTTATTCATGCCCCTGATATCATGATGGATAATACATTATTAAATTGTGGATGGTAAAATAATGAAGCAATTGTATGCATAAAAACAGATCATCAAGCCAAGCATATTCAGAGGAAATAAGAAAATGATGAACAAGATAAAAGAAAAAACAAAACAACTATGACAAGTTTCTTCACTCTGTTTAGGAAAATGTTCTGTCTTCGGTAATTATCTTAACTTTATATACAAAATGTACCATGGTTCAATAAACACATTTTGCTTTGCTTTTAATATTTTACTAAGAGGTATTCTGCAGCACTCTTTTCTTTAGGCTAAATAAATAAGGCATAAAAATCAAACGATTATGCTCTTTTCTTTGAAAAATAAGTTGCGGATTGACTGATGTATTTCCTTTACTATTTGGGAATACAGGCTGCAATCATAAGATACTGACAATAACTACAGCTCACATTGATTGAGAGCTTACTATGCATCAACCATTGTTTTCCTTGTCACTTCATGTATTCCTCATCACAGCCCAAGAAGCTCGTTGCTATTAGCATGATCAATCTTGCCGGGGTCCAACCCCAGCGCGTCCAGGGGTCCTCAAAGGTGTAGATGGAGTCGGCGAAGAAGGAAGGACACGGAGACAGCGTTCAGTTGATCAGCAGCCTAGCCAGGATCTCTAGCCAGAATCTCCAGCCAAGTTCTGGTCTGGATCTCCAGCGAAGTTCTGCTTTGGATCTCCAGCCAGGTTCTGTAGCCATGTTCCCTTGCTAGGTTCTCCAGCCAGGTTCTGTAGCCATGTTCCCTCGCTAGGTTCTCCAGCCAGGTTCTGTCCAGGTTCTCCAGCCAGGTTCAGTCACCAGGTTCTAGTCAGGTTCTCTTGCCAATTTCTGTAGTCAGGTTCAGTCCAGGATCTTTTGCCATGTTCTCTCGCTAGGTTCTGTCTCTAGGTTCTGAGGCCAGTTTCTGTCCAGTATCTTTTGCCATGTTCTCTCCAGCGAAGTTCTTCTGTCTCTAGAGAACGTTCTGTGTAGGTTCTGTGCCTAGGTTCTGTCTCTCTTGGTTCCGTATACTAAGTTCTGTGTTCTAAGTTCTGTGTTCTAAGTTCTGTCTCTTGCTGTCTTGTTACATCTGTATTTATACCAGTTGATTCAATCCTATCAATCTCTATTACAAAGGTTAGGGCGTTTCTTATCTTCATTCCAGGGAGTAAAGATTATGTAGCTTAAGCATGATTGTTCATAGTTAAAGTGATTAATTACCCGCCTGGCACTTAGTTAAGAGGTTTTATTCCCTCCCTAACTTCAGGGGAAAATCCCTACCTGGGGAAACAACCTTTCTCAGAGAGGAGACCTTGGTTAAAACACATAGTGCCAAGAAGGTGAGCAAACATATTAAGAACAATATGCCATATATGCCAGGTCCCTTGAAAACAGCAAGGATGGACCAGCTCCCAGCACAATCTGAAGATGAGAAAAAAGAGGTTCTTGAAAGTTAAGTAATTCGCCCAAGTAAATGGTGGGGGAGTTTATAGCCAGACTTCTGAACCTGTGTCCTCAACAACTAGGCAATATTAATATATTCCTTTTATTTTAACAATTTTGGGATACATATTTCACATTTTGGACAGAAATACAGAAAGTCTCTAACCATGTAATGCTACATTTTCTGGGTTTATTTACATTGTAGTTTAGTTTTTAAATATTTTCTGAAAAATAACATAATGATACACTAAGAAAATACCATTTATGTTAACACTAGAGGCCCCATGCACTAAATTCGTGCAAGAGTAGGCCTTCCTTCCCCCGGCTGCCGGCACCAGCTTCCCTCTGGCACTCAGGACCCAGGCTTCCCTCCGGCCACTGGCAGGCACCCAGAACCCGGTCCCTCACAGCCCCGGGTTTGACTGAAAAGTCATCCGGAAGGACGTCCGGAAGGAAGATACGATCTAATTAGCATATTACACTTTTATTATTATAGATGGTAGTAGAGAATATTAAAGTTCTGAATACTTCCTGATAATTTACTATCTAATCAGAAAGTATTTAAGAAGGGAGCAAAGTATATTATATCTTGAACATAAATGTACAATGAGACTGACAGCTTTATAGTATTTGAGGGTTGCAGCCACAATAACTGCCAAATCAGATTGATGTGAGATCTCATCAACTGCTCACCAATTGTTCCAAATGGACTAGAACCCAGGCAATTTCTACATTTTATAGGCCACAATGAAAAGAAACATCATTTCTGCTTTCTACTATATTATTATTTTTTTAATCCTAACCCAGGGATATTTTCCCATTGATTTTAGAGAGAGTGGAAGAGAGAGGGAAAGAAAGAAACATCGATGTGAGAGAAACACATTGATTGGTTGCCTTCTGCACGTTCCCTCACCAGGGCCTGGGCCAGGGAAGAGCCTGCAACCGAGGTAGGTGCCCTTGGCAGGAATCAAACCCAGGACCCTTCAGTCCACTTAGCTAAACTGGCTAGGGCTCTGCTTTCTACTATAGATGAAGGGGCACAGCCTACATTTTAAGGTTTGACTCTCCCTTTATGAAGTTAGAGCTAGGGGCATGGAAACCCAAAGCACCAGAACAGACAAGTGAGACCTAGAAGTACGAGTGGGTAACAAGTTCCCTTCCCTAAATGTCTTCTGCATGAACATACTCAGAGTGACAGGTTCTGACGTGGAGCAAGAATCAAGTTTATGTAGTGAACTCCTTGAGTAGTAATGACAGAGCCATCAACACAAAAGGGCAGTATGGGCATGTCTAGGGAAACGGTGACCAACAATTTGAAAACAAAAAGTGGCATCAGAGGCTTGTGTGCATGAGTGTGTGTGTGTGTGTGTGCATGAGTGTGTGTGTGTTTGTCATAGAGATTGAGAAAAAGAGATAATAGATATATCAAAACTTCAATAAAGCATCTTACTAGTAAATAAGTCACTGTATTACAGAATATTTAATAGACTAATAGTTCTCAGTCTGCTTAATCCCATTATCTCTGACCTAGGGCCCAGACTCCCCAACCTCTAGCTCTAATAACCCACTTAGCCTAGATTCAGGTACAAAGTGATATTCTCATGTAGATGACTGGATATTAATATTGCTGTCTCACTTATATCCTTGTGCAACATTTGAAGCTCTCACTTATTGCAGACTGAGCCCAGGGGGTGGTTGGAAAGGTTGAAAGGCTGATGGGGAGGGGAGGGGCAACTTTGGGCCTCAGTTTTGCTACTCTTCTTTCCTTCTCCTCTCTTTTACCCTGCCAAGGAAAGCTTCTTTGGACGGCACTGTTAGCACACATACATGAAATAGCAAGTGACGTTTAAAGAGGACAGAGGTCTATACTTTACAACTGACAGGTCACACCTGGAAGGCAAAGAACTTGGGACACGTTCCAGATTTATTGCCCATTAAGGGTCTGTGGAGACCTAGATATTCCTGCGAGTTCCTCTTATCCCTCTTGCCTTCAACTACCCCAAATATTTCCATTAAAAAGACGCTGTCAGAGGGGCAGGGGTGAGCTAGGAGAGATCCATGAGGAAAAGAGGGACACATGTAGTATTTTCAACAATAAAGAATTTTAAAAAGAAGAAAAGATGCCATCAAACTCACAATCAAGTTCAATACCTGCACATACATAACACACTCTTCATATCTAATACATGAATAAATAATGGAAATAAAGAATTTTAAAAAGAAGAAAAGATGCCATCAAACTCATAATCAAGTTCAATACCTGAGCACATATAAACACACTCTTCATATCTAATAAATGAATAAATAATGGAAAAAGTCTTTTTTTTCTGATTATGTCCTTGAAAATGAATGTATTTTCCATGAGAAAAAAAAAAATGTTTTTCTTCATTTGCTACCTTCCTAGCATTTTTTTACTTCCCTAATTTACCCCTGGTTTAGAACAGAGAGACTTGGACACTTATGTCCCTCTGTTTTAACCTCTAATTTCTGGCAAATTGTTATTACAGTGGAAGTCTAACATAAAATGCACAGTCAAATACCACATGAAGTGTTTTATAATCTAGTAAAATCTATAGTAAAGAAACTACAGCAACACAATTCATCGTATGCTTTAAACCACTGTCATTTACAAAGGTATTATCATAGAGACTCTAACTGAAAGATGCATTATTGACTATAAAATAATAAAGTCAGATATTCAGTATCCTTACTGCGCAGATTGGATGTTGTGTTAAATTTTGAAAATGATGTTTTGTAGATACTCTGGCATGTACCACCTTTAAATATCTGGTTTATCAGTAAGCTGCCCTATGTAACTTTATAAAGGATAAATCTAAATATTCTTGTCATAAATTAATCTATTCTTATAGTTAGATTTGCATACTGATTTCATTATAATTAAAAGCACTTCTGTATATAATATAATTATTTTATTCTTAAGAATAAACAAAAAATAAAGTTATGTGCAATCCTGAAATTTCCACTGCATGAGATAAAAAAAAAAAAAAAAAGAATTTAAAGCAAAAATGCTACTTTATTCCACATAATTGATGATCCACTTTACTGGTTAGACTGGTTTTTACTTCAATAAAAAAAACACAAGTCTCACCTCAATTTTGATGATAATGGATTGAACTGGAGCACCCATAATACTTTAGAATTTCCAAAGTATTTCAAAATTTCTCCTAGAAGGCTAAAAGTATTTCTGGGTCTGTATTGAGTGCTTTAAAAGATAAAATATATCTGAGTTTCAATATGAAAGAAAATATTTTTCTTATTAATCAATGAGTTTCTTATTAACTCATAAACTTCTTCAATGGAAGGTACTACAATCATTGAAATACTAAGGAGCTAGATTTTATTCAGTTTCACTATGTTATAATGTAGATATAAGTCAGTTGTCAAAGTTGTAACCACTTTATATATCACAGTCCCCAATAAGAAGTCTAGGTCATTGTCTGAATCTTAAGATTGATATAATCTCAAGATTTAAGCCAGAATTTTACCCTGTGGAAAGGTATTCCAAAGTTTATACAGAACTTGATCAAATAATTCCTTACATAATTACATTTTAAAATGTTCATTTCATTTCAAATATTGAGATTTTAGACTCTCTTTAACAATTAATGATTGATAAATGCTATGAGATTAAGTTTGAGTTCAAATGAAAAGTTTGATAAAATATGCACTTTTTTATGCTATAACTATTTATTGTTAAAGGAAATAATCTTAATATTCTGAACTCTCTCCACCCAATCATAAAGATATTGACACATTTGTATGTATGTATGGACACATTTTATACTTGCTAAACCTCACTGTTTTTCTGATCATAAGTCTCAATGGATCTCACCAGTTGTCATGAAATCAATCCATTGAGTTGCAATCAGCATTTTCAAAAATAGTAAAACCGGAAAATTATCCATCTGAATCACACTGGTAGTGCTAAGTATTTTATAAAGATCTATTCAATTATATATGTATTTACATACATATATATGTAATATAAATATGGGATATGTATATACATAAACATATAGATGTAGAATATATATATGTACATATAAATATATATGCCTATGTGTGAGATATACTGCATCCATGATTTATCTTAAGATCACTCATGATCTCCTGATACTCATATAATCTTATAAGTATCCTTATAAATGTCACCTTTGTTAATGTTTATGTTCCCGACTAGAATATAAGTTATCATAGTGTCGTAATAAAGACCATAGTGAATGCTCAGTGAACATTTATTGAATAACTGAATTCATGACTATACACAAACACACACTCTTTCTTCTGGGTATGATGTAACATATATTTCTTTCTGTAAATGGATGGGGGGAAAAAGCTTGAAATATCACTGATCAGAACCCAACTGCTCCTCAGAAAATCAATTTCATTTCAAACTGACCTCCAACTTCCCTTTATCACTATTGTCCTTCCCTCCACCTAGCTAAAATGAAAATTTAGAAAGTTTCTTTCATAAAACCTACAATGACACACTGTGAAGAAATATCCAAGGGCATTTCTCCATCAGGAAGAGATTTGTTCTCATGAAATTATTGGCCCAAGCAGGGCCATCAAAATGTAAGTCACTCACCTCAATAAAAGTACAAGTGAATGGGAGGAATCTAGCATCACTCATTAGTTTGTAACTTGACAATCTGGGCCAGTATTTGTTTGTGTCTACCTTTACAATTAGTCTATAGACAAAATTAAACAGCAGTAACTTTTTCACCCAGCGCCCTAATCTCCATTGCTCTGGCAACTGTGGATTAAGAAAAAAGAAAGGAAAAACAAAAACAAAAAACTTATAGACAATAGTATGGTGATTACTGGAGGGAAAGGGGGGGGGGGTTGGGGGAGGTAGGAGAAGGTAAAGAGGGAATAAATGGTGATGGAAGGAGGAGGCATATACTCTTGTGTTAGGCAATTCTGTTGAATTCTTTGTTTAGAAAGAAGCTTACTGGGGAGGCCCTCAAATAGTTTAGGTCAACATGGTAAGATAGAAAGAAATGTTTACACTAATTTCAGCAACCTTCAAAAAAATCAGAATGTAAGAAATGTGCTGCTTAGAAATACTTTACATTTTAAAAATATTTTTGAATACATAAGAAAAAATAAAGGGTTAAGATAATGTTGACTTACTTTATTATATTTTCCTTTGAATTACATGATAAATACACATTAATTGTTCTTGTCACTATCATTTCAGAATAACAAATATAACCAAATGAAGATATGGAAACTAAGATGCAATAAAGAAAAAAAATGATGTATCAGTTATTGAATGGCAAATGGGTATACATTCCATAATTATTGATTGCCAAGATAAATTCCTTTCATTAAAAAAAAAAATACTTTCTAAAGACTTGGTACATTCATGACTATATGCTAGACACTTAAGTGGGTTCAAAGAAGGACAACTCTGGCTCAGCCCTCTCAGGTTAATGGGCTTATCTGAAATTAGCTAAGGACATCCATAATCATAATAAAATGTATTATATAGAACTGATACAAGAAGAAAAGCTCCAGGTGCTATAGGAGTACATTAAAGAAATAAAAGCATAAATACAGGGTGGGGCAAAAGTAGGTTTAGGGTTGTCCCGATGGAAAATAATACAATAGTTAATAAATAATAATACTAGAATAAACTCTAGTACTTCACATACATCCATAAACCGACTTTTGCCCCACCCTGTATATTGGGGATAGCAAATAGGACTCTATGGAGAAGGTAGACTTTGAGTTCAATTGAGAAAGAAAAGAGGATGCTGGCAAGAGCTCTGGGGTGGTAATTCTGCAGCTGAAATGTCAGTCTCTGCAAAGTTTGGGTGGGAAACATGAGCACATGCAGTGATGTTATGGGAGATTTGGCTTAAAAGGAGCTTGACGTCACACAGAGCAGGAATGATTAGGGCTGTGAAATCTGAACATTGTGCTATAGGACAAGGCATTATGGGCTCCAAAGCGGGGGTGAATGGCTGGGTATTTTCCTACTAAAACAGTCATTGAACCTTTACACCACTGCCATGTCTATTCTAGCACGCCTTTCCCAAAGGATTTACCCACTTCCTGTTAAAAACAGGTACTCAGTAACTAAGGGGATACTGAACATGCTGCAGGAATACTAGCAAGGAAAACCCTCTCTACTTGGGTGGGACAGCCATATAACTTCTAGGAATCTATAATAATGAAAGTATAATATGCTAATTAGGCTGGGCATCCTTCTGGACAACCTTCAGGACGAAAGCCGGGGCTGCAAGGGAAGCCCGGGTCCCAGGTGCCAGAGGGAAGCCAATGTTGGCAGCAGGGGAAGGAAGGCCTACTCTTGCACGGATTTCATGCATTGGGCCTCTAGTACTTTTATAATTTAAACACAACTGACAATTACACAGACATAATCCTCTCTACTTGAGTGAGAACCTGCAAGAGGGTTTAGGGCACAGCCCTTCACAAGGCCTCTACAATTCAAAGGCTGTCTGAGTTTGGGCCACAGTGCCAGAACATATAGGCACTCAGTAAATACCTTAAAAAAGTACTGGTGTCTGAATCTAGTGAAGGCGATAAAAGTGAAAAAGAAAACATGCTCATTGTTATTTATAAAACCTGAATTATTTTTAAACAATAGCTTCATATCACTAAATATAACCATTAGTCCTAAAATATGTTTCTGGCAATTGACAGTTGATTTTCCCCATTTCATTATCATATTTTTCCCTCAGGATTTTTCCCCATGAGATTTTCTAATATTAGTTTCAAATGCAAGTTTTGAACAACAAAAATACACACTGTGGGGGACACAGTCATACAAAAGTAGACATTTTTAGGTGTCTTATCCAAGTAAGATTTTATGGCACAGATGTAGCAAATTTCAAAACAGTATCTATTGTAAGAGAGCAATTTTTTAATACTTAATTCAGAGTATATCATGGATTTCTAGGTCACTTAGCCTGAGGAGGTACAATAAACATACCTGTTAGTTGTTACTTCTTTTTCCCCCTGAAATTGTTAGAAAATGAAAAATAACTCAAGTAGAAACTATTAGATTACCTGTTTCAAAATATATATTCTATTTTCATTCAAGAGCTATAAAAAAATAAAAGCTATGTCATACATTAGGGAAAATCTCCAATGTGTTCAGGCTTTGTTGAAGTTTGATTTATTTGTAAAATGCATCAGGGAGAGGATTGATAGTTGGCTTCATAGGAATGTAAGGTCAGAGTTAATTTTTTCTTTCCACAGAGAAGCAGCAGGTAGATCATAAAAGAAACTATTTAGGAATTGTGATCTATTAGATTACATGGAATGGATGTAACAATGTACTTCGGATCTAACTTCAAAACAAGTTAGTGAATCATCTCTCCCATTGAATCATTGTCCTGTATCACATCGAATATTTCCAGTAACTTCATTTCATAACTTCAAAGGGGAGCCTATTTCTTCATCCAAAATACTTTGTGCATGTGTGCTATGGTAAATTTAAATGTGTTTCTTCTTCACTGTAACATGTTTAACCTAGATGTGGGGTAGCCATATAACCTCTTATCCAAGCAAGAATACTTTTATAATTTAAAAACAAATTGATAATTACATAGACATAAACCGTGACTGTCCAGGGAAACCTGTGATGTGATCATCGGCTTTAGCTATATCTCATGAATATCAAATGCAGGCTTCCACATGACCAACTTATTTTTCTTTTAAACCATTCAAACATGGAACACTCCCATTCATGGTCAATTATTATAAAGACAGTATGTTTTCCTTATCTTCAGGGCATCCCTCAACCTCCCAGCGGATACCTGAAGCGATGGAAAGTGATGAACAGTTGTGAGTACATGAAACACAGTTCATCCTTGTATTGTTATTTATTAAATATTGTGTTATTTTCCCATAGGAACAATTGTAAACCTATTTTTGCCCCTCCCTGTATACTATGTTTTTTTCCATATATGGTTTCTTGGCACATCCAAATTGCCAGTGTCACTATTCGTATACTCTGGGGCCAATATTAAGTAAAATGAGGGTTGCTTGGACACAAGCTCTGGGATACTGATAAAAACAGCTACTATGTGACAAACCAGTGTGGAGATTATAAAGTACAGATATGCTGAACAAGGAATGATTCACATCACGGGCCTGACATTCTAGAATGGCTTGAGTTTTCATCACGCAACTCTGTGACCCACAATTTAAAACTTATTAACTATATTTCTAAAAAATTTCATTTAATATTTTCAGACTGCAGGTAACAGGAACCATGGAAAATGAAATCACAGATAAGGAAGAACTACTGTAATGCTTTTCAAAGATGGGCAAACCAGCTAGAGCAGAATGGGATGAGCCTCGACTGTGATCCTCACATTGAATATGTGTGTGTTGGTGGTGGGTGAATGTAAAACCACCCAGGGTTGAGTTTGGGGAAAGGCATGTAGAGATTGGTTTACATAGGTCACCAAGTGACTCTGAGCAGCTTCCCATCCTCTGTCGCACTTAGCATATCTACTAAACAAAATGTCTATAAAAGTCATATGAGAGCCTGGCCAGCCTGGCTCAGTGGATGAGCATCAACCTATGAACCAGGAGGTCATGGTTCGATGCCTGGTCAGGGCACATGTCCAGGTTGTGGGCACAGTCCCCAGTGTGGGTCCTGCAGGAGGCAGCCATTCAATGATCATTTTCATCATTGGTGTTTCCATCTCTCTTTCCTTCTTCTTTCCTCTCTGAAATATATATATAATTTTAAGTCATATGAGACAAACTTGGTGTGATTAATTTTTGGTTAATCCACAGACAACCCAGGATATCATCACTTTTCTTCGAAGTTTTTATTATTCCATTTGAGTTTCTTGTGAGGAACTGACACTAACCTGACCTGTCTATACTTTACAGAGTGTACTCCCTGCCCCCTGTTTGAATATCAAGATGGTTGTGTCCTTATTCTCCTGGCACTTCTATTCGTGTGTGTGTGTGTGTGTTTAGATAACAAGTAATAGTTTTGTCATCATCGTTGTTTAAGTATGTTTTCATATAGATTCATAGATAAATACATTGAAACAATCTATTGCTCTCACCTAACCTACATTTAAGAAGACATTTCTTTAAATAAATTGTCTGATTGTTTGTATTTAGATACATAAGAACTAGTTTCCCTTGTATAATAATTATTCATGCATTGACACTTAAGACATAAGTTGCATATATGCATGAATGCAGCTTGGGTGTAAAAAAAAAAAGTGCTAAAATTCTTAATCCTATTACATATTTAGTTTTAGCCAATTGAGAGACAAAACGTGCGGTGGTTAAACAGGACAGGCTGTGGACCACACCATCTGACTTCAGAAAAATGACTTAACGTCCATGCCTCGGCTTTCTCATCTGCAGAACTGGGACATATTACCTACCTAATTAAATGCTATCAAGATTATGATTTAACATACAGGAAGCTCTAAGAACAGGACCTGGCATATAATAAGCACCAAAAGTGTGAAGGCATCAAATATTTAAAGCAATTCATTGTAATTCTAAGATATATATATATATATATATATGTTTTCTGAGTCAGTGATGAAATGTGGTTCTCATGAAATAGTCCTGATCCATAATTTTATAATGCCGATGGAAAACAATTATCAACAAAGGGTTATAAGTTTGCACTGATTTAGCTAGTGTTACAGAATTTCCAAATTTTACTGTAAGAACTATTAGAAATTTAGAATGTAAATTTACACTTGAATTCCTTGACATATACGATATGTTTAACAATTACCCTTTGTGTCTTTGTGTGTGTGTGTGTGTGTGTGTGTGTATGTGTGAATAAGATAAATCATGGCATTTAAATACTGTTTTAAAACAAAACAATGAAAGAAATAGGGCACTGGTGGATATTTAAGTATAACATTATATTATATACTTTGTATGGTATAATTATTACTACAAAATAAATAAATTTATGTTTTGATTGGTTGACACAGTTGGTTGGAGTAACATCCCATTCACCAAAAGGTTGTGGGTTCGATTCCCAGTCAGGGCACTTATGAGAGGCAACCAATTGATGTCTCTCTCTCTCTCTCCCCTTCCCCTTCTTCTCTCTCTAAAAATCGATAAGCACATATCTTCGGGTGAGGATTACAAAAATAATAATAAATATATCTTTATACCGAGACTGATGTATTCTTCTTCATAAATGAATCTATCCTCTCATCTCCCCACAAGATTTATATGTGAGTAATATTTTATGTTTTCCAGTTTTCCTTACATAGCTTGTCAGAAAATGGTTGTAGAAGAATAATCTGGAAAATGACAGCCCTCACAGAAAAGGGGCTTTCCTAGGCTCTTTTCACATTCAAGGTTAATGCTTAACTAATTATCTTCCCACTGAAAATGGCAATGAGGGATAATCAAATTGTACTTCAGTTACCTTGATTTTAATATTTCAGAATAGTTCAGTAGAGGGTCTCTGACAATCACGTTTCCCAAATTAATATCAAAAACATTATTTTTATTGGTTGAGAAAAATTAAAACTGTTCTCCAGAGCCATTGTGGAATTTTTCTGCTACTAAGAGTCTAGTTTTGCCTGAGAGCTTAAAGCCATTAGTTCTGAATATTTTATTCTTCTCAAATAGCCTAGGAGTATAATCATGATTTGAATTGGTTTCTATAGACAGAACAAGGTCAGACAATGTACCTTTTCCTTCCCAATTATATTTTTAAATGAGGATACATTTTATTCTACAGAATATCTATTATGGGTGACTCATGCAGGAGCTGTTAATTGCTGCAAACCGTATGCTCTCAGATAAAAAGCAAAACGAACCAAGGGGTCCTTATTAATACGTCACTCCAAAGAAAAAATAGGGAAATAGGATGGTGGGTGGAATAGAAGAGCCAAAGAAATTCGAAAGAGCTGACCTCTGGACAAAATTTTCAAAGATCAATCTAGTAAGATCCCTCCATTACCGAGCTTCCTGAAAGCACTTCATTGAGAGAGGGGCTTCCTCTTCCCGAAGGATAAGAAACCAGCTACATGTGTGTGTGTATCTATATCTCTCAATTGTCTGTATCTCTCAGTTGTTTCGCCTGCTGCAACATGCTGACATCTGGGCACCCAGCTACACATGGTAGGAATTCAATGAATAACAGGTGAATAAACAAATTTCTAAATTTACCCCTGCAGCCAAAGGAAAACTACAAATATCTTTAAACCTCAGTGATAAAGATAATTTTATGGTTTTATTTCAAGTGTCCAGTAAGGGTTCTGATGAAGAAATAAGAAGATGAGATAAGACCTGAACATGTTCCTGCTAGTAGAACATACAGTGGAGTATTTATTAGGCAATTGATTGGCTACTCACCTATTCTAATACATGAAGTAAGTAGTCAATGTATACTTCATGCCCAAGTTTTACTTTTTTTTTTTTTAAGCTCCTTGTTTTTCTCTAGTATCTACTTCAAGTGAAGGCCATATTGGTTTGGCACTACACTTCACTACGCTGTCAGACATGTGGATGATGAATATTTTTTAAATTTATTTTATTTCAACCAGTTTACATTCAATAACTTTCTGCACTAGTTTCAGACGTAGAGCAAAGGGGCCAGAAAACCAAAAACTCTACACAGCGGTCCCCCTGACCCCCCAAGCACACACCTGGCCCCATACCCAGTTATCTCAACATTATTGGCTATTCTAAACGTACCCAATCTCATCCGATCTCCAAGCTAAGCAGGGTTGGGCCTACTTAGTACTTGGATGGGAGAAGTAATATTTTTTTAATAGAGAAAGAGAAGAAGGAGAGTTGAAGAAACCTGCTGGCACATTTTGAACTCACTCACTCATGGACCGTGCTCCCCAGACTGAGCCACCTTTTACAATCAGACTCTACTAATCTCTGCACCTTTTTTCCTAAGACATTTTATATAGGCCATTTCCCCCTTAGAGTCCTGTTTCAAAACACAATTGTGCCTGGCCAGAGTGGCTCAGTTGGTTGAGCATCTTCCTGTGCACTGAAAGGTTGCAGTTGGATTGGTTCCATTCCCAGTCAGGGCACATATGGAAGGCAACAGATTGATATCTCTCTCTCTCTCTCTCTCTCTCTCTCTCTCTCTCTCTCTCTCTCTCTCTCTCTCTCTCTCTCACCTTCCCTCCCTCCCTCCCTCTTTCTCCTTCCCTCCCACTAAGCATGTCCTTGGGTGAGGATTAAAAAATAAATACATAAAAAAATACGATTATGCAGCTTCACAGGATGTAAACCAAGATGCACCCAAGACCATTCCCACCTTTCCCCCCAAACACTTCAAAGCATGCTTTGAACTATGATGAATTTAGTTTTCTCTGAAACCTCAACTGTAATTATGTTAGCAACATGCCACTTAGCAGTAATTGCTCAGCATCTAGTAATGTCCCTCTGCTAGAATGGACTCCCAGGGACTAAGAGCTCCTATGATGTGGAGCTAGTAGTACCTGGATCCATTTCTTCTCTCTGCCTAGTCTAGTGCCAGATAAATGAGTGTTTATTTAATAAAACACTTAATTATTCTAAGTTCCTCTATTTAATTTCATATGAAATAAAAGGTGGCTACTCCATTCTTTTAAGAATAAAAAAAATTATTAAGGAATATACAAAAATGACTTATGGTGAGTCTTTCAAATAACCTGTCCCAGGAAGTTCAACCTTGTACTGGTAGTTTTAAGGTAATTTATTACTAAAAGATACTTTTAAAAAATTTTCTGACACATTCAGGTGAACATGAAATTAGCCATTCTGTAGATGAATTAAATTTTCTGTGGTCATGTGTGAAAAGATTCTATCTTTTACTTCTTCCGCTGACACTCTTATGGTTATTTTTTTTAATGTATTGAAGTGATTAAAAAAATGAGTGGTAAATATGTGGATATTTCAAATTAATCCACCACTCACTTTTGGCATTTTGATTTTTATGAACCAGAGGTTTTACAACACCACCTACAGCAAACAACTTATGAACACAGACACTTTATCTCCCCAACACAGGGCTGGAGTGCCTTTCTGCTCCCTGCTTCCTCCCTGCACAGGCCTTCTTCAGCTGTGTACCCTGTGAGCTGCCATTGTAACCTCCAAATATCCCATGCAGGGCCATGCAATGGTTGTTCCTTGAACTCATTCCTTTCCCCGTTTTTTTAGACAAATCCCAAAAGCAGAATCATCTAGTATAAGCAGAGTGTAGTGACTTCAATTCCCAACAGGCCCTCAAAATGCTCTCAATTTCATGCTTCCCTGATCATCTTTATTTATAAAAAAATAGATCTCTCTGAGAAAACACTTGGACTTGATCTGCTAAGAAATCTCAGCAATATTATTTTGGGGCACTTGATGAGAAATTTGATGTCTCTATTTGTACCAATATTTTGGGAACAATCTAAGTGATATATCAAAATGTAGCTTAAAATATGTATTTGTGTAAATAACTTAGGGGCTAATTTTTCCAAATGCAGCATTTATATTCAGCAAAGATTGCTAAAAGTTATCACAGCAGTTTACTACATAATTTCAAGAGAATAATTATAAACATATTCAAAAGGAAATCATATCAGCTACCTTCTCTGTTGCAATGACAATTCTTTGTTATCAAAGATTTCTAAAACTTTCATAAAGTTTTATAAATATATAGGAGAGGTAGGAAAAGTAGAACTATTATAAATCTAGGTCCTCAGACACAAGGTGACTACAAATTAATGATGATTTCAGAGTTTACAATATTTACTTTTTATTTGTGAGGGGGAAAATTGGAAACTATGCTAGAAGCAAAATGTTAGAAAGCTATTGACATCTACAGATTTTGAACCATTAAAATCCCAAATTAATTTCATACTGTCTTATTTAGATTTGTTTTGGGTAAGATATGAATGATTTGCTGTTTACAAGTTCAATGGCGGCGATGTGGAAAAGTCATAAAATGTGGTGCACACATGTCTTAGTTTATCTTTGCTACTAGAAAGTTCTAAGATTCTTTTTAAAAAAAAAGAAAAATCACATTAGCTTTAAACCTCACTTTCTTGCATCTCAAATGCAGGTTTAATAATGTTATATCCAACCGTTGGACATTATTGATTTTGTGAATCAACAGTGATCAAATATCAAGTAAGACAATATATTAGAAAGTGCTTATTAATTGGAAAAGCTAGTGGAAACCGAAGGTGCAGCTGAAACCAATCACTTGAAGTTGTGCTTGCTCACCTAAGCGAATCCCATCTCTTATTATTGGAATTTAAGGGAGTAAGGGTAACAAATCAAAGGACAGATTTTTAAGGCAGAGATGGTTTTAGGCTATGACGCACACTTAATATTCACAACACAGATATCATGATATGCATTAAAATAACCCTGGACTCCGTGTGTAAACACGATTATGTTATTATTCATAAATGTGTCTCACCTCAAAGATAGATGGCAGGAGCCCAGATTGCAGGCAGACAGCATCCTTGACGTCCTGACTTTGTTCAGCGATCTCATCCAATAAAAGAGGAGTAAGACTGCAGGAGTGTCATCACTTTTACACAAGAGTACTCACTTTTGTGACTTCACTCGATCCACATGTAAAGGCAGACCTCAGGGGTCTCTCTCTGAGGCACTCATTAGTATCATCATTCATCTAGGACAGTGATGGCGAACCTATGACACGCGTGTCAGAGGTGACACGCGAACTCATTTTTTTGGTTGATTTTTCTTTGTTAAATGGCATTTAAATACATAAAATAAATATCAAAAATACAAGTCTTTTACCATTGTTGCAAATATCAAAAAATTTCTATATGTGACACGGCACCAGAGTTAAGTTAGGGTTTTTCAAAATGCTGACACGCCGAGCTCAAAAGATTTGCCATCATTGATCTAGGATGAAACCCTGCAGAGGTTCATTTTGTGTGTTAACTGGACCGTGCCATGAAGTGCCCAGATATTTGGTCAAACATTTTTCTTGGAATATCTGGGGGGTATTTCTGGACGGATAACATTTGACTGATAGGATGAGTACAGCAGACTCCTCTGCCCCATCCAGTCATTTGGAGGTTTGATTAGAACAAGAAGGCTGGCCTTCCTGCAAGTAAGAGGGACAGCCTCCTGCCAAAATGTGAAGCTGAAACATCAGGATTTTCCTGCCTTGGGACAGGAACTGAAACACAGGCTCTTCTTGGGTCTCAAGCTGGCCGGTGTTCAGGCTGGAGCTAACGCCATCACTCTATTAGTTCTCCCAGGCCTTCCAGCTCAGACTGGAGCTATACCATTGGCTCTCCGGGATCCCAGCTTAGTGGCTGCAGATCTTGGAACTTCTTATTGTCCAAAATCACATGAGCCTATTTCTTGTAATAAATATCTTGCTCCCTCTATATATGCATCCTGTTGATTCTGTTTCTCTGGAAAACCCTGAATAAGAGTTGTCCCCAAGGCCTAAGAATTAACATTATGTTGGCAAAGACTCTGCCCTCGCCCTCACCAGGGGAGGTGAACACCCTTGCCAAACCAAACACTAGCTCTTACTAGGAAATCACTCAATATCCACCCTAATTTATTCCATTCTGACTGGCTGACCAGTGGTCTTGGTAGCACTTGCTCTAATTTCCTTGGCCCTTACTCCTCCTTTGTTCTGTATACCATATTCATACCTGCCTCGGGCCCTGCTGGGTCTTGGCAGCACCCAAACAATCTTCAAATATGCTGGACTTTGGTGCGCACTACATGGTCTCCTTCATTGATCCTCTTAGTGAGGACCATGCATCTAGAACTCAGGCCTCAGATCCCTCTCCCAGGCCTTGTCTGCTCTGAGGATTCAAATGAGAACTGGGGTGAGGGGGAATATCTCTTGATAGAGAAATGAATCATGCCATAGCTACATGAAATAAGTAGTTCTTATCAGCCTTAGGTTATAGAACAGCTAAAAAAAGATGGTAGATGAGGCGCATAGATTCTCTATGAACCCAAAAGATTATGTCATATAGTGAATGTGTAGATTAGTGGATATATATGTTTTAATTCTATTAAACATATATGTATATTTTTTAACTGGGGAAGAATAACACCATTCATCCACTGGAGCATGCATTTTCTTGAAGACACAATAATTCTACTTTATAATTAACACTGACATACTGTAATATGTCAATCATACATTTAAAAATTATGTGATACTATAGAACATAACAATGGATAGATAGATCATTATCTTTCTTGTTTGAGAAAATAAATTGTTTCATTCAAATTGCTCAACACTTGTATAAGTATAACTAGCAGAAATTAGATTTTATGGAATGAGACACAATAGGATGACTATACACTCATTTATACATTGGCAAGAAAAACTAATATAAATAAGCCCTGAATAAGTTATCCAATAGATAGTTCCCTCTATCCTATATTTCACTGAAATTCAAAAAGAAGATACTATATCAAATATTAGCTTAGTTTTGCAACAGCATTGGACAAAATTGTTTCCAAAAGATTATTTTGTGAATAAAAAAGTAATCATATTTTGTTTATTTGAAATGATTAATGCCAAGCAGTCCCAAGGCTCCACCACAGGCATCTGAAAGAAAGGGAATCTATCCCTTTGAGTATTCAGTGAGCTACATCTTATTGTGTATGTTTCTATTACATAAATTCTCTATAAGATGTACCAACTTTAGTTTTATTTGCAAGAGATGTTTTTATGGTAGTTGACTTGATTTTTAAAAATGAAAAAAACTTTGGAAGACAAGTTACTGTGTATGTAGAGTATGGTAATAAATTTTGGGTTTCAGTTATAAAGGCATGTTTAATGATAATATGCTTATGTAATGATATTCTTCAATACAGAGCTGAAAAGACTCAAGCAGTGATGAAACTAACTTATTTCAAGTAGTTGATCATTTTACCACATAGGATTGAGCAAGCAATCATTTAAAAAAAACATTTTGCTAATTCATATAAAACTTTAATTTTAATTCCTTTGTTTGGCTTATTCTTAGCTCATCCATCTTAATGAAGTCCTTTAATATTTATGTAGAAATGTACATTTCATCTTCATTTTTTAAAATATGTTTTTATTGATTTTAGAGAAAGAAAAAGGGAGAGGGAGAGAGAGAGAGAGAAAAATTTTTTGAAATAGAAACATTGATCTGCCTACTTCAGGCCCCCTACAGTGGTTTGAGCCTACAATCCAGGCAGGGACCCTGACCTGGAATCAAACCCATGACCTCTTGGTGCATGAAACAAAGCTCAGTCCACACAGGCTGGGCCCATTATCAGTTTTATTACCTATCACACAAATCAAAAAGTGTCTCTGATTTCCCCTTACTCAGATTCTCAATCTAAGTGACCTCAGCAAACTACCTATAATATTATTATTTCACCATATTGCTTGATTAAAAAATAAAAATCCATTTAATCTTTCCTTTTTTCACCTATTCTTTTTAGGTGTCTTATCTTGCAGCCCACACTAGAGACAAGCTATAAGTATGTTACAAATAATTCATTTCTTGAATGAATTCCAAATTGGAGGGGGTCTTTAAAACCTCCAATCTATAGCCAGTTGGTGAGAGGCCCAGGTAACTATTTGGATTTAAGACTGGGGGGGGAGGGGCAGTCTTAAGAAACTGACCCCTTAATTTCTGAAATCTGATGCTAACTCCAGGTAGAAGGTGTCAGAATTGAGTTGAATTCTTGTACACTCTGCTAGTGTCTGAGAATGGTTTGTTAGCGTGGAGAACCTCCCTTGCACCCCCACACATGAAAGTTGAGCCCAGGAACCCTTTCCAATATTCAATTATTTTGTAGTACGCAGTGCTCATGTGTACTATTATACTGGATCTAGGTAATTATCTAGAGAGAACACAGAATATTTGGATTTCAATATTCTTTTATCTTCTCTGTCAATTGTACAAATAATTTACATTGAACAAATAATTAAAGCATGAAGTATTAGTTTTGCATGAGATGAAATAAAAATGAGTTTATATAGTGATTTATTGATTCCAGAGTTACACAGAATGTTATTTAACTGTATATATTCCTATATTCATTCACAAAAATTTACTAAATGTTCTGTATGTATTCTTTAATATTTTTAGACTGACTACATTTTTAATAAACTTATAAATACAATACATGACATAGAAGACATATACATCAATTAAAAATAGTCAAATTTTCACTCCAGTTCACACAGATAAAAGCTAAAATATATGTAAACATCCCTAATTTTAAGTATGATAGGTGCAAATAAGTCCTTCTTCAACTGTTTGAAAAGACAATTTAACAGTCATATATCCCCTTATTTCAAAGATTCTACTGTTTCTTTTTCTGCAAAGTCTAAGAACAGAACCCAAGGTGGAACAGATTCACTCTTCTAAATTAGATAGAATAATCTGTTCAATATTATTCATTTGCCTTTATATGAGTGATATTCAAATCAATACATTTCAGATAGTCTATTTTATCTTAGTATTTAAACTTCTAGTACCCTGTTATATGTTCCTAGCTTATCATAACTCTTAGAACAATATCTGTTTTCAAACAACCAACAGTTCTATTCACTAAAGAGTGCCAATTTTTTCCTATTAGTATAGTTACTAAATATAAATTTCCAGGCTCACAGCTGTTCTAAATCTCTGTTAATTTATTTAGTTTAGTAGACATTTATTTTAAAAATCCTCCATAGGAAAAAAAAGGCAAATATTTATTTAAAATAATAATAATGTTCATTTACTATATTGCTATTTTTTAGTCTATAACACACAAGTTTACAGAAAATTTTCAGGAACTTCCAGATATTTTGAATTAGACTGGCTTTTAGGAAAATAAAAAATTACAGGGAGGACTCAAACATATTAATAGATAAAGCTATGGGATATGCTTATTTTAACTGTGAATTTGAAAGTAGTTCATATTTCATCAGAAACATAAATGCATAAAATGCTTTAAAATATACTGTTTCCTTACATTTAACTTAGTTTAACATTAACATATACTGGAACACTTAGTTTAAATAGCTTATTTGAAGAGGTTCTGAAGAACTCACCTAAAAGTACACCACAATTATTTAAGTCCTTAATTATTACCTGTAATTCTAAAACTTTGAAAACTAAAAGCACTTCTATTAACCCACACTGTGTTAATTGACAACTAATTTCCAAACTGATAGGAAGTTACTTTGACTCTATGGATCTCACATAGAGGAAATATTCCTATGTCTTATTCCAGAAATTTTAACATGCTGGCTCAATTCCACTGGGGATGTTCTAGTACATATGATACAGGCACTAAATTAATTTTATAAAATAAAATTAGTAGCCCAGTGCACGAAATTCGTGCACTGGGGTGGGGGGGGCGCGGGGGAGGGGCCCCTCAGTCTGGCCTTCACCCTCTCCAATCTGAGACCCTTCAGGGAATGTTCAACTACCTGTTTGTGCCCACACTTTTAACAGATAACAGTTCCATTGTTGTTTCTTTCTTATGCTTAAAACCATTGGAATTAGTAAATATTCAAAGTGTGTATACATTCTGGGGGGACACCCTGTATATCTCTAGTCAGCGGTGAAATAAACCAACAGCAGATTTGGAACCCCCAGACAGGGAAACTCGCTCACTCCCCACATGTTTTCCCACTTCACTTTCCACCTTCGGGGGCAGCAGGAGACTCAACGTTTTCTTTCATTAATTCGGAAAAGCACGTCCTGTCACCCGCTGCCTGGCAGGAATGAGCTAGGCCCCAAGCAAGCAAGGCTCAGTCAGGGCAGCCTTCGCTCATGGGTGCTGGCACCCAAAGTGCACATTCCTCCTCTAGAGTCGCCCCGACTATCCCATTGTTTCACTGAGAGGACGGAATTCCTCTCGGCCTCTAGGTT
Source organism: Myotis myotis (assembly GCF_014108235.1). Taxonomy (NCBI): domain Eukaryota; kingdom Metazoa; phylum Chordata; class Mammalia; order Chiroptera; family Vespertilionidae; genus Myotis; species Myotis myotis. The sequence continues at coordinate 42,873,720 of NW_023416335.1, forward strand.
CTTGATCTTGAACGCTGACCGAAGGCACCTCAGCAAGGGATGCCCGTGCCCACCAGGTGTGTCTATCTGCACCTGCTCCTGCCTCAGAACCTGCATTAACCCCCCAAAGGTGATCTCGTAGCTGCACTGGCCTCCATGGGCACAGGGCATCACCACTCCGCCCTCTCACTGTCATCTCACAGGTGCCCACCCTCAGCACCCAGAACACCTAGACACTCACCAAAGGATGTGAGCGCATCAGAGGGGATGTGTGCACATCCTTTGGTGGTGTTAGGCATGCCGGGTTGATGGAAGTGCGGTAGAGAGGTGGGGGGAACTTGTGCACGCTTTGGTTTGCAACTGTTGCAGGCACGGGAGGGTGACAGTGTGCTGGGGGATGTTCGCACGCCAGGGGGGGATGTGCACACCAGAGCCCACTGGCTTTGCAGATCTGCAAACCCCCGTGGTACGGCCAGGAGGATGTCAGTCTGGCCCGGCACAGTGGCTGTCCCTGCAATCCTGCACCTTCTGGGCCAGGAGGCAGATCTTGCACAGCCACTCCAGGGCGCTGATGGCCTGCAGGCGCTACTTCAGCTCAGCCTGCAGGCTCTGCTTGGCGTGCTCACAGCTGTCACCACCACCATGTGGGGAGTACAGGCCACCCTCCGCCAGTCTGCCTCCCCTTCCAGAGGCTCTCTGCGCTGCTCACCTGCCCAGAGTGACTGGGGCTGGGCGGAAGCCAGGTGTCCTGCCCTGCCCAACCCCAGCCGATCTGCCCCAGAGTGAGCTGCCGCCCGCCGGGAAGGGTCACGGATCCGTGTCTTGGTCCTGTGGACAGCCTCAAGCACTGACCCCCGCCCACCAGGTCATGGATCCAGGTCCCAGGACTGGGGATAGCCTCCCGCGCTGCCCCCCGCCCAGCAGGGTCACAGATCTGGGTCCCGGACTGCTAACAGCCTCAAGCACTGCCCCCTGCCCAGCAGGGTCACAGATCGGGTCCCGGGACCATAGACAGCCTTGCCTACTGCCGCCCGCCTTCAGTATGCAAATTAGCCACCATCTTGTTGCTTTAGGGTAGGGATCCCCACTGGGGTGCCTGGCCAGTCTGGGTGAGGGGATGATGGCTGTTTGCAGCTGGTCACACAGCCTTCAGTGTGGGGGTCCCCACTGGGGTGCCTGGCCACTCTGGGTGAGGGGCTGAGGGCTGTTTTCAGGCTGGCGGGTGACTGAAGCTCCCAACCTCTCCTTTTTTTCTTTTTTCTTTTATTCTGGGATTTATTCACCTTCTATGGCTGTCACTGGAGCTGAAAGCCAGCTTTAGCTCTGAGGCTCAGCTCCAGCTCTGAGACCTCGGCTGCTGAAAGCAGGTACTGGGTTTGTATGGTTCTATAATTGAAACACGGTTGCGGTCCTGCTGGCTGAAGCCCTGCTGACTAAAAGCAGGTTTCTGGAGTTTGTTTAGCTTCTATACTTGCAACATTGTTTCTTAGAGTGCAAGCTCAGAGGCCGACAGTGGCAGGCGGGGCACCTTGGCTTCCTCCATCACTGGAGCAAGCAAGCCTCCTGTTCGCTTCAGTGCCTGGCTGCCACCACCATCTTGGTTGGCAGTTAATTTGCATAAAGAGATGCTGATTAGCCAATGGGAAGGGTGTCAGGGTTATGGTCAATTTGCATGTTTCTCTTTTATTAGATAGGATAATTCTGGCTTCTAAAACATATCACATCTTTAAGTTCAGGTGTGCAGCTGTTAACCTCATATTAACCCATAGATGTGAATTTACTGACAATAGTTATTATCAGTTATAATATTTTATACTGTACTAGAGGCCCGGAGCATGGATTCATGCACCAGTGGGGTCCCTCAGCTTGGCCTGTGGGGATCGGGCTGAAACCGACTCTTTGACATCCCCCAAGGGGTCCTGGATTGTGAGAGGGCGCAGGCCAGGCTGAGGGACAGCATCCATGCATGATCAGGGCCTGGGAGGTACCGTGGTTCTGGATTGACCAGACCACAGCAGTAAGCAAACCTACTGGTTGGAGCATCTGCCCCCTGGTGATCAGTGCATGTCATAGTGACTAGTCGAAAGGTCAAAGGAATGGTTGGGCACTTAGCATATTAGGCTTTTATTATATAGGATTAGAGGCCCAATGCATGAAATTCGTGCAAGTGTAGGCCTTCCTTCCCCTGGCTGCCGGCACCACCTTGCCTCTGGCACCTGGGACCTGGACTTCCCTCTGGCCACTGCCAGGCCCCAGGACCCGGGCTTCCTCACAGCCCTGGTTTTGTCCGGAAGGTCGTCCGGTCTAATTAGCATATTATGATTTTATTATTATAGACTAGAGGCCCGGTGCATAAAATTCATGCATGGGGGGGGGTGCTGTGTCCCCTCAGCCCAGCCTGCAACAACACAAGCATTCTGCGCCTGGCCTGGCCAGAGGCCCTCCATGGCCAGGTGCAGAACACTTGCCTTGTCACCGGGGTGACTACACAAGCATTCTCTCCCCTCAGCCACTCCGTGCCTGCTGCCCAGAGGCCCTCTGCGGCCCAGGTGGAACGCTTGCCTCGTCGCCATGGCAATGAAGCAAGCATTCTGCCAGGCTGCTCTCACTGCCCGCTTTCAGTGACTGCATCCCCGGGACTAGGGGACTCTGGTGGTGCTGAGAGGACTGGGCGCTGCCAACTTGTGGTTATGGGTGCCACCATTTTGTGACAGAGTGATGGTTAATTTGCATATTACCCTTTTATTAGATAGGACTAGAGGCCCGGTGCACAAAATTCATGTGGGGGGGGGGTGTTCCCTCAGCCCAGCCTGCACCCTCTCCAATCTGGTACACCTCGGGGGATGTCTGACTGCTGGTTTAGGCTAACTGACTCTGCCTGCCAGCCTGATTGCCCCTACCTTGCCCCCTTGCCAGCCTGATTGCCCCTAACTTGCTCCCCTACCAGCCTGATTGCCCCTAACTTGCTCCCTTGCCAGCCTGATCACCCCTAACTGCCTCTGTCTCAGCCCCAGGCCTAAGCCCCATTCTGGCCTCCCTCTGCGGGAGGCAACCTGGCGGATCAGAGGAAGGCACTGCCCCCATTACCCCACTGCTACTGACACTGCTGACCTGAGCCTTGGCCCTCACAGCTGCTGAAGCTTTGTCCGGAAGGACATCCAGAAGGTCGTCTGGAAGACAGCTTCCCTAATTAGCATATTACCCTTTTATTAAAATAGATTATTGATATAGAACAAGGTATCCTTTTTTTAAACAGTCATTCTAAATCATGTAAGCAACAGATTTTCATGAACAAGTCAGTATAATCAATTATACAACTCTGAATAATTACAACCACAAATTTGTTAAAGGATTGCAAAGCTTAAAGAAAGCTATATTGAGCTAAAAGAGAAAGGCTTCTATTTTCTATGATTTTTTATTAGTCAAGACTGTGGTTATCTAGGTGCAATCTACATAAATATGTATGGACATCTCTTTAAAATAATCAGTATTAGTAAGAATATTTTTAAAAGATTGATAGGCTTTATTTTTATCCAAAAGAAATGCATAATTTTAAAAAATTCACATAGTCTTTCATTTGAGGTACAGAATTTAATAGAGGATGGAATGTTACTTTTTAGGCACAATACGTAGAACAATATTAATGGAATATATTAAAAAACACAACACTACATATTAGGAAGCCATTATTCATTATCATAATTCTTTAAAATATAAGTTTCTGTAGTAAGACTCCCTTTTCATGCAAAAGAAAGCCGTGTTTTAAATAAATGAGAAAACTCCTTAGGTAAACACGTTAGGTTCTGCTTTCATTAGATAAGATGAGCATGAACTGACTATTTAGCTAATAGTTCTTTGCTTATACAAGGCACACAAACTATTAATGGAAAAATTCAGACCTGTACACCACCTACCTAGCAAACTCCCATCTCTTTACTATAAATTATTAACTCTAGTATAATTGGAAATCTAAATAAATTCCCTGGTGATTACAGATTACAGTCACAAATCCAAAAAACTATAACACAATGTAGCTTTCTCTAGGAATATTAATTATTCCAATTCTAGGCAGCTCAATAGTCAAAATTCAGCCCCCAGCTGGCTAATATGTACAGCCTAGGCATTTACCAGCAGGCTGCTGCATTAGTAACAGCACGATTCCATTTCACAGAAGAATACTGCAAATGCTATGTATAAATGATTCCCTCTAGAAGAGTCCTTAAGGCATAAGTGTTTATCCCCTCGAATGTTCAGGCTAACTTGCTCCACAGGGTGTCATCAGGATTAATTCTGAGGAAAGCAAACAAAAGGTATAATGTATTCTGAACAGAGTAACGAGAAACAGGGTTCCTAAAGTTTAGAATTTTCACATTTGAGAATACAAGAAAATCTACTGATGAAAGGGTCCATGGCTTCAGTCCTTATTTCCAAGACAGATTCAGATTCTGGATTATAGGTCAGCATCTTTGAAATCAGCCTCCTTTTAGGGGAATAACTAATGCCCAGAAATAAGTTTCTTTCTGAGAATTTTCCAAACTACATCATTATTTCCTGTAATTTGAGTATCTGATGGGTACCTTTTATGATTTGTAAATTATACATCAATAAAACTTTTCAAAAATCCATCAATGGATGGATAGATAGATGAATACATAAATGGATAACAGGCGTGTAATGGAAATAACACTACAGTAAAATGTTAACAGAAGCCCAGCCAGTATGCCTCAACTTCAACCTATGAAAAGTTCACTTTCAGTCAGGGTACATGCCCAGGATGCCTCCTCGATCCCTGTTAGGGGGAGTGCAGGAGGCAACAGATCAAAGATCTCTCACATCATTGATGTTTCTGTCTCCCTCTCCCTTCCTCTCTGAAATCAATAGAAATATTTTTAATGTTAATAGAAGAACTTGGGCAGTTGGTTTAGCAGTATTCACTACAAAATACTTTCAATTTTTCTGTATGTTTGAAAATTTTCTTGATAAAATGTTGAGGAGGAATAAAAATATAACTGGCATCATGTCTACAACATACTTTAAAAACAATTCAGAAAAAAAGAAATCGGGTTGAAGGTGATCAAGTAACAATTTATACCATTTCTGTAACCTTTCTGTAAATGTGAAGTTGTATCAAAAGACAGTAAACTTGGGGAAAATTTTGGGCAGAAATTAATGTTTGAAGGGCTTTTACTTTTTAAGGGAATTATATTACCTTAATGTCTTCCTGAGGTATATGATCTCCTGGTCTCTCCACACCACACTAGCTCTCTGCTCCCTTCCCCCCCAAACACATACAATGGACTTCTTGTTATAAAATAATAATCCTATATAACAAAGCGGTAATATGCAAATTGACCATCACTCCAACACACAACATGGCCACCCCCATGTGGACACAAGATGGTTGCCACAAGATGGCCTGCAGGGGAGGACAGTTGTGGGGGAACCAGGCCTGCAGGGGAAGGCAGTTGTGGGGGAACCAGGCCTGCAGGGGTGGGCAGTTGGAGGCAACCAGCCCAGCAGGGGAGGGCAGTTGGGAGGCGACCAGGCCTTCAGGGGAGGGCCGTTGCGAGCAACCAGGCTGGCAGAAGAGGGCAGTTAGGGGCAATTGGGCTGGCAGGGGAGCAGTTAGGCGTTGATCAGGCTGGCAAGGGAGTGGTTAGGGACAATCAGGCAGGCAGGCAGGCAGGCAGGCAGGCGAGTGGTTGGGAGCCAGCAATCCTGGATTGTGAAAGAGATCCAAGATTGGAGAGGGTGCATGCAGGCTGTGCTGAGGGACACCCCACTCCCTGTGCACAAATTTCATGCACCGGGCCTCTAGTAATAATAATACTACCCATCACAAATCTATGATTAAGGGTAGATTTATATGGGCAACAGCCAATTGGAGAAAATTTTGAATGGAATGTATTAAGTAAATATAAATAAATGCACAATCTCAATAGCCATTCTTTAAAAAAAAAAATAAAACACCTGCCATCAGTATGTTTTTGTTTTTTTTTTTACTTTTGTGTAGAGATGGGAAATTGAATTTTTCCTTGAGGGCAGTTTGTATTGGCTAAACACAGGAAAAAACACACACACTTTTAATTAGCTTCTTGTTATGCAAGACTGAAGCAAAAATCATTTTCAGGAACCCAGAGACCAGAAACAAAAAAGAGGTCTGCATCATAATGCAAAAAAGTCTCCAGGATGTGGGTAGAGATGGACCTTCTTACTCTCCATTTTCTGGGGCTTTTATACTAGGAACACCTGCTATTTCCCCATCTCTGCCTAGCTGACGGGATCCTGAAATCCCAGTAGGAAAGAGATGGTAAAAGAAGTCCCTTTAAGGAGGGCTGTAATTGCCCTATCTGGGAATTGTGGACCGTATGCTGTGGAGAGAGCTTAGTAGTACATAGGTTTCTGAGAAGAGCCTAGACTTTGAACTCACACTAATTTTAAATGTGGAAATGTGTTTACAAGCCTTCCGTTAAGCTGTATAAAGCGGCCGATCCTGGACTTAGCTGTATGGGGGACACCTAGGCCTGGGCCTGGGCCCACCTTTGCTTGAAGCCCAGGGAAGCCTTCATCTGGAGGGAAACCCTGGCTGACACAACAAGCGGGGTCCTCAAGGCAGCCAAGCAGGAACCCAGAGCGGGACTTGGGTGCGATTTCACGTGTAAATTTCCCAGAAAGCGCCCTAGCTGGTTTGGCTCAGCGGAAGAGCATCAGCCTATGGACTCAAGGGTTCCAGGTTCGATTCTGGTCAAGGGCATGTACCTTGGTTGTGGGCAAATACCCAGTAGGGAGTGTGGAGGAGGCAGCTGATCTATGTTTCGTTCTCGTCGATGTTTCTTACTCTCTATCCCTCTCCCTTCCTCTCTGTAAAAAATCCATAAAATAAATTTTTTAAAAAATTCCCAGAAAGCTGAGGAAAAGAGTTCCCTGTGACCAGGGAGCAGAGGTAAGATGCCCTGAGTGCAGATACATCAGGGTGGGCTGTGGGCAAGCTACAGCATAACCACAACAAATGTGTCCAGGCCAACACTATAGTTAATGTGATTTTCCAGAAAAATATGGTACTAATGATACCATTGTAATTAACCTAGTTATTAATAATAAGGAGCAAAGAGAAGGCCAGATGATATAGGCATGTCATTTTGATACCATCATAACTTAACCTAGTTATTAATTAAGAGGTAGGGAGCAAATAGAAGGTCAAATATTATAGCCATTTGTGCTGCTTTACCAGGAGGCTGTGGTTTAGATGCATACCCAGTAAAGATTGGGTACATAGGGAAGGTACTTGTCTGTCAGTCACACCTGGGAGCAGGTCACTGACCAGGATAGGAGTAGCCACTGCAAAGGTGCGAAATTTGAGATATTTAATCTCCTAAAGCAGTGGTTCTCAACCTTCCTAATGCTGTGACTCTTTAATACAGTTCCTCATGACCCCTAACCATAAAATTATTTTTGTTGCTACTTCATAACTGTAATTTTGCTACTCTTATAAATTGTAATGTAATTATCTGATATGCAGGATGTATTTTCATTGTTACAAATTGAACATAATTAAAGCATAGTGATTAATCACAAAAACAATATGTAATTATATATGTGTTTTCTGATGGTCTTAGGCAACCCCTGTGAAAGGGTCGTTCGACCCCCAAAGGGGTCGCGACACACAGGTTGGCGACCCACAGGTTGAGAACCACTGTCCTAAACAAAGGAGTTTGTGTTCTTGGTTTGCACTCCTGGCTTGTGTGGCTCTCAGCTCCGGCAGTCACCCACATGCCCCTCAGCCATGTGAACTCCACATACAGTGGACTAATGGACTGCAAATAGCCTAATGCTAACCCAGACCCAACTCCACCATGGAATGGAAACTCTGGACACTGGCTTCGCTTCTAGTGCTACTGATTCCCCAGCTACACTTCTTCCAGGACTGGATTAAGGGAAATGGGACTTCGGAAATGAAGGGATGTAATGCCACAAAAATAAAGCTTTCTATCACATCCCATCCTCCCGTGGGGGCTTCCAGAAAAGCTTATTCCGGTGGTACCCCGAGAACCCCACTCCCACTAACAATGGAGAAAGACCATCCTCACATTTCTCCAATAATAATTTGGGCAGCTTTGCAGCTTTACTTTCTCCCAGGGAGCCACCGGTCTATTCCCCACAGATCCCTGTGGGAGGGGACTGGACAAAAGGAAGATAGACCTCTTCCTAATAAAGTTGGGTGGTTTCGTAAAGGTGCTTTATGTCAATCACACCTGGGAACAGGTCATTGGCCAGAAGAGTCATGGCTACTACGAGTGCAAGAAGATTTAGGATATTTAATCCCCTACACCAGGGGTGGGAAACTCTCAGCCTGCAGACCATGTATTGCTCACAAAATCATTTGATCTGGCCCTGCCAAGGCATGAGTTAAACGTTTGACCAAATATAGCAGGCTAATTTTTAGGCTGATAATTTTGTATGGTCCATGAATGATGTTATAAACATCCAAATGGCTCTTGGCAGGAAAAAGTTTCCCCACCCCTGCAAAGGAGTTCATTCTTTTGGGCTCTGTTGCTCTTGGTCCCTCATGGTTGACTTCTGGCTTGCTGGGGAATCACTCTTCTGCTTCTGGCATTTTCACACGTGGCCCACAGCATGTGGCTCGCCACACAATGAACTAATGCACAGTAACTAGCCTGATGGGCCCAGCGGAAACATTGATGGACACTGGCTCTGCTTCTAGCTCTACTGAATTCCCAGCTGCACTTCTTCCAGAACTGGATGAAGGGAAAGTGGGCTTTAGAAACACAGGGATGTAATTTTAGGCAAATAAAAGTCACTCATCCTCCCCTGTGAGTCTCAGAAAATTCTTGTTTCTCAAGATATCATAAGGACTCCACCCCCAGCACTCAGTGGGAAAAGGAATACTCAAAATCCTCCAATAACACATTGAGATTGCGTGTTTAGTACTTCAATTCAATAAAAAATATTAGAGCTAGAAGAAGTCGGGAGCTTATCTAGATAATCTTCTTATTGTAGTGGTAATAGTAATACCAGATAACATGTTTAGAGTGCTTCTGTGTCAGGCATTGTTCTATGTACTTTACATATATTAACTCTCACAATCCATCCAGTAACCTTGTGATATAAGAATTACACTATTTCCACTTAATAGAGAGCAAAATTGAGACACAGAGAGGATGAGTTACTTGCCAACATTATGCATCTACCAAGTCAAAGGTAAGAGAGTGAGGCAAAAGCAGGTTAAATCACATATTGAAGTATACCTGTATACAGACAAAAACAGTTCCATAGGCCATGCATGTGATTCTGATTCAAATATCCCTGTAATCTACTGATCACATTATGCAAACCAAATTAATTCACTTCATAGATGTAAATGCAAAACAATTCACCATGAAATGTACACACTGGCAAATGCCCATTTCACAAAATCACCATTATTCGGTACTGAAAATGTTGGTCTGAATGAAGACAAGTTGTAATTGTAGTACAGGAAATTCCAGTGTAATATATAAATTATCAAATTCATCTTTTATTGTGGAAATTTCGAAATGTTTTTGTTCCTACAGCTTACTAAATTAGACGAAAGAGAGGAAGAAATAAGGAAAACTGATGACAGAAATACACATTCTATATTGTTCCTGGTTTGCCTAAGAAATTTGTACAGTGGCAAGAGAAAGTCACTTTTTATGTTTTTTATCCTCACCCAAGGATATGTTTTTACTTAGAGAGAGAGAGAGAGAGAGAGAGAGAGAGAGCGAGAGAGAGCCTCCAGTATGTGCCTGACCTGGAATAAAAACGGAAACCTTTTGGTGTATGGGAGGACGCTCCAACCAACTGAACCACCCGGCCAGGGTGAGAAAGGCACTTCTTTTCTGAGAACAAATGATACACAGTTTCCCATTTCTTCCTTTTAAAGTGAACTGCTAATGTAAGTTAGTCCTGGTCCTGTGCACGGTTGACATGTCCGCTCCTGAATCCCCTGTGCCTGTCCTAGACTTCTTTCCCTCCCCTAATGCAGGGAAATAAAATTTAATTTGGAAGTGCTTCCTCAAAATCTTGTAAAGTAATAGATGCATCTGTGTTACTTAATCAAGGGTTTCATAAATCTCTTTAGGGGAAATTGCTTAAAGAAACAAAAAATATTAAGGTACAGAAATAAAAGAAATAGCAAAGCCAAAGCCAATATTTACTTCATTATACAGTTTCCTATGAGAGTGAACAATTGTCTACTGTCTCCGCACTTAGCAATGTAATTTTAGCATGTAAACACTGCTGAAGTACTGAAATGCCGGGTCAAAATGAAAACTAGCTCTTTATGTCTAACTGAGTGGCTCCTTTTCTAAAAATATATATTTTTATTGATTTCAGAGAGGAAGGGAGAGGGAGAGAGAGAGATAGAAATATCAATGATGAGATAGAATCTCTCCTGCACACCCCCACAGGGGTTTGAGCCCACAACCGGGGCATGTGCCCTGACTGGGAATCAAACCATGACCTCTTGGTTCACAGGTTGATGCTGAACCACTGAGCCACGCCAGCTGGGATGAATGACTCCTTTTTGTCAGGCTGAGAAAACCTTGAAAATTTGTAAGTTCACTTATCATTACAAATATCAACGTTGAGGTTTCTTTCCACAACACATACCAGGCAAAGTGAATGCACATTAATATCTTAAACTTCTCTGTAAACCTTTAACCTTGCCCATAGAAAGGACTTTTCTTCCCTAACAGGAGAAAAGTTGAGAAGCAAATTGTCATTTTCTTTTCATGATTTGATTTTAACCACCCTTAAAAATACTGAAAAAAAAAGTGTTGCCCCAAAATGAATTTCATTTGTTTAATCAAAGTCTTGTTAAAGAACTAGGTTAGATTTTAAAGTCTAAACATAAAATGCATTATCCTTTGGGACAATAATTTTCAAGCTTTTTGATCCTGGGACCTCTTTATACCCTTAATAATTATCAAGGACCACAGAAAGCTTTCCTGTATCTAGGCTATATTGCAAAAGAAATTACAACTGAAAAGCCGAAACCGGTTTGGCTCAGTGGATAGAGCGTAGGCCTGGGGACTGAGGGGTCCCAGGTTCGATTCCGGTCAGGGGCATGTACCTGGGTTGCGGGCACGTCCCCAGTGGGGGATGTGCAGGAGGCAGCTGATCGATGTTTCTCTCTCATCGATGTTTCTCTCTCATTGATGTTTCTGACTATCTCTCTCCCTTCCTCTCTGTAAAAAATCAATAAAATATATTTTTAAAAAAAAGAAATTACAACTGAAAAGTATTTAAACAGATAACTGGAAAAGCACACATTCCATTATCCTTCAGAGTAATGATGTCCCACATATCACATGGGTAGCGCCTCTAGAAAACTCCACCGTATGTCATGAGAGGATGAGAATGAGAAAGAATAAATGGTGTCTTAGAATTAGTATGAAAATAGCTTTAATCTTACCCTAAAAAATGGTCTCAAGCACCTCCAAAGTTCCCTAGAGAAGACTATGAGAACAGGTGGTATATATAGTATTAAATAACGTCATTTCGACTTTAAAACTGAAGCATTAAAAATGAATGTTATTAGTCACCCCACCAAAAAAACAATTTCAAACCCACTCTACCCCACTTAATGTTTGTTTCTTTCATGCTGTTGTTATCTCAAAATAATCAGTGGCAATAAGGACTGACCCTTGAGAGGAAAGGTCACTGGCTATTGGTTGCCTACTAATATTCATTGTCACCTTTCATAAGAGAACTTCTGAATTTCAGCTCAAGACATGCTCACCCAGCACAAGGCTGTATTTCTAAGAAATCTTTGCAATGTAATGTGCCCATGGGACTAAGAGCTGGACAACTAGATGTTAAACAGATGCATATCACTCCTGAATTGTACCTTTAAACAGACTGGGGGGCTCTCCTGGCCTTTTTCTCTCACCACCGGTGGGAAGATAGCAATGTGGCAACCACCGTTTTAGAATGTCAGAACCACCCCCTGGGTTCTCAACTGCTCACTGCTGGGTTGTTATGTGATAGGGTACTTGGCGCCTATTTTATTTTAGCCTCTTGTCTCTTAGCTTCTAACTACTATAAGAATGTCCACGGTAAAGCAGGTCTCTCTCTCTCTCTCTCTCTCTCTCTCTCGTCCATAATGTTTATTACATTTTTAAAAATTCAGAACCAATAAGAAGGGGATATATACAGAATATTGAGTCCCATGAGAGAGCATGAGAGAGGAAAAGTGAGTAGTATATATTTATTGTTTAGATAGTTAATACTTGTGTTCTCAACATCAGCTTAATAGCAGTAACAAATATTTATTTGGGGTCAGAAATACGGTTGGACACTCTTAATCAGTTTGCTAGGATATTGATCTCTTTAGTACCCTGGGGTACCTTTCCCTATAAAATAAAGGAAAGCCCCCATTAAAGTGGTTAAAGCCCTATAATACTGCATTAAATACTGTTTTTCTGGTCTCTGGGTTCTTTTTTGAACATCTGAACAAATTCAGAAATGCTCTCCAAAAAAAAAAAAAGGGGGGGGGGGGTGCATAGCTCTATCTACATATGTGCTAAAGCCCTCCTCTGTGAGAAGTTGGGCTGCCTACCCGCAAGGGTGACAGCAGGTTTGACATCCACTGTTCCTGGACAGTGGACTCCGCCTGCCTGACAGCCACAACGCTGCTGCTCTGCCTAAAGTCAACAGGACCTAGCAGAAGCTACTCCAATAGCGTAGAGCCCGAGGGTTACAGCACAGCTTCCCAAACACCAATCCTGCCAACTCACGCCAAGGTGCCCAGCTGCCTTAGTAAAATGGAGAACAATAAAGACAAATGTAGTATTTTATCAAGCTAATGTTTCATCTATAAGTGTGCTATTTAGTCTGAGATTATGTCCTTCCTATGAAATAGAGTCGATGATTAATGTAGTAACCTATTTTTAAAATGCATTTTCTTAAAAAATAATTTTTTAAAGGGCAGCCCTATGCCAGTTTCCAGATTTTTAAATTGAATCCTTAAGTCTAAACATGAGAAACTTCTCTAGGGTCTACAATTTTTTCTTTTTTTTTTCTTTTTTTTAATATATGACAGGGATGCCTGCCCAATATTACAGCAACCTCATAATGAAACAACCTAAGCAAACATGACATTGAGGGAGATAGTCGTAATTAACACTTGCATATCACTTTATTATTGACAAAAAAAATGTTTGCATGTGCCCAGTCAGTGTGTCTCAAAGATTGAGCACAGACCTATGAACAAGGAGGTCACAGTTCAATTCTGGTCAGGGCATGGGCCTGGGTTGCCAGCTCCATCACCGGTAGGGGGCATGCAGGAGGCAGCCGATCAGTGATTTTCTCATCATTGATGTCTCTATCTCCCTCTCCCTTCCTCTCGGAAATCAATAAACATATATTTTAAAAAAAGAAAAGGAAAGTGAGATACCTCTCTCCTCGCATGTGAGGACACAGAGAGAAGGCAGGCATATGCCAGTGAGGAAGAGAGCCCTCCCCAGAAACTACACTCCCTCCACCCAACTTTAATCTTGGACTCATCAGCCTCTAGACCCGTGAGAAAATATATTTCTGTGGGTTTTTTTTTAAGTCACCCAGAGTATGGTATTTGTTATGGCAGCCCAAGCTGACTAAGGGATAAGCCTTCAACAATTTTAAATTGCCTCTTAAAGTAATATGAGCCCTAACCGGTTTGGCTCAGTGGATAGAGCCTCGGCCTGCAGACTCAAGGGTCCCGGGTTTGATTCTGGTCAAGGGCATGTACCTTGGTTGCGGGCACATGCCCAGTGGGGAGTGTGCAGGAGGCAGCTGATCGATGTTTCTCTCTCATCGATGTTTCTGACTCTCTCTATCCCTCTCCCTTCCTCTCTGTAAAAAAATCAATAAAATATATTTAAGAAATAATAATAATATGAAATTTAACTGTAGACTTCAAATGTCATAATCAAGTCTCTTTTCTAAGCTATTCCTCCCCATCATTCTTAAAACTCATACCAGCAAAAATGAAATCACAGAAAGCCCTATATCTGATTGTAATTTCAGGTCTCCATAGAACAACAGTTTTATAAAAGAAACAAAAATTAGTTTACACACATCATAGCACATTATTTCTCCCACTTGAAAAATCTTCTTCTTCTTTCATTACTGTTTTTTTTTTAAAATATATTTTATTGATTTTTTACAGAGAAGAAGGGAGAGAGATAGAGAGTTAGAAACATCGATGAGAGAGGACCATCAATCAGCTGCCTCCTGCACATCTCCTACTGGGGATGTGCCCGCAACCCAGGTACATGCCCTTGACCGGAATCGAACCTGGGACCTTTCAGTCCGCAAGCCGACGCTCTATCCACCGAGCCAAACCAGTTTCGGCTCATTACTGTTTTTAATAAAAATGGATGCCCTCCCTCTCCATTAATGTAAGTCTCAGACCTCAAAAAACTTGGGTCTACCACTGAACGGGTGATCTATTTTGACAGTGATTTTTTTTCCAATTAGTATTATGTAGTATGTGTATTTACTCTGATTATAACACAAATCTAAAGGTGCATCTGTGAGTACACAACACCGGAAATAGAAGAGCATGCAATGCAGTTGTTCTTCTAGTCAGGCTAGAGATAAAGGATGAAAAAACACATACAAGCAACGCTAAGTTAATGGCAAGTCTAATGCTCCAAGAAAATGTGATTTATTAGTGATTCAGTAAAACTCTGGCCAACAAGTGTGCATTTAAGCAAAAAGGCATCAATCTAGCTTGCTGACTGAAAAAGAAGAAAAAATTTGCTAGCAAATTCTGCAGCTTGTGGATCAGAGACTTCCTTAACATAGGGCAAGTAACTATACTCTCAAGAAGGCATGCAGTATGGAGATGACATTAAGCTGATGGATTTTAAACTTTATCCCGCAAACCAAAGCTCTGGGGAGATGCAATAGTACACAGCAGGCATGGATGATAATTATCACAACTTAGATGCAGCTTTCAAAATACATGTGGACTAGAGGCCATCCTAAGACACTGAGAAGATGGCAATAATTGATGGGAATAAAAAACAAAAAGCCTTAACACTACCAAAGAATGGTGCTTGGTTAAAGCAGTCATTCTGAAAGGATGCTCCATTGACGAGGTGCATCACCTGGAAAGTTTTAGGAATGCATATTCTCAGGCCCCAGCACAAGCCTACTGACCTCTAAGAGTGAGGCCCAACAATCTGCACCTTAACCAATCCTGAGAGTGATTCTGATACATACTCAAGTTTGAGAAACACTGAAATAACTAACGGCATGGAATAATGTCTCCTTAGAGAACCCATTAATAGAGATTTAAGTCCTATCATAACAGACAATTCACATTTCCTCCCAATATTTTCATGATAGTCAAAAATGTATAGTAAGCACTGCCCAGGGTTTGTCATTTCAAGTAGATTTCCTTGGAGGAAAATTAATTTGATATTAAAAGAATAAAGCTGTACCACATGGATGAACCCCCAAAACATTATGCTAATCTAAAGAAACCAGGTGCAAAAACACTACATAGTTTATGATTCTGTTTATAGGAAATGTTCAGAAAAGGAAATCTATGGGGACAGAAAGTGGATTAGTTGTTGCCTGGAGCTGGGGTTAGAGAGTAACAGGAACTGACTGTGAACAAACATGTGGGATCTTTTGGGAGTAACGGAAGTGTTCTAAAATTGGATTGGGATGATGATTGTACAACTCTATAAATTACTAAAAACAACTGAATTGTGTACATAAGACCTAAATTTTACAGTATGTGTGTTAGTTTTCTGGGGCTGCCATAACAAAGTGTCACTAACTGGATGGCTTTAAAATACACAAATTTATGGTCTCAGTTTTTGAGTCTAGATTTCAAAACCAAGGTGATGGCAGGTCCATGTTCCCTTTAAAACATGAAGTCATCCTTCTGTACCTCTTCTTAGCTCCTGGTATATCTCCAATCCTTGGCATTCCTTCATTGTCACATGCCATCTTTTCTATGTGTGTCATTATGTTTTCTTATAAGGATACTAATCATATTGCATTAAGGGCCCACTCTACTCCACTATGGCCTCATCTTAACTAATAATATTTGCAATGAACCTATTGCCAATTAAGGTCAAATTTGATTTACTGGGGCTTATGACTTCACCATACTTTTTTGGAGGGGAAGCAATTCAACCTAAACAGTATGCAAAGTATACCTCAATAATTCTGTTGAACATAAAATTTTAAAAGAGTTCCACACAAAATTTAATATGATCCTTGAACATGCGCCATTAAAAACATCTTTCATAAAGATGGTATTCTTAACAATCAATTTCTTATTTATTATTCATTTCCTAAAAAGACATACCATGGGAATCCATACCCCTGAACTCAGTATGGCTAGAAAAGGACATTTACTACCTGAAGAACAATAGATCAGATATCAGTAGATAAAGTTTCATTCCCACAGTTAGCAGTAGAAAAGAATGAGCAGAGAATGAAGGAAATAGCAAAGAACCTGAGTACTTTTTTGAAATTACTGTTCAGCCTCAATTGGTGTCTGTAGCTGTGTTAGGGGGAAGAAGTTCCTATTAAAACACAGCCACAATTTGCAGAAGGAGCCAGGAATTACACAAAGAAGCAAGTGGCTCTAAGCTCTGCTAATGAACTAGGTCAAGGTTGCTCCATTTAAACCAGTCCCTCATGCTTTATTCTCTCATTTCATCCATTTACAAGCTTTGTTATGTATTTGTTTAATTTTTGTTTTTATTGTAATTGCTTCTGTGGTTGGTTTTAAAAATTTCGTCTTTGTAACAGATCTATTCCCATTAAAATAAAATTTAAATTTGGGTTTACTTTTTAAAGTTTTCAAAATAACCAATTCCATCAGGATTGGGGAGTATGGGTAAGTGGAGAACACATACCACCATGCCCTGCACAAATACAACCATTGCTAAAACTTACTAAATAAATGAATGCTGTTGAAGGAGGGCCTACATCATGGAACCTAGCTCATTATCCATAATATGTCTAGTTATGATTGCAGAACCGTATCCCCTTTAGCAGGTTATTTTTAACAATTTCTTTCACAACACTATCCTTTCTAACATTTTTGATAATTTACTTATGTTTATCGCATACCATCTGTTTCCCTGAATATAATGTAACCTACCAGAGCATCAATCTTTGTCTATTTTTTCACTGATGAATATCTGAAGTGCTGAGAAAAGTAAATGGCATACAACATACACTCCAGAAAAATCTATTGACATTATTCAATAGCCTTTCTATTATGAGCTGAAATATCCTAACCTCTTCTCCTGCCTCCTCCACCACTTCAGATAACTTCTGACTTTGACCTGATAGGGCCAGGACAATTTCATCTTCATTGACCTGCTATTTCTTTAACATCTTAAGCCTTCTTACATGGTTAGAGGTTCAATGCACAATTTACTTTTCCCTCTGTAGTCATGAGGTATAAGGAACTTAACATAAAAGCAAGAGCACAGAACTTTTTTGAGGTCTCATAGTTCAACACAGAGCAAAACTGTTCTGAAAATAAAAGCTCTGGCTTAACAAAGCTTTTACTGAGATCTAAAGGTTCCATCTTAAAGACCAAATACAAAAGCATTCCTATTCAACTAATCTTCACAAGCCAATTAGATTCACTTTCTCTTAGAATGTATATCTTTCTATACATTTTATTTCTCTATGAAATAACACCAAGTTTCTAAATACTCTTTGAAGGCTAAGAACATATACCAGTAGTTCTCAAACTGCTACCTGCACGAGACATCAGAAGGGCTTATTAAATAAAACAGAGTTCTGGGTCTTATCTCCAAAGAATGTCATTGTGTAGGTCTGTAAGTTATCTAGTGATGCTAATGCGGATGAATCTGGAGCCACAGTTTGTGACGCACTAGTAAACATAATTCCCAAGCTGTTTTTCTTTTACCTCCTAGAGTCTCCTAGATTTCTCATGTGAAAGGGCACATCCACAATGACTCTGAAAGAAACCCTTCTCAAGTTAAAAAGAAAAAGCACTACAAATGCATAAGCTATCAATCCCCACCCAAATCCCTTGAGAGTACACAGAAAGCCCCTTAAGGGACTTCTTGAAAGTCTATAGGTATCTCTTCAGTCTCTTTTAATGGAACTTGTACCACCTTTATGATGAACAAACAGCAAACACCTGGGACAGCTCTGAGCCAGTGAAAGGAGCCCAAGTAGTTGATTCTGATTGCGGTCCTTGGCCCAGCTTCGGCTTGAAGTCACAATTATCCTGATTCCAAAATGACAGTGATAATGTCAACTCTGCATGGCTATAATTAGAGCATGAAAAAAATGGGGGGGGGGGGGGACTAACTTTTTAAAAAGTAGATGGAAGTGAGAGCAGTGAATCAATAATTTAATTTTCTGTAGTTTTATTTGTGACTAAACTGAATCATCTGCTCGTTGGTCCCCCAGAAATTATCTTATCACCCAAAACCTTTGTTTCCTTCTCATCTAAGGTAGTGAAAAACTATTGATGAAAGGTTATCATGTAACCCACAAGTTTTAGGCCACCCAATTAGCTTAACTTAAAGAACCATGATGATCAGTAAACTAAATTTTCCAACACTTTCTTCATATTTCAAAGATAAATTTAAGTCATTTTATTAAATCAAAATAATCAAATGCTGCCTTATATGCTTATTTTCTCAATGCAGAGTCTAATACCAACTATAGTATCACATCTTGAAACATTTATTGGAATATCAATAAATTTCTGAAAGTTCTAAATTCATAAGAGGCATAAAATTATATAAAACAAGTTCTTAATATTGATTTTCTGGTGTATTAAAATTTTAAGCGAACCAATTTCAACTCCAATAATGAAAACAAGATTTCCCTCCATGCAAATTTACCAGGAATCAAAACATTCTAAATTTAATTTTCATGTATGGATAGCTAATCAGTAGCATTACAGCATTTAAACTGGAGCAGCAATAAGATGAGTGTGTGTGTTTTCTGAGTGGGGAGAGCTGAACTTGTGCGGAGGAAGTTGGAGAGAGGTGGCAGTGATGAGCAACTCTGTTCAGCTATTTTAGTGTTGGGCAGAGCAGTGATCATAAAAGCATATCATTATACTCCTTGAAAGAAATAGGGTTTCTTTTTGCATATTTAAATGCATTAAAATGTACATAAAGTAAAATTTGCAAATCTTAAGTATCTGATACTATAACTATAACCATAATTACATAGGTAGATAGATAGATGATAAATAGATAGATGATTGATAGATAGAAAATCTCACCTATACATTAAACTTTTAATCACCCCAGAAAGATCTTGAGGGCCTTTTTGCTGTTAATGGCCACAGACACTAGACAATTATGTCCCTTGTTCAATCTCCCATTCAGTACAGGGCAGGGTTTTGTTTTTCTCCAATGTTCATATTAAAACTAGTAGAGGCCCATTTCACGAATTCATGCATGGGTGGGGTCCCTCGGCCTGGCTGGCAATTGGGGCCAATTGGGGCCATCTCGCCCAGTCCTGATCAGGGCCAGCTGACCAGGGTGGGAGGGATTACGGGAGGTTGGCTGGCCACGGGGAGGGGTCTAAAGGTTAGCCAGCTGCGGAAGAGTTCATTGTGGGTCAGTGCACATCATAGCGACTGGTTGAACAGTCAACCAGTTGTAACGGTTTTGCTTAGGCGTTCATATATATTGATATGTCATGGGTTCATAGGTGACTCAAATGCTTGATTCATACTTCACAATTTTTTAAAAAAAACCTACAAAAAAACAAACTCTGTAGATATTGAAAATTTGTATATCCCAGATTTTAACATATTGGAAATCAACATCAGGACTCTCATTAAGCCAACAATTTTCACTAATTTAATTATAATATAAATTTATAGTTAAGTCCTATTGTTTCTTTCTGTTTTCTGTGTTGTTGTTTTTTTGTGTAATGTTTCTTTTGAAAGAATTGATTCCTATTGTAAATAATTTTAAAACTACTGTTTTACAACTTACCTGAAACAAGTAAACAAAAAAAATTGATCTTCTTGGTAATTATTTCCACCACTGGCAAATTCACAATTCCAGGAGGCAATTCCACTGGGAAAAAGTTCTTTATTATATGTAGAAATCTTCCTCCCTATTAATATCCACACATTCAGCTCTGTTTCTACTTCACCTACGCCACAGAGCAATACAGAAAAGAGTTACTTTCCTAATACAGTACCCAAAAATATTTTCTTGCTCTCATAAATTTTCATGTTTTCATGTTCTAAAATGATTATTTATACAATACCTTTGCATTTTGTAAATCAACATAGTAACTTTGCACAATACAGAAACATAACTGCAGTAACACTGAAGTCTGCCCACGTAATATGAACCACAAGCAGCAGATTGAATTAATGTGTAGTAGTTATTCACTAGTTCTTACTAATGATAATTATGTAATGTTAGTGATAATGATTTAATGACAGTATAATTAAAATTCAACCGTCATTCCACAACCAAAAATGCCAGCATTCACTTATACACATTCAACCTTAATTAGGTCCCTAATTAATACAGAATTGCACTTTAAAAATATTTATGTCTCATATTTTACTGGACAGTCCTTTCAAATGTAAAACTGCATCCAAGATGATATGGCTTATGCTGGATTTTCCTTGTTGATGAGTTGAAGTTCACTAGAAACTTAAATATGCATGAAAAGCTAGCTTTCCCCTAGAACTCAGCAGCCATTTGACATTTGAACAGCACCATCAACATATTCAGTGACATTAAATAACATGGAATGTTTAAGGAAATAAATCTTCCAGAGACAGCCAAGAGATTAACAATATGTAATAATTAAATCGATTAATATCACTTGAAGCCCTTATTATGTCCAATGAATACACTGATGTTTTATGTTTTATAGCTAATTCAAACATTAGGACTTAGACAAAATACCTTCATTTTCATATAAAATCTGAATAACAGATTTTTCTTATAATTAATTTAAATGTTTAATACACCATATTTTCTTGAAATTAGGCATATGATCATGCTAAAAAATGTTCAAAGATTAAAATATATAACACAGAAAACATATTTTCTTTACTTTCTTCTAGTTATCAGTAAGTTAAATTTTATGCCAGAGTTAGTAAAGCATTGAATGCTCACCTTTTATAATTCCATTGTTATTAAGATAATTTGGTTATAAAAGGGAAGCACATTCCTGAACCCTAGTATAATAACCTACACCCACAGGTGATATGTTGTTCAGTTAACTCCTAATCATCGCCAACTCTGCTTTCCATGCTTTGAGCAGCAGAGAGTAGAGAATGAGGATTTCTGTCTGTCCCCTTTCGATTCAATCTTGTGACTTTTCAATGCTCAGTTCAAGAATGGGAAAGGCACTGAAACCAGTTTGGCTCAGTGGATAGAGCGTTGGCCTGCGGACTGAAAGATCCCGGGTTCGATTCCGGTCAGGGGCATGTACCTGGGTTGCGGGCACATCCCCAGTGGGAGATGTGCAGGAGGCAGCTGATTGATGTTTCTCTCTCATCGATGTTTCTAACTCTCTATCTCTCATCCTTCCTCTCTGTAAAAAATCAATAAAGTATATTTCAAAAAAAAGAAAAAAAAAAGAGTGGGAAAGGCTAATAATACTATTTAATGTCAGAGACATCAATTAAGTCATCTGTATTAGCATTATCCCAATTAGACAAATATAGAAATGGAGGCTCAGAGAAGTTAAATGACTTCTTGGAGTCATATGGCAAGTAAGTACAAGAGCTAAATGACTTACAAATCAAAACTGATGCCCTTTCTACTACATTGCATTGACACCCTTTGCTATAGTTTACTAGTGTTCTATTTCATTAATGATCTCACACTCAATTGCAATGTTATTTATCTTTAGCAATATAGTCTCATGATATAATGTTTACATCCATAATTATGGTAGACTCTTCATTTGCTGCCCATGAAGATACAAAATATTTAAAACAAAACAAATTTTAGGATCTTAGGAAAAGTCTTGCCTGAGGCTCTCTTTTAATGCTAAAGTGTGCTTTGTAAATGCCCATCAGGATTGGAGATAGGGATAGGTATGGTCATATCTGACATGACATCCTTTCTTTATTGTGCCAAGTCTAAAATCCAACAGTTTCCTGCAAATACTAGCCTGGGATGAACAGGTTTGATTCTGGTCAAGGGCACATACCTCAGTTACAGGCTCCCCGACCCTGGATGGGGTGCGTGCAGGAGGCAATCAATTTATGTGTCTCTCTCACTTCGATGTTTCTCTCTCTATGTCTCCCTCTCCCTTTAACTCTCCCTAAAAGTCAATGGAAAATATCCTCAAGTGAAGTTTAACAGAAAGAAGAGAGAGAGAGAGAGAGAGAGAAAGGAAGGAAGGAAGGAAGGAAGGAAGGAAGGAAGGAAGGAAGGAAGGAAGGAAGGAAGAAAGAAAGAAAGAAAGAAAGAAAGAAAGAAAGAAAGAAAGAAAGAAAGAAAGAAAGAAGAAAGAAAAGTGTGTATCATTTAATTGAACATAATGCAAGACAGAGATACCCTCATGGTTACAATAAGTGGTAAAAAATTGTTGTAAGGGTGTCCATGGTCTCATCTCATTTAACAGCCTAGCTCTCAACACGTGAGTTCCTCTATATTACTCATTGCTTCAACTTCTGTGGTTCATGTCCTTAGTAACTGTCTTCTTTCAAATCCCTCTGACTCCTGGCATTTGTGTAGACCAGAGGTGGGAAACATCTAGCCAACAGGCTGTATCACTTGGTTTGGCCCTGCCAAGGCAACTGGAGGCGGAACTCAAAATTCAATAAATCTAGGAGCTTTATTCATAGCAACATAATTTTTAAGTTGTATGGCCCAGGAATCTATATATAAAAAATGCTAATATGCTAAGTGCCCCTCCGACCATCCAATCGGAAGCTATAATGTAGACTGACCACCGGGGGCAGGCATTCAATGCAGGAGCTGCCTTGATGTGCACTGGCCATTTACAAAGAAATGGCACCGCAGACCTGGAGCCGAAAAAGCAACACTCGGCTTCCCCCAAGTGGGTCACAGGCCCCGCCACCACCCCAGAGTGACAGCCCACCAAATCACAGCCAACGCTGCCAAGACCCCCCAGCCCAGAAACAGTAGCTGTGGGCACCGGGTAATGAAGTCACGTAGCAATGCCCAGCTTCCTCTCCCTAGCGACTAGCCTCCTTGGAGTTTCTTCAGTCCAGGAACACGACTTGCTTTATAGCCAGGTGCAAACATTTTACACTTTAACCGAATATCTGTGAAGTGTTTTCCTGTGCCTCATCTCATTTGATCTTCACAGAAATTTTGGAGTAGGTAGATAGGAAACTCGGTGGAATACTGTTTTCTTTTCATTAGCAAGAAAACAGAGATTTAGAAAATTTAGAAACTTGACCCGCCTGAAAAGAAGTAAGAAATGGTGGACCTTGAAAATGACTTCAGGTTTTCTCACTGCACAGAATATAGTCAAACACTGATGCAGTTAAATATTTTACCCTTTGTTCCCTCTGCATGATCTACAATATTAATCTGCTTCATGTTGATATTTACTGCTGTGTTGCTGCCAATTACCTGAAAGAGAAGTTGGGATGCGTCACTTGGCTGGAAAAAGTTTAGCTAAATCAGAAAGCGGGTCTAATTAAGCAAGTTTGTTCTATATCTATAAAAGGCTAAGTTGACTTGTGCATGCATGACACATATAAAGCTCTTGCTGGTGCCAATCACACACGTATATTTCTTTTTTTTTTTTTAATATATTTTATTGAGTTTTTAAAGAGAGGAAAGGAGAGAGATAGGGAGTTAGAAACATCGATGAGAGAGAAACATCGACCAGCTGCCTCCTGCACACTCCCCACTGGGGATGTGCCCGCAACCCATGTACATGCCCTTGACCGGAATCAAACCTGGGACCTTTCAGTCCGCAGGCCGACGCTCTATCCACTGAGCCAAACCGGTTTCGGCCACACACGTATATTTCAATCTGTCATTGTCGATAGTGAATTTGGTTGTCACTTCTATTATAGAGAAAGGGCAAATAGCAATATTAAAATATTCCTTCTAATTAATTCCTTTCAATGTGCACGAATCCATGCACTGAGCCACTAGTGATGTTATAAATATCCAAATGGCCCTTGGCAGAAAAAAGGTTCCTCACCCCTGGTATAGACCACAGAATTTTATGGATTCTGTCCTTCCATTCTCTTGTACTCCACTATATACTGGTCTTAAATTCAACATATCTGAGAGAGAGAGAGATCTGTTTACTAGTTCAACTACAATCACTATCAAGTACAAAAGGTTTTGTTGGGTCAAGCTCATATCCAAACTCAACACTTATAAAGAAAGAGATGATTTTTCCCTAGTTAACTAGACTCATATTAATCAAATAATTACAAAAAGGCATCATAAGTGGAATTAAAAATGTGGGCAGCCTATTCAATGGTAAGTGGAGACAACTGCTATACCCTTGGAAGGAAGCTCTGAATCCTTTCAGAGTTTAGAAGATGCATCCTGAGACACCTTCTTATTTAAGTTCCTTTCACTCACAGAAAGTTTTCAATGTCTGTCCTAATGCAGAAGAGCTAAAATATCCTGCCTAATATACAAATAGACTGAATATGGGAACAATCAGTGGAACGACCGATTGCTATGATGCACACTAACCACCAGGGAGCAGACGCTCAATGCAGGAGCTGCCCCCAACCTGTAGGCCCCAGAAGAAGGCGATCTGTGGTAGCGGAGGGTGGTGGGGCCAGCCAGTGAGCGGACGGGGCGATTGGGCATTGGGGTGCAGAGGGAGGTGACTGGTGGTGGTGGGGCATTCAGGGGGCAGCGGGGCGGGGCCAACAAATAGGCAGCACCAGGCCGGCCAAGGCGGGTGCCAGCAGGGACCACCTGATCTCCCTGCCAGTCACCCCATAGATCTGCCCTGATGGCCAGGCAGGCCTAGGGGCCCTACCCATGCAGAATTTTGTGCACCAAGCCTCTAGCACCATATATAAATAGCACTATCAAGGCATTTGTACTATTTACTGGTTTCTTCATTAACTGAATATTCTTAGTTTCTTGCAGGTTGACCTTATGAGCTCTGCCTGTTGTTTGAAGGTTGTTTCTGTATTGGCTGCTAAAAGAACTGTGAGTCTTCCTTAGCATATCTGACATGGTGAGCCTCTAAGCAGGCCGAACCACTAAGTTCTATAGAGCGACTTTAATTATGTATAAATAGCCTAAATTCTGAGCTTCTAAAACAAAACACCTCTTGACCAACCCAAGGTAGCAATTTTCTTCTGACAACAAATAGGGTAGGAATTAATCAGTCTATCAAGTTCATCTTATAATACATTGGCTGGAATTCAAACATCTAGTCTAAAAGAAGTCTGGGAGAGTCCTGCCATTGGATGCAGCACTTCCTCAAGAATTTTCCATTCAGGATATATGATCATATTAAAACAATATTAAAGAAAAAATTTAATTGCAGTCATTAAGCCTTGGGGTAATGAGGTGGTGGAGGCTAAAATGTTCTTGGTGAAAAGATTAGATCAGCCATTTTTAAGTGAAAACTGAAGACCAGTTTGTATGGTACAACAGAATCCTGTAGAATAATACAATTTTTAGAGCTAAAGGAAATCTCACACATATATCCCTCAAGTTTTTTTCTATTTTATTTTCCAATAGAACAATAGTCTAAGTAGAATATTTTATTTCTCACAAAAAGTCTTGGGGTCAAATATGTTTAGAACTATTGCGTAATTTCTCCCCTTTTTGCTACTTGGAACAACCATTAACTTGCCCTCCGTCCCGTCAATTCCTATTCCTATGCTAAGATTCAAGAGAGTCCATCAACTTTGCTAAGAATTCCTTTCACTCAACAAATGAAGGTAGTCAACCCCATCCTCCGTGCATCCAGAACATTGCTTGTCTGTTAGAGCACCTATGAGGTTGCTGTAGTATCTGTTAACAAACTATCTTCAATGTGTCCACTAGCTTATTCGTTTTGTTAGCTCACTCATCTTACATATGTATCTCCGATAAAAAGAAAGGGGGGGTTCATAAATGTGATGAGTTAACCAATGCTTCCCAGAAATGTAACAGTTGAACGTTAGAATGACTTTTAATAGAGACAAAACTCATTCACATTTATCATAAAAAATTCCATAAAATTTCTCTAAGGCATATTAACAACATACAACGTGTTATTTAACACACAGTTTGAGAGCCTTTTTAACTTTGAAAGAATAAGACCTATCAATACATCTCATATAAGCTACTAAATAATATTCAGGAAGTAACTGCTTTTGCAGCACTCAGAGGCCAAAAACACGATTCGGTTATGAGGAGGAGAGGAAAAGGTTTTATAGAACCACTCTGTCTCTCCAACTTACTGATCTCTTAAAGGCTGGCGGCACTGCCTTCTGTCTGCTAGGGGATCTGCTTCCTGTCAGCTCTGGTCCTAGGTCAGCCATGAGGCCATCCATCTTTACAAGGTAATTCATTCTCATTGTTTTTTTTTCCTCTTCCTCTTACACCATAAAAGGAACTACACTGAGCAGATGTGTTTTTAATAAGTCTATACTTATAAAGATTCTCAGAATACCCAGATAAAAAGAAATAACATACTTTTCAAAGACCATTTCAATACTGATATCCTTAAAAATCAAGAAAACAGATACTTCCTAATGAAGACAAGATCAAGATAATCTCAATTACTAGAAAAGGCAAAGAGCTAAATGAAAAGTTTAAATTTATTAATTGAAAGGACACATGTTCTTTTATCCTTGAGGAAGCTTCCTGTTAAAATGCTGTTATACAAACAATGTACGGTACCTATTATAATTCTTTTTCATAGTTTGCCCTGCACACTTTTCATTTCCAAAACCGTGGGGAAACCAACACCTGCCACAGTACAGGAGGCATAGAAATAAGTCTTCGACTGCAGAATGTTACATTGAGTGTGGATCCTTCTCCTGACTACAGAAAGAAGGAAGGAGGAACAGAAATCAAGGGAATGTAATGGCACCGAAGTCATGGGCATGATCTATGAGACTGAGGGCATGTGGGGGGAAAAATAAAAACAAAAAACAAAAAACCACCCTGACTATAAGGACAGAGACATGCAGGAGAATACCAATGAAACAAACAATTTGACAAAGTTGGAAAAGGAAAATCATCTAACAAAATTGCTATATTCTGATGTTAATTTTGTCTTTCTTGACATTCTTAGGTCTCAGGTTAAGAAAATCTTGAAGTATACATTTGAAATAGAAGAGGAAAATTTGAAAACTGTAAAAGCAATAGTATAAAGTTAAGAAATGGACTTAGAATATTAATAAGGGGTATGAGAATGAGCAGCTTCAAAGAAGTATCTCCTAGTTAATACCTTGTTTGGTTATGCAAACCTTTTAACACTGAATTGGCCTTTTCCTGGAATTAATTCATATGATATAACACATATAAAAAAGAAACAGTACAATATCCAAATGTTAAAGTCATTCACTTCTTAGGAGATAAAAAGTGTTCTTCAGAAGAGGAAAAAGAAAAAAGCACATTTCATTGAACTTAGAAGTTTTATCATTGACTTTAATTATTTTTCCTTAGTTTAAATAGTGATAGTATTGCAAACTACCATTTAATTTATGAGCTACAGTATGAAACATGTAACACATTTTGCATTAAAGACAGAGCATTTTATACCACTGAATAGAGGTCTGGTAACTCACAATCCCATATCCATGCATTGGGGTTTAAATGATTTCCTGAGAATAAACACAACATGCCTTTGTTGCTGGCAGGATCTGCTTCTTTGTTGTTCCCAGCCTCCCACTTGCAGATACAGGAATCCTCCTTGACACCAGCAAGGAAGGAATCAAGAATTTCTAGACTCAAATGCCATACCTGCTATTATTGGGGTTCAAATCTTGGGCACCAGTTCTAATTGGTAAACAGGGCTCTCTCTTGTTTCTGCGTCTGAAATTCCATTTTCATAATGCTTCTCATATGCCAAATTTTAGCCATGAGTTCTGACTCACTGACTCTTACCAGGAATCCTGTCCCTGTACCCAGGTCTGGCTCTTCCCAACAATCAGCTGTGTCTGCGTGTGGCTTTACGTATACATGTACCTGAATCCCCAGTGCCAGCACTCTCCTCTCTGCACAGATACTTGTTTCCTGTGCTGAGATGTAGGTTGTTTGGCTGGGTCATTGTTGGTGAGCATGCTTTCTGAATCCTCTTTTGCCCTCCCCTCCCACCATGTTTGACTCATAGCACCTATAAGAGGTCCACGTTCCAGGCTAATTGGATCGTACCTCACTTTGTCCAAGTGAGAATGGCAAAGCATAGACTTATTCGCAAAATAATGTTTACCACTTAAAATATGAGTCCTTCTACTCACTAGATAGAATCTTCTTGTAATGGAAACAGCCACAACGTTATGGTAAAGTCACCTGGGCTTCCCATTATTAACATAGAAATTTTCACTTCAGAAACAGAGCTCAAATATTTTATTTCAAGGTAATTTGATTTGCTTTCCTTATGGGAGAAGGCACAGCTTGGTAAAGGGTTTGTGCTGGATTAAATCTTAGCTCTGTATTTTACTAGCTATGTGAACTCAGGCAAATTGCTTAAGTCTCCACGCAAGAACCCTCTCACATATAAAATAGGAATAGTAATAATAACAATAATAATAATAATAATAATAAATCACTTACCTCATAGGATTGTTAAGGCTAAATTGGAGAACACGTGAAAAGTTATTAAAATTGTGACTGGCTCCAAGTATTACTTAATACATATTAACTATAGTTACTTAAATATATGAGAATTTTCGTGTTTATTGAGCAAGAAAATCAATTCTGTGCACAGCACTGAGGTAAGAAAATGAAGAACTTCTTTACCAGAAAGACCTCATGAAAGTGAGATGGTGGTGTGGTTAAAATAGTAAACGCTAACTATATGCCAGGCATTTTAATAAGTGTTGTGTGTATACTATCTCATTTTAACACTCTTTGAGGCAGAATTTACTATTCTAACCATTTGAGATGGAGAAACTGAATTTCCGTCAAACAGTTGCCCAAAGCTATGGAGGTAGAAAGCAGCAAGCAGCGGGGCCTGGGTTAGAAGGTCTGACAGCCTGAATACAGTAGCCAAATCACTAGGCTGTGCAGCCTGTGCCTGGCTCTGTACCCATTGCATTCTCTTCCTCTCCAGCCGGGGAAGGGCAGTAAATAAGTCCTTTCCTCATTTTATTGTGCATCAGCGGGGAAAGGCTCTATCACAAACTGCGGTTGAGGTAGGAAAATAAACTTGGATTCAGCAAATTAACTTTCAGCATAGCTTTCAATGACTGGGGTCTCAGACTATTAAATTTGGAATTTCAGAAACATGCTCTAGTGAAGAACAGCTGCTGCTGGATCCCAATCCACAAGGCAACAGCAGTCGCAGCATCTGGACCATCAGCTACCAGAGCGCCATAGGTAAATAAGGTGAAAGTCCCCTCGCAATCTGACCCTTCCAAATCCTCTCCCCAAGCCTGCTGTGTGTGGGTGGCTCAAAGATACCTGCACAAGGCAGGCACATGATTTCCTGTGTTGTTTTTTTTTAATGTATGTTCAGGCAGGAGGCTGTGACCTTTGCTTTCTATTGGTGGAATGGCTGCTAACATTGCCAGCTGGAAGTAAATGGAGATTTTAATCGAAATACATACAACTATCTACAAAGGGGGGGTGGGGGGGGAAACCAGAGAGTCTTTCTAAGTTATCTAATGAGCACCCAGCGTGGCTTGCATGTCTACAAATGATCCTCCCATTAGCTCGTTTTGCAAACAAGTATTCAAAAAGAAAAGCCTTCTGGTAAGGCTTGGTGTCCATGTAGCTTCTAAAACCAATACCAGCGCAATTAGCTAATGTAAAAGAAAAGCACATGTCAGTCAGGTTGCTGTCCGTTTTTGCTTCCCGAGGAAAGTGGAAAAGAAAATAATATTGCAAAACAAGAAGTAGTTCTTTTAAATATATGTAACAATGGTCACTCCATATGACCTAATGAGCAATTATGGATATAAATATGTATTTGTCTTATTAAAACGCTTTTTTCAAAGATACATATTTCTCTTTATCCTTAATACTTTTAGAAATATGGTCTATTTTCTCAGACCTTCTTATTCCAGTGGGAGAAATTAATTACAGGTGTTTCCAAACTTACTATGGTTCAACTTAGGATTTTTCAATTTTACAATGGTGTAAAAGCGATACATGGTCAGTAGAATCCTTACTTTGCGTATGATCTTTTCCTGCATAGCAATAAGTGGCACTATACCTCCATGATGCTTGGCGGCCTTGGTAAGCTAGCTACCCGCCAAGCACATGATCTCGAGGGTAAACAACAAATACTCTACAGTGTAATTAGATTGTTAGATGGTTTTGCCCAACTGTAGGCTAATGTAAGTGTTTTGAGCACATTCAATGTAGAGTAGGCTAAGCAAGCTATGATGGTCAATAGGTTAGGTGTATTAAATGCATTATTTACTTAGGATATTTTCAATTTATGATGGCTTAGTCAGTCCAGGAGCATCTGTAATAGCCTTGCTATTTAGTATCTTATCACCTAATAAAAATGAAGATCTTCATTTAATTTGAAATGCTGGCTATCTAGCAATATAGATTATTCCACTTGTTGATATTTGTTTAAATGGCCAAGAAAATTTTTGTGATGAAAAAATATCATTACCCATCATTGCTTAACCTGCCTTTGTAAAGGTTACTGGTGCTTTACTTTTTTCATTGTATCAATTATTTTAAAGAGTCATTGTATGTAAGGTTAAGATATTTGACAACAATAGTGCATTTCTAATTGCTGTTCAAATACATAAGAGGTTTTAAAATGAAGCTAATGGACAATGAGGGCAGAGAACAAAGCCACACTTAGAGTTCTACATTAGCAAGAAGAAATACAATTGACCCTTCTACTTTGTTATCAAGGTAGCTTTGATTAAGCTCCCACAAAAATCAAAATGCTATGCAATGGACCAACATCCTCACAAGGAAGGAAAATAAATTGTTGATTTTTTTAAAAAAATCTGTTCCTCAAGTTTGCCTAAAGCTGATGGCCCTTAAAATGGGTTTATTTGGTTTATTTGTGTTTTGTTGTTTTCAGATGAGGAATGGGACAGAGCAGAACTGGAAGGCTGTTGATGAACAAACTTGGAAGATTGCCACACTCCCTAAATCAAGTTCCGGCATTTTCTGTGTATACTGTGTAGCGAAGGAACAGCATTAGTCATTGGCAAGAAATCCATTTAGGTGTGCAGGCAGTGCCCAGGTGATTAAGGAATCTTAATGTCTCAGCCTATTGAAGAAGTTGGCACAAGTAAACTTGGTGGAATATTTACCACCGAGTTTATCGGTGAACCCAAGGATAAAGAAGCACCACGAGCCACCCAGCAGCCCATCTCTCAGTCACCACTGGCAGGAAGCCAGGAGCACACCATGCCCAGTTGATCACGACATCGCTAATAACTGGAAGCAATGGCGATGTTAACTGCCTTTAAGAAATATACATTTTAGCCCTAGCTGGTCGGACTCAGTGGATAGAGTGCCAGCCTGTGGACTGAAGGGCACCAGATTCGATTCCAGTCAAGGGCGCATGCCAGGGTTGCTGGCTCGATCCCCAGAAGGGGGCGTGCAGGAGGCAGCCAATCAATGATTCTTTCTCATCATTGATGTTTCCATCTCTTCTTCTCCCTTCCTCTCTGAAATCAATAAAAATATATTTTAAAAAGTACACATCTTAAGTGAGGATTTAAGGTTGATGAAAAGAAACTGTGAAAAATCAATGGCTATTTCATTAACACTGTATAAAAGTTCACTAAGTAAATATGCATATCTTTACATAATGCAGACTTCTTAACAGCTGCAGAAGCTCTGGAATTTTCAATGATGAATTTCAACTCAGTTATGGTAACAGCCATCAAAGTTGTACTAAGAAAATGTTTTAAAGTCTAGGGAATATTAGCCCCAGAAAATACCCTAACTCTACAGGGACTTGATTCCACTTTATATTTTGTATTCATTTTATATTTATAAACGATTAAGTGTAAGACTTAAGGGTTGTAAATTACTTTATTTTTCAGAATTTATTTGAATATACTTTCATAAGAAAGCACACATTGGTTATTACATTTTTATTCATTGTCCTCAGAGATCGGGGTTTTTCCCTCCAATGAGGTAAAAATTTAAAGTAACTTTAAATGCTTTAAAACTTTAAGTCAAATTATTCAAGTTTTCTACAATAAGCATTTACTACTTTAGAGTCAGAAAAATGTTATGTTATTAAAACTTTATTTGTTATTTTAGATGTTATTAAAAAATAATATTTTAAAATGTTATTTATCATTCAAGCCAAAAATGAGAAGAAATTAAAAATGCATTTTCTAGATAATAAAAAGTAAATATCTATTAAATCTTATAAACTAGAAAAAATAAGAAAAAAGAAAATAATTTTGTAGTTCACAAATATGAAACATTCAAATAAAGTCTAATTTTCATCTGCAAAAGGTCAAATGAGTTATGGCTCTTGAGTATAGTTCACTGTCAAAATCAGAAGGAAAAGAGAGAGACTTGCTTAATGTATAAAAGGCATTGTTTAATGATCAATAGGTGCTTGAAATCTAGCATACACAGTGGGGACCTTTATATTAGCAGACCATAAACTGATCTTAATATGGTAGAAGAAAGATTTTTAAATCTGTCATCTTTCTGTGCCTCAACTCCATGTCCTGATTACTGAGCTGTCGGCTCCACTTAACCAGTGATACTCAGGTGTATCCCAGAGTGCAGCTGAGAAGACGACCTGCTTCAGAAATGTCAAATGCGTAAGCTAAATGAAGATTGTGGGGTCCCATCAAGAACAGAGAATCAAAATATACAGTATCTGAACCCAGGAAGGTGTGTGCTAACTGGTTTTCTAAGTGACCCCTGTGCATCTTAACCACTCTTTATTCATGTGAACACACACTTGTGCCGTGTGTGTGCGTGTGTGTGTGTGTGTGTGTGTGTTTGATATAGAGAACACACGCATCCTGTTTTTTTTTGTTTTTTGGGTTTTTTTGGTGTGTGTGTTTTCTTGTACATTTTGTATTTTAAAACCTTTTATAGGAGTACAGTGCTCCTTACACAATACAAAGGGAAGAGCTAGCAATTCAGGCTCCTCAGTTACAGTGCTGAAATAATAAACGATGACAGGTCAAGACTCTCCTTGAATTCTGCCTGAGTTTTCCTCTGACTGGGGCTGGTGAGGAGCCCCTCACCCTGGGGGCCAAAGCTAAGGGCACTTTGGCTTTTAGAAAGTCCACGTGGTTAGGAACGCATCCTGTTTTTTGAAGTAAGGGCTTCTACTTGCACTCTCAATGAAGACCATCTTTGTTCTGAGAATTCAAAATTAGTTCCATTAAATCCACTGGAGCAAATGCTGCTGAAACCTAATATGGCTTCCAGGTTTATGGACCCTAAGAGTTAATAGATGACTAGAACTCAAAGCTTCCTATTTTCTCCTGTTGTATTTATTACCGGACCTTAAGTAATCCATCTGACTGGTCTGTGCCCTTGGATCTGTGCAAGTTGGTGCCATAGTCAGACAGCACTGCAGCAGAATTAAATATGCTCTCTATTAAGTGAGCTGTAGGAAGACAAAATAGAAATAGGAGACCTAATCCCAATAGTTAATGAGCTTAGACTTCAACAGAGAGGATGCAATAGATCATACTTTTTATCTATTAAGAATGCTATTAAAAGAACACTAAATAAGTGAAAATGATAAGGTGTCAACTACATAAGTCTTGAGGAAAAGGAGACAGCCTTGATCTGAGTTAATTCAGAAGGCTGAGACAACTATAACCTATAATGACCACAGCACTATTCTTCTAAACGAAGAAAAATATGCAAGGAAATTTTTAAAAATAAAAGATATGTAGAAAAGCACAACTTCTTCCAAAATGGAAAGGCCTGAGAAGCCCGATTTCCTGTTATCTTACTTCAAAGTTTACTTTTCATTTTCTCAGTTGTTTGGATTCAATCATACCAGTAGGTAGGGAGGAAACAGTATGAAGATCGTGTACTGCTATATATAGTCATCCCAAGAATAATATTTGTCCATTTAACAAACCTTTAAAGCATAATAAATGGAAAGTTCTGAAATTTGTAATGAGGGATTTTTAAAATTTTCTGAGTTCGGTGAACCATGGAAGCTTATTAGCTGGTCACTGACCTTACCTCCACACATGGGGTCAGGTTCTCCTCCAGTCTAATGGAATGCTTGGAAACATATGGAACTAATTGCTCAGGCAACCTGTCTCTTCCTTTGGATTTGCCAAAATGTGAAACTCCAAGAGCTCATTTCCATGTTGTCATTCAACAAAAAGTCACTAGGCGACTATGGAGCGATGAAGAAGTGTTATTTATAATGCATTTATATTATACGTTCGCATTTTCTTCTGAATCTTGCCAACATTGGTGTCTGAATGGTCTGACTTGGTGTCCATGTAGCTTCTAAGTAAGTGTTGAACATTTTGAACCACAACAGGGAGACTTATATATGAAGCCTCACTTCAACAGTCCTATCCATATTACTAAGCCAGAGATGTCATTTCCAGCAAAACAATAATAAAAATTTGAACAGAAGCAGACACTAAGCAGCCTTGATCCGAGTTCAATTTCTTATAAGTTGTGTTCATCTTTGCAACTTGAAAATGTTATGTGATTTACTCTTGTTGGGTACACAAAACGTAAGTGTCATTTAGCCTATGGACATTGTTCTCTGTCTTTTATGAATTAACTGTATTGCAATCTTTGATCCTGTATATGCTCAAGTCAGTTCTCTGTCTTTCAAAACTTTTTATTATAAAATTTAAAAATCATATACAAATGAGACTATAATAATAAACCCCATTGAAATTATCAACCAGCTTTGAGCATGATCACCTTTCTGCCCATCTTGCTCCTTCTATCTGCCTACCTTAGGGGCTCCCTCAGCACAAAGGATGCCATTGAGATAAAGTTTCCCCAGAATTATTTTCTTTTGAATCTTGAGGAAGCATGCAAATGCTCTTCTTATGCTTTTACCATGTTGTGTTTTTTTGTTTGTTAGGAAAGGGAAATCTTATATTGTCTCAGTGGAGGAGGATGCACAGATTTTATTCCAATTTTGTATTAGGAAGGAAGATCAAGAATATCTTGACACAAAATCCCCACTTAAAGAGTGAGTGACTTATGCTGCTTCCCACTGCCCATCACACCTAACTGGAGGTAACGGGTCTCACTACCTTGACACACACGATGCAATCAAACCAGTCTACACTGAGCTACTGTTTTCTCAGGTCTGAAGACAATAATGTTTCCACTGATCTCTAATTTAAACCACCATTAAATATGTTTCTTCATTTTCATTAAAATAAGAAAATCTGTTTTCTCTATTCGGTGGCAGATCAAATTAACTGGAATAAAAGTTTCCTGTAATTTACCCATACTTCCTCAAAGGATTAGTGAGCCACTGTCAGGGAACAGCTACTTGTCTGCTCATTAACATTCATGACCAAGAAACCTTCCTGTAAGGCTGGTTTCAGTGTCTGATAGAGCAATACTTAAAAGAAATTGTCTTGCCTGTGAAACAGCTGCTCAGCAAAGCCACTATGCAAGGGGATGGTGATAATAAGATGATAACATTATAAGCACACGGGAACATAATGTGCTTTAAGTTACTTTAAGGTGTGTGGTAAGATAGCAGTCTATCATTGAGGAAATGAAGCTGCTGTCAGGCATGCACATCCTTAGTTTTTGAAAGATCCCTGCAGAGAGAGAGAGAGAGAGAGAGAGAGAGAGAGAGAAAACAAACCCCCTTGTACAAAGGAGTGAGTTCGTGTGCAATGCATTTAAAGAACACCCAACCATGGATCATATATTCCAAGACTGTGCAAATGCAAGGCATTTGTAGTGTATAAATCTGTTCACTAGTTCTGCCAAAGCCAACTCCCTGGTTAGTTGATTCTTATTTTTCAAAGGACTGTCCTTTGGGAGAATTGGCAGATTACTTTCCAATGCCAGCAAGACTATTTCTCAATTTCTGAAACCCAAGTCAGCACATTCTGATTTGCAGAGGAGGGTCCTTCAGACAAAATGGGGCCTAGCAAACTTACAGGCGGCATTCAGCTAATTGCTTCCTATAATGATTAACATTCTAACCCTTAGGAATTACAGTAAAACTTGTTATTCTGCACAATGATGAAGGAGAATAATAGCATAAAATGGAAAAATCACATCTTATTCTTGAATCACATCATGGAAGTTGTGTGTGTGTTTATGTGTGTATTTGTCAGTGTGCTAGGATATGGGAGGTAGTAGTTGAACAGAGGTTTCATATCCAAGAAATACTTATTGATCTTGAGTTCCTAGAGAATCTATCCCCCCCCCCCCCCGCTGCCCCCTAAAGAGCAAATATGGAACATAAACATTGCTTGGGAGGCTGTCAGCTGAGGACTATGGTAGATTAACATACAGAAACATTCACTTCTCCCTCCACCTCAACCTTGATGGGAGTCATATAGTCCTCCGTCCCACTGATGTTGGTAATGATCATGAAATTTATCCTGGCCAATAGAACTTGAAAAGTCTGTGTGCCAATTCTAGTTTGGGCTTTAAGAAACATCGTGCCTCCATACTTATAACAGTCTCCAAACTGCACCATGAAATCATGCCCACGATACAGTACCACTTCCAAAAGAATAAGAGACCTCTGGAGTGGAACAGATCAAATCTATACTCGAGAACCGAGCCTCCGTGAACACAGCCCCAAACAGCCAAACTCTGGCCAATCCAAAGACCCATTAACAAAAAATAAATGCTTCTTGTTTATGCCCTGAACTTTTGCGGCTGTTTGTTCCAAAACAGTGTCGGATTGATACAAATCCAAGAAAGTGTCTAAAGAATGTTTACGAAATAGATAAATGCTAAATGTCAATAGAGTAATATTGTTTGGAAAAAGTCAATAGTAAATATGTTTACAAGTGCCATTGACTTTGTGAACATGCATACAAAATTGCTGGTACTCTTTGTCTCCTCCTGACACTTCTTTAACTATCATGATCTTAGGTTATTCTTTAAGGACTCTGTCTGCACCTCTTCCAAAGTCTCTAGCACCACTAAATAAAATACTTGACTCCCCCTTTTCTGTTTCCATTTTCTGAGATAGTCAATTGCCTTCTGTGTTAGTTTTAAGCTTAGATCTCCCCAATAAGATAAACATTGTGACGGATTTTGACCATATTTTTAACATTATTAGTCATTTTAAAATCTATTACAGACTTGGTTAAGTGCCTTCTAAATGGTAGGTTATGAATAAATGTTTCCAAATTCAAATCACACACACACACACACACACACACACACACACGCACGCACGCACACCATCCATCCATCCATCCATATGACAGGAAATATAGAAGCTTCAATCACCATATGGAAAACTACTTAGGTTTTCAAATAAGTGTATTCTCTGAGAAAAGTAGACCATATTTTAAAGCTATCATTATATTATTGCTGTCTCTACAGTATATAGATGAAAAATGATATTTTAAAAGAAAATACAGCAGATTTGCAGTGTAAAAATATTATGGTGCTGTGTATAAATTATTTCCGCATTCAGTAAAATGAGAATTCTGAGGGTGTTACTGTAGAATAAGTTCTTCAGAAAGATGGAAATTACTGCTGAACTTTTTTTTTTATTTTGCTTTTAAAAATGTACTTGCTGCCAAAATCTCTGGACAAATGTATGTCATTAATATACATAAATAAAAACCAAGAAAGAGAGAATAATAATAAGACCAAGAAGAACACACTAAACAAACAAACAAAAACTCTCATATTGAGTTTCAAATGCAAATAAATTTCAGCTCAAATAAATCTGAGGAAAAAATAAACAAAATAAAATGCCCTGTCAACTAAATTTTCCTGTCCCTGAATTATCCATATTCCATACATGTTCCTAAAGAATAGAAAGCAGATGCCTACATCAAGATAGAGGTTACTAGACTTTGGTACCTAAGGGGAATAAACAATATGCTTTTATTGATTCAATACAAATTTTTCACAAAACACTCATTTCCTTTTAATTTAGGACAACTTCCAATTGAATACCATTCTGCCTTCACCAAAAATGTGGCTAGATTCTTTACCCATCAACATCACTATTGACTGGCTACAGAAATATCAGTGATTTTAGATAATGTCCACATGAACCAAATAAAAACTTAGTATTTCAACCAAATATTGACTTCCTATCACATCACTATTTATAAGACTGATGTGAGTATTAGGTTACACTCTTGGTTTCATCATTTTGGTGGAAACTTGGCAAGTCATTTACCCGCTCTAAACTCCAGTTCCTGGACTATATTTAGGTGGGTAATTATATTTTTTTAAGGATTAAAAAAATCCCACTTTTCTCTGAAAGACAGTTCCACTTCCTCCCCACAATAAGTTGGGGCAGGGCAGGCAGAGGGAGACAGAGAAATAGATGCTGCTTATCATAAAATTTCCACACATTCAGGGACTGGAAAGCACTCAAAAGGTGACAGTAGAGTGGTTAGGCTAGGTCTCAGGAGTGCTCAGTCCAGAAGGGAAGCCGACTCAGTCACCGACTGGCTGTGTGTCTTGAGAGTGCTGGTCACCCTGGCAAATAGGCAAACATCTACAAAGGGCGAGGTACAGGCCAGGTGTTGTCCATTATTACAATTACTACTATCAGAGTGTTCTCTTGTTCTCCATTTTCCTAGGATCCTAACAAATCAGCCACTGAAATGCATGACCACCATTGGGATTTAGACACAAATGCCACTTGGACAGGTGGGACAGTCACAAAACACACAAAAAGCTAGGCAACTGAGAGGGTACACAAAGATGTCCCTTCCTTTTTTCTATATTTACATGATTTATTTGTTTTGTGTACTTCTGGCTGGGTGTTCAGCAGAGTGAGAAAGGTAAGAAATATGGGAGAAATTTTATGACCATCTGCCATTTGAACAGGGCTGGGTGCTCATCCCCACATTGAAAGTATCTCTATAATTCCGAGGGACCCTTTGCAGCAGTCAGACCCTGGCCAACATGGTGAGGGGCCTGCAGGGATACGTAATGCAAACCAGAGGTGGAAATTGGGCCAGAAAAAGGAAAAAAAAAAAAAAACACATACAAAAACTTGTGGTATAGGGAAAAGCACCAGTGTAAAGAATATATATATCCTTATTTTATATACATTTATCATAACATTTCAATTCTATGTTTAAAAAGAAAAAATGGTACAGAGTGATAAGCAAATTCCTTGCAAAAGAATGAAAATTTCAGCAATTGAGAATATATATTTTTTCAACTCATTGTCTTCAGATACAACCTTATTTTCAATGTATTGCTTCTCAGCTATATATTTTAGCCTAATGGGTATATGGAGCAAAAGTTGGCCATTTGGGAATGTAGACAAAAATATATATTAATTCAGGTTTAGGTTCCAATCACCCAATGAATATTTATAAATGTACAGTGTTATCTCATAAATATTACTTATGATGTTAATAGGAACTTGGAAAGAATATGACAACAAATAGAATGCTATGTTATGTTAAAAATTTTGAATTTCAAAATTTAAAAGTCACCTTTGTCAAATAACAAAAGTTAATGGAATCAACACATTCCCAGAATAATAAGGGAAGCAACAACTGTAGACTAATTTTAACAGTGATTGAATCTGGCCTCTCCATATAGTTTGGACTGAATCACACGTACCAGATAGAATTTAAAATGTTATTGTAGTTAAGGAAAATAGGAAGGAAAGGGGTCCCCTCTTCATATGATATAGTCATCATTCATATTATTTAAAATAAAATAAAATATCTAGCCAATAAAGACATCCAAAATACAGATGACAAATCAGGATCTCTAGATTAAAGTGGGATCAGAGGCAGAAATGCAAAAGGCACACTTTGGATCAGGAGACCCCAGCAGATATGCACAATGACTCACAGAATAGAAATGACTTATATAACCATCTTCTTACTCCTGCTAGGTGATCCTGCAAAGTCACCTTTCAGAAAAATAAAATTCAAAGCCCTTCAGAGCGCCATTGGTTTTATCACTCAAGATAAGACTGGGAAGGTAACATTCCAAAACTGACCCTAGGTAGTTCTTCTGTGCTTACCAACTGATACTCATCAATAAACACCACAGGGATGTGTTAAGGGGGAAAAACAGCCAAGGGAAGAAATGGAAAGCTACCTAGGTGAAGTTCCTGAAAGGTGACTTAGGGCATCACTTTCTAGGGATAAGAAGGTAAGCCATACAATTGTATAACTGACCTCATGAAATTGACAAAAGAAAGGGCAAACATGATAATGGTGACTTTTTAATTGGCATGTTTCTATAAATGTTTTAAAGACTGAGCTCTACAGAAGCTGTGCTCACCAGGACACATTCAGATTTTTTTTTAAAGTCTGGCTGAAAGCTTCCTTGGGAAAAATCTTAATTTCTCACCCATTTCAGTGGAATGTAACTGCAATGAAATGCACTGCTACTAAATAATTCATCACCCTCTATGTCAGATCTAATCTTATCAAAAGTCAATGCCCTGTCAAACAGACTGACTTAATACCCCTAAATACATTAACATAATTTAAAACACACCTGTAAAAAGAGAGAGAGGGAGGGATGGAGGAAAGAAGGGAGAATGGAGGAAGGGAAAAGGGAGGGAAGGAGATTTCCTAAATAAAATGAATGAGATGTGGGATTAAATATTATAAATTCAAAGACATTGATATGAAAATACAAGAAGTATCTCACTCAGACTTGTTGAATACCTTTACTCATTTACCAAAAAAACAAACAAAAACACAAAAACAAAAAAAATCTCCATAAAGCTACCTTACATCTACTATTTTTATTGAAAGATATATATATCTTTATACACATATATTATGTATTGTGAATACTGCCCTGGAACTATTGCAACCTAATTTTAGAGTACAGTTTTATAAAAGCACTAGAGTTGTTTTCCAAGGGTAGAAATCAGCAGCAGCAGGTCCCTCCCACCTGCTTTCTGTCACAAAAGATAGAGTGTCTCAAGTGGCCTCCACCTGAACTGATACATTATAGTTCCTCAAACACAGAGCCCCTGCAGGGGCTCCTGAATGTCACTGGAGTGGTAATCTGTCAATCAAGGGTAACTCCCAAGTACTCCCTGGGTGCATTCAAGGGAACAAACATTCACAGTAACACTTCAAAACTAGGCATTATTTTCATATACATCTACATAATAAAGTCGAACACAGAGTGAGAGGCAGCAGAAGAATGTGAAGATGCTGAAAAATACTTGCAGGAAATACAAGTCCCATTCGCTTAGGTGGAAAATTTCACATCATCTTGAATACTGAAACCATTGCTGGGTGGACCTGCCTTTTAGAACTTGGAGGACTGATTTGAAAGAAATTGGTGTTGTTATACTCATTTAAAGCAGCAGAAGCAGAACGTTTTACCTACTACAGAGGAAAACAAAAAAGAAAAAGAAAAGCTTTGGCAGGCCTCTTCTACACGGGCTCTGTTGTGCATTGACTGGAGAGCGGGAAGAAAATGAATGGCAGTTCTGTTGCCTTAGGCAACTTAATATGACTAAGGGCACAAGGAAGGCTCACCAGGATTTGCAAGTCTGCTTTACAAGGAGTCACATAGTAAGGTACACTCATTTCTTAGAGCCCTAAGACTACACAGCACGTAAGAATATTAACTTCATCCTTATTAATTCAGTTTATAAAAATCAGACTGCTTTAAAATATTTTTCTGAGGCTCACAAGAGAAAACGCAATGCTGGAATTCTAGTTATAATTACGTTCACACGTTGCACTTTCTAATACAGACAGTTTATTGAACAAATAGAATTGAGAAGTGAAGTCAATTGCATATAATCAGGAAATCAATAGGGGACTTAAACCTTATGCAGAAAGCACTGCAACTGAAACGGGAAACCTGGCTATGTGATAGGGAGGAGGAACTCTAAAATAAAGGACACCATGTCATTGGCACTTCAAACACGCCTGTCTGTTTCAAAGTGTTGTATTTCAAAACATTTTGAATGGCATTCAATTCTTTTAAGGAAAAATGCCCCGATGAAAACTGAAGACAAGCTACAAAACCTGAATTAGAATCACTCTAATAATAAAACTTGAGCTTACGTCTTTCAGAAATCTCACAGGCAAACTGCAAATGCAAAACAGCTCTTTAAATCAGGTTTTTCCAAGCTATTACTATCTAAATTGTCAAGAAAGTACATACTTTAAAAAAAAAAAAGCTATAAATATTTAAGAGGGAAAGAAAAGCTCCTACCTAAAAAAGGTTTTTCCCATAAGACCAGGGTGTTTCTCATAGAAAAGCACAGGTAGGACAAAGTGAAAGGGGAGGCTGTTTGACCTACCGTCGAACTTCTTGTGCCTGGACACGAAGGTAGTGCGCACGAAGTGACTCGTCTCTTCCACGAGGTTTTCAAACTCCAGTTTGCTCTGCTGGCTGAGCTTGTCCTCCATTTCTGTGGTGCAGCAGGTATATTCTTGAGGACAGATTCTTAAGTGCTCCCCTGCAAAGACAAGCTAAATGTCAGTATGAAACGATAAGGACTTAGGGGAATTCCCGTCTCTCATGTTGCCCTCAAATCCGGGGGTATTTGTCCCCTCAACCCCTCCAGCCATCCCCATGAACTTGATCTGCACCTCTGTGTACTTAACATTGCAAACATTCTGGACTTTTGCTAAACCAGATGCTATGGTCTGAATGTCTGTGCCTCCTCCCCCCGCGACACAGACACACACACACACACACACACACACACACACACACACGCACACACACACAACCACCACCACCCATAACTCATATGTATAAAACCCCAGTGGTTAGGTCATGGATGGAATTAGTGCCTTATGAAAGGGACCCCAAATAACTAATTAATCCATCCCTTCTTTCAGCAAAAAGGTGGCATTTGTGAACTAAGTGGCAGTCACTAGACACTGAATCTGCCAGGGTCATGACCTTGGAGTTCCCAGCCTCCAGAACAGGGAGAAATGACTGTGTGTTGTTGATAAGCCACCCAGTTGATGGTATTCTTGTGAGAGCAGCTGCATATTTAGTTCCTGTCCCTGTCATGTAAAGACCTCGGAAGACCACGGCGATTTTCTGCTTTTATTTGAAATGTACCAAGTAACACCAAATGACAAGAGATGCAAGACAGTTATATGGGTGATTCTTTGGAAACCTCAAGTAAGGCAAAGACCATCAGTCCCATCACCGTCGTCTCGGACAGCTAGGGCGAGAAAAGATGGGAATGGGCCCTGAGTTCTCTGTCTGCCTGTCCATCTGTCAGAATGCGTCAGCTTTTTATTGGGTGAAAGTGAGTGTGTTTTTAATGGAGGTCCCAGGTGCCACACATTCTCTCAGTTGACATTTCTTTGTCAGAGAGAAAATGTTCGCCTACAAGGAGGAAGGCGCTGATGGGTGTAATTAACGGTGATAGTAGGAGTATATAGAAATGTGAAGTAAAAGGTAATGAAAGTCTTGTATTCGATTCAACA
This sequence comes from Myotis myotis, assembly GCF_014108235.1. Taxonomy (NCBI): domain Eukaryota; kingdom Metazoa; phylum Chordata; class Mammalia; order Chiroptera; family Vespertilionidae; genus Myotis; species Myotis myotis. Next base: position 42,917,359 of record NW_023416335.1, read on the forward strand.
GATTTATAGCTGGATATACCAGGCCGCCTGTTTTGACAATATTGCTTTCTTCAATGCTATTTGCAAGTAGAAGCCAAACCTTGGCTTCATGAAATTAAAATGGTCTGAAATGAAAATGTGAATTTCCAGTTGGTGCAGCTTCTTTAGTGTCAAAAATGTTTAGCAGAAGCTCTGGGGGGAAGAAGAAAAATCCACCCAACATCTTGCTAAGTTAAACCAACACGTTGCCCCTGCAGATGAAGCCACTATGGGTCATTTGAAAGCTGCATGTACTTGATAGGATCATTAAAAGTCATTTCTAATGTTTAACAATAGTTATATAATATTATGCCCTGTGACCCTGACTGATGTACAGAGGGCTTCATGATTCCTCATGTAGTTTGAGGTTTTAGTACCTACTTAAAGCAACCCCAGAATTAAAAAAAATTATCTCAGTGTATATTAATGTTGGATCTCACATAATTCCTAGAAGAGGAGACCATAAAATATCATGTGTATATGCTTTAAATGGGAATGAAAATACTTGTACTTGAGAATGTTACATATCAAATTCAAGATAACAGTTCCCTCCCAGGAGGAATTAAGATTCAAAAGACATACTCAAATACTTGCATATATAATCTTTTATTTCTTAAGTTGTTTGATGGATACAATGATGATTATTATAGTATTATGTTTAGATTCTCTGTACATTTACAATATTTTTTAATACAAACTTAGAAATATGCCACTAAAATGAAATAGCCACTACAGTTGTGGGAGAGAGGAGAGCAGAGGGTAGATATTAAAAAAGAAAAGCAAACTGTCCTTGGCATTCAGAAGCCAGCCTGGCACTCACTGCGAGGTCACCACAGTCCACTAAGTCTAAACAAACTCACAGAACACCAACCACAGACAAGATACTCTAAGGCCATAATAAAATGCAACAAAACAAGGCCACTTCAAAATTGTGTCTAAGCACAGACAAAAACAAGGTCACCGTGCCATCTAAAAATGCCTCCTGTCCATGGCAAAATGAATGTTTGGTACGTCTTTACCATTTACAGATTGATTTTCACAGGAGGCTCCCTCCTTGTTGATCAGATTTACTGTGATGCCTTATTATAGAAATGCCTCTGCTTTCCAACAGTACCCAGTGTAGTTTGAAGCCCTGCTTCCTTGAACCCTCCCCCAAATTACTCAGCCACAATCCAAATCCTGTAATAGATTCCTTTGAAGTCTCTCTTGTTGAGAAACCCATGGTCCTCCATGACATATTCTCGCTTGCTGCAGTGAGAGATAACCCAGATGGTTAACCTGCAGATGTGTTCCTGATAGGTTCTGATTTGAAGGTACTGGTTTGCCAAAATGGGGACAGATAGGACAGCATAAATTTTGAAACAATGTCCCCAAGTGATTCGGATACTCTGATATACCCCATTGAGAAGCATAGTTCTAAAGTTTAAGGTGCTGAGAATGGAATAAGTTATTAAAAGGAAATGGTTCACAATCCCTAATTTTCTTTATAAAGACAGGAAGGTAGAGGGAGAAACATTTTAATGTGAGAAGAGAACATAGATTGGCTGCCTCCTGCATGCCCCCTACTGAGAATCGAGCCTGAAACCCAGGTATCAGGCTCCATACCTGGTATATGCCCTGACTGGGAATCTTACTGGCAACCTTTTGGTGCACAGGACAACACCCAACCAACTGAGCAACACCGGCCAGGGCTAACTAATTTTCTTTTTATAAATATGAAATCTAACCAATAAAGACAAAACCCTATTCAGACTGACTGGATATTTAGTATTAACCAGTTTGTAGTGTGTTCCCTTTTCTGACCTGCTTATAAACTGTTTTTGTAAATCCCCCTATACTATTTCTTATTTCCCCCTGTTCCATTTCCCACTCTGTATGTACAAATGAAATGCCTATTTCTCAAGATTTAGAACATGAGGCTGGATTCCTCTTCTGGATCATTACAATTGAGTTTACAAGAAAATGCACAGGGCATCTTGGTTTTTTTAAAAAAATTGACCAGAAGAATATCAATATTTTATGACCCAAGGTATATTTTGATATTAGTGGAAGAAACCCTATGGATCAACAGTCATAAAATTAGGTGGATACATAATCTGTAATTAGCCAAAGAAAATCGGTATTTGATGTTTTCATGAATAAAAACCTAAAGATAGTTACTTCTTAATGAGACAGCTTTAACCCAAAATTATTTCATTTGTGTGTGTGTGTGTGTGTGTGTGTGTGTGTGTGTGTGTGTGTAGGGTCATGGAGGTATATGTAAGAGGTTGCCTTACTAAGTCAAAGCAGTTTTAACCTTTTTATAGAACTGAAAGTGTTCCCAACAAGTGGATTTCTTTCTCCTCCTCTATATGGGTCCCTGGCAGAGAGAAAACTAGGGAGATGAAGAGACAGACATGGACAAGCTTGGAGACAGAAAGTGAAGGGATGGGTAGATCACTTGAATGTTGAAGAATCCTGCTATGGAAAGAAAAGATAATTCCTGCAACATTCATCAGTATTCCCTAGCACACAGGATTAGGACACATAACACATGTGGCTGATTTTAAGCTGAGGCTTCCTTTCTTTTTCACCTATCCTATATAATAAAAGCCTAATATGCTAAGTGTCCAGTTGTCCAGTCATCCATTCAACCAACCAAAGTGTAATATGCTAATGATATGCTAAGGCCACTCAACTGCTCACTATGATGTGCACTGACCACCAGGGGGCAGATGCTCCAACTGGTAGGTTAGCTTGCTGCTGGGGTCCAGCCGATGGGGACTGAGCTAGACAGGTCGGTCATGCCCTGGAGCCCTCCCACGGTCCCTTCCCAGCTGGCCAATCTCCTGTGTCCCTCCCCAGACCCGATCGTGCAGATCGTGTTATCAGTGGAGTCCCTTGGCCTGGCCTGCACCCTCTCGCAATCCAGGACCCCTCAGGGGATGTCAGAGAGCTAGTTCCGGCCTGATCCTGCAGGCCAGGCTGAGGAACCCTACTGATGCATGAATTGGTACATTGGGCCTCTAGTTACTAGATAAGAAAGCTGTGGAAGACGTGAACTATTGAAGTGTAGTTCCTTTTCCCCCCTAACCTGAGGCACCTGATACTTCCCCCAAAAAACTGATGACTTTGAATGGCCAAAACATTTAGGACAATTAGACATTTGTTCTGAGTGGGTTCTTATTTATTGTGGGGGGAGTCCTACAACATGAGTTTGCAAACCATGGCCTCTGGGTTAAATATGGCCTACCACAATTTTTTGTAAGACCTGTGAGCAAAAAGTTGGCAAATAACTAACTAAATAAATAAATAAATAAATAAATAAATAAATAACATGATATTTTGTGCTATGTGAAAGTTTTGTAAAATTCAAATTTAATTATTCATGAATAAAGGGTGGTTTGTTTGTTTTTTGGAAAAACGTCCCATCCTTTCATTTATGTATTGTCTATGGCTGTTTTAGTGTTAGAACGGAAGACAATTATGACAGACCATTGAGCCTGCAATACACAAACTACTTACATCCTGAAAACATACATGCCAGCTATCCTGATATATTAGCCCTTCCTGTTCCAATTTCTCCATATAGCAAGAATATGAAAACTTTTCTCATCTTAAATACTTCCTGACACTTATGAGTATATAATGTAAAAATGGTATTCTTCCAAAGTTGTAACATATGAAGAACAAACTACTGTTTAAGAGTTTTCCACCACCATTCCTTTCTCAGATTCCCTTAGGTTCATTAGGTTTTCTATAATATAATTAGATACAACATTAACTCAAATGGAGTGCCCTTAGACACCTCCTAGATCACTAATAACAAAGATACTAAATAGTTCATTCCAGAAGATTAGAATGAAAGACCATAAATGTAGATGTAGGATTGAAACTATACAGATTGTACCTTTTACTCATCAGACATTTATTTATTTTTTTTAAATATTTTATTGATTTTTTTACAGAGAGGAAGGGAGAAGAATAGAAAGTCAGAAACATCGATGAGAGAGAAACATCAATCAGCTGCCTCCTGCACACCTGCTGCTGGGGATGTGCCTGCAACCAAGGTATATGCCCTTGACCGGAATCAAACCTGGGACCCTTCAGTCCATAGGCCGACGCTCTATCCACTGAGCCAAACCGGTTAGGGCTCATCAGACATTTATTGATGACCCTCTATGTGCAAAGCATGATGATAGGTCATGTCCAGCAAGATCAGACAAAGAAGATCATGTAATCAGCTTAAACAGGTGCATGCTCTCTTAGTGTACTTGAAGTTTATGCCAGTGAATACCTGAGTCCCTGCACTTTTCAATACCCTCTTACTAGCTCTAAAATGAATAAGGGGAATAGTAGATGTGAAAGATAGGAACTGCACCAGGAAGTTAGAGAGTGAGCAGAAACTCAGGGACATATATTCAGATTATAAATTGTCATCTGTTTTCCAAAAAACAAATGGGACTTTTCCTCCATCTATACACCTCTTCACCAATGTGTCACTCTTTACAACATCTTTCTCCAAATGCATGCCAGATGTTCATTTTCACTCCAAGATGCTGAGATGACAGCAGAAATGTGGTTCTGCCACGTCACACTCCCTCTAAGGCTGGCCCTTGGTCTGAAAGCTGCCAGGAATAGGCTTCGTGAGTGGCATGGTGGGAAAGAGCAGAGGACAGGAGGGCCTCATTAACCAGAGAAGCCAGCCTCTGTGGGTCTGCAACAGCAGAGACTGCCCTTGGCAGTGACATGTGAGGACCTCGGAATATACATTCCAAACAAACCAGCAGCACGGAAGTGTCCATCATAAGTCACATGTCATAGACTACAGCCAGCCAAACTCTTGGCTCTTACAGAGTTTTGGAGTGTGGAGAAAAGTTCCCACTTTTGCACTTCCTAGAAGGTAGGTAGGAAACCAAAAACTAAAAAGTGAAAAGAAGATGGCAAGATCTCAAAAAAAAGTACATCAATTTCTGAACCTCCAAGTTCCATCTGATTAGAATGCAATACTTATTTCAGACTTAGTCTGCTTCAGAGTGTATCGTCCTTACCAGAGTTCTCTCATTCTTGGACTATTAAATTTCTCACAGTCAATTGGCTGTCTCGGGTACCAAGGTTGAATCTCCTCATCTCTTTGTACATTGTCTTAAATAATCATTCAGTTTGTTCACCTGGTACCTAAAAAGCAGACTGGAGCAAATAATCTAAGGTAACAGGTTTAGAGAAGTAAAATATTCTAGAATGAGTTAACTTTTACCTAGAGTTTCTGATAGCCAAGATCATTTAAATTGTGGTTAATAGTCCTGGATTGTTTTTAGTTTTGTAAAGTTCCTCTGCAGGCTAATCAGGAATGGCAAATCGAAGGAAAGCAGCATTTTGTAAATGTCATGTTCCAATTCATTTCTTTAAGTTCAAATTCCCAAACCCTCTAAAGTAGCACTTCTTCCAGATGCTTCAGTGTGAAGCTGTGTTAGGAATAATCCTTTCATATCTGTGAGGGTTGCTCTTCTCTGATCATGTCATTTACTAGAAATGTTCAAACTCTCACATAAGTTTTAAGAAATTCAATGAATGTTCGACTTCAGAGTATCTTATCACTCTAATAACCTATATTAGTGTCATCCTTTGATTTTGTCAATTTCCTAATAAAGACTTTGAATACTAATTCTTTTAGTTAGAAAATGTTCTCTCTGCATTTTACAAAAATAATTCCTTTGAAAGAACCAATAAGTTAAATGTTTCACTCTGTTCCAACAGTTGCATGAACAGGATTTCAAACATGCTTCTTAAATGGTAGAGATGCCACTTCCACAGCCCTTCTGGTCTTTCCATTCTCTTGCCTAGTTTTATTTCAAAGAAGCTGATAGTTGGGGGTGGAGATGGGCAGAGAAGAAGGTGTGGTCAGGATTAATAAGGCATGAGGATTATGTGGGGTAGGGAGTGGGCAGAAGACAAGGAGATCATAAGCAAGCGGAGTGAGAAAGGTATCTTTCCTTTTTCTCACATCTAATCTGGCTCCAATAAAAAATTATTAAACTTGTAAAAACTGATAATTCTTTAAATGGAAGGGGTTATCCTTGTCTTAAGATGAATATATCGTATTTAATCCATACAATATTTTGAGACACTTAATAACAGCAATGCCTTAAAAATGATTATCAGTAATTTCTATGTGCAAATATGCAGACACATATACACACATGCATACACACAAGAATGCATAGAATTTCTCCCAATATTTGTTTAACGTAAAGAACAGAAGGATCTCAGAAGAAAATTTGAATTGCTACAATTTTTCTTCTTCTACATAAGAAACAGCCACAAATATTTGTGATTAAATGTCACAGGAACAATACCAAATCTTAAGAACAATGTGATTCCATGATCTAAAGTATGCCACAAGTTGGCCACTCAACTTATTAAAATACTAGTGGTCCAGTGCATAAAATTCATGCACAGGGGAAGGGGGGGGGTGTTCCTCAGCCCAGCCTGCACCCTCTCCAATTGGGGACCCCTTGATGGGTGTCCAACTGCCAGTTTAGTTGGACATCCCTCTAAACTGGCAGTGGGACATCCCTCTCGCAATCTGGAACTGCTGACTCCTAACTGCTCATGCCTGCCTGCCTGATTGCCCCTAACCCCTCTGCCTGCCTGCCTGATCATCCCTAACCTCTCTGCCTGCCTGCTTGATCGCACCTAACTGCCTCTGCTTAACTGCCCTCTCCTGTCAGCCTGATCAAGCCCCCAACTGCCCTCCCCTGCAGGCCTGATCTCGCTCCCAAGGGCCCTCCTTTGCTGGCCAATTTGGTTCTGATTGGTCAGTTTCTATGCCAGTCAGCATCAAAAGCTCTGCCTCCTAGGCAGCCATTGGCTCCTCACAGCACCGAGATTTGGTTCTGATTGGTCAGTTCCTATGCCCGTCAGCATCTCTGGGCCTATCAACAGGGCCTGATCAGAAAGGCAGGGCTGATCAGCAGCCCAGGTGGAGAGAAATGGAGATGTGGTTGCTGGCCAGACTGGGAAAGAAAGAGAGAGGCAAGTGCTGATCAAAAGCTGCTACAGAGGCAACGGATCAGTCCCTGCTTCTCTCTTCAGGCCTCTCTCTGGCCTTGATTCGCAGCCCCCTCAGTAGTCAGTGCTGGGGCACTGCGCCTGCAGTGATAGCAGTCAGTGCTGGGTTGCCACGGCAACCCAGGGCTGACTGCAGGACTGACTTCCAGTTGGTTGAGCCTCAGTTGTGACAAGTCCTTATGACCCATGGTTTTCATATATTAGGATTTTTAAGAATCAATGAAAAACCAATGTAAAACATCCACAATCTATATCATAAATCTAACTGATAAATCTAGTAATGTAATCGATTATTTTACATCCATAAAAGGAAGAGTGCTTAGGAATAGAAAAATATTTTGCACCTAGGTCATGGCCAAAGGTAAGAAAGAAATTATTGTTATCCCTTGAGTTTTCCCAGCCTCTTCACCCCGTATCTTTGCCACTTGCTTGTTAAAGGTTTAATAGAGTCTGTAAACAGAAGGAAAAGTGATCAAAGCCTGTTTGGTGCCATGTACTATAACCCATAGGTATGCTGAAATTAAACTGGGGGAAGATGGAGAGGGGAGAATTAATGGACATGCTTTCCAAGAGATTTACCTACAGCTATTCTGATAAACTCAGCAATCTCTCAAGGGGACCGTTCCTTTCCTCGTCTTTTGAGGATTACACTACCAAGTGGAATGCCCAATATAAAATTTTCATAGTAGTTAATGATAATAAAATTGCATCAATATCCAGAATGTTAATATGTTGGTTCCTCAAGACAGTTCTCTGAGAATTGGGACCAGTAAATAAATCTTGGTCTTATTATCTCTGTATTTCAAAATCAAACTGAAAGCTACACAAATACAGAAAACTTTAGTTATAATCTATAGGATTCTGAGGAGATGAGCAAAACACCAAGGCAAGGACCTCTGCTTTCATAGTAATGTATACCTTCTACTTGCCCAACACTTTTTGAGCACTTTCTAAATCAGGGGTCCTCCAACTATGGCCCGCGGGCCACATGCAAATACAAATATTATATTTGTCCCCATTTTGTTTTTTTACTTCAAAATAAGATATGTGCAGCATGCATAGGAATTTGTTCATAGTTTTTTTTTTTAACTATACTCCGGCCCTCCAATGGTCTGAGGGACAGTGAACTGGCCCCCTGTTTTAAAAGTTTGAGGACCCCTGTTCTAAATGCTAGCAACTGTGAAGTAGGTATTTGTATCATTTTTCATTTTACAAACTAGAAAACTGAATCTTAGAAAGATTAACGTAATCTGTCTCCAAAGCTCACCCTTGTAACCACTGTAAGTTGTGACAAGACTGACTGGAGCACTGCAACAAATGTATGGGAGGAGGAGTGTCAAGGGATATTTTAAATTATCAAGGGAAATTCCACATCTGTGGGAAACGGCACAAACTAATTGTTGGAGGTAGTTCAACATCAGATTCTGATACCTTCCTCCCATTATATATCTTTGCAAAGCTGGGTTTCCCCTAATTTTCATTTTACCAGTATCATTTTAGCATAGCCATCTTCTCATACCCCAGTTGTTATACCCCAAACCGAAATTATGACTACTAGCTTCTTTACCTTTGTGGGACTCAGTGCCTTAGCATACCTCATGATACATGGTTGATTCTGTAATAAATATTGAATGGAATGCATCTGACTCTTTTTGCTTTCTCAATTATTCAAGAATCATTCAGTAGCACCCAAGCAATAGCTTAATTTATGTCTGGTGCTAAGGGATAAAAACAGATTCTGTGCTTAAGAAGCTCAGATTCCAGCATGGAAAGATGCATCTATGTGTTACAGTCCACCTTATAGATAAGCACACATACTACAAAAGTACATAACTCTAACCATCCACCCACTTCCCCAGACTCCAATAACTCTTACAGAAACAGCATTAATTATAGGGGCTCTTTTGATTATAGCTTTGCCTACTTCATTTACAGGCAAGTAGCAGTAGTATTGCTTATCTTTTTAAATTTCAATGACAAGCAGGAACATCCAGAAAGTGGTTTCACCTATTTCTTTCACTTTGCCCTGGCTCAAGTATCTTTCAAATTCTAGGACCTTAAAATGCTTAGCAAGCATTTGACTTTACAGTCAATGTAAAGAATACAGTTTTTAGAGCTCACATGAATTAAGGATAAGTGTTTCTTGTGAAAGTTTTGCCACCATTGTATATATTATGTATGCATTGGGTTGCAATGAACAATTTTATTTCGTATAGTGTATTGTGGGCACAAAGTTTGGAAGCCAAATTTCAATATTATGTGCAAGTGATGACGGAAAGGGCAAAGAGCCCACTTACTAATGCATAGTTGGAAACCATAAACAGCCAATGCTCCTTCAGGTAAGTTGGATGGCATTAAGGCATATTTTTCTTCAATAATATTAAGATGTCTTCCCTGGAAGTCTATTTGAGATGTGTAATCTTTACAACGCTCCCTAAGCATTTTTATACAGGCTTATTTTCCACTTGTATTTCATCAATATATTGTTTTGGGAACCATAAGAAAGACTAATTGCTAACCGAGAAGAGGGATTTAAGCAGCATTCATAAGTATGTTGTGAATTTCATGCTTGCTCACAATTCCTTTGCCAAAATCTTCATATTCAAATGTTCAAAGATGTCTATACTCCTATAGTCTGAATGGCATCTTTATGGGCATGCTTGGTTAGATCTAGTTAAGCTGTTCTGACACTGCTTGCCAATTCCAGGCAAACAGTAATTCACCAGTTCCCAGTGACCTTCTGCGAGTCATCTGAGCAGAGATGACTTACATCTTTCTCTTTCTGGGGCCCATATTGCATAAATCAAACAAATAGCCTCCTACAAGTTCCCTCACAGATGATGATCAATTTCAAGTTTAATGCAGTTGTAATCCCAGACCCATCTTTGCTTACTAAAAATTAGCCATTTTCACAACTGAATGCAATGATCCTGCGGTGATATACAATGAATTCATTGAAAAAGTGCTTGTTTTTGACTCTGAGATAGCAGATCAGCATTCTTACTAAATTATATGACAGCTCACATGAGAATTTCGGATTTACTATGCAAAGCCCACTGGCTGTAAACTAGTTCAGACCAATTCAGTAAAAGGGGCTGAGGCTGGGTGAGAGTGATTCAGAACTTAATCAACTTGAACTGCATGTAAGCCTTTGTGAAAAATTATTTTTCCTCTCCACAAAATACTGCAGTTTTAGTAGGCATCTGTACAACCATGGTTACAACACTGATGGTTCATATGGAGTAAAGTAATAAAAAGCAAAGTGGCCAGAAATGTTACAAGATCTATGGCATCGTCTATGAGTGTATATTTCTTTAATTGTCTGCCTCCATGACAATGAAACTCCATAAGATCTAACCTTTCACAACTCATGGAGCCATTAACTTATAATAATTACTTTAATTCCCACTAATCACTTAAGATGGATGCCCATCGGTAAATATCACTCAGTCTCTATTTCACAGGGGAGTGATGGGAGGCCTATGAAAGGAAGATAGTCCTTTCCCCTTGGCATAGCTTTTGCAATTAATAAAGGGCAAGAGGTCTCTTTCTAGAATTTGTATATGGGTACCTGAGTTTTAAGATGACACTACTTCAAATGCTATAATAAATTCTAGCATCCCTTCCAACCTGGGGCTTTAAAAAGTTAGTGTTCAGGTAACAGCAGCATAGTCAAGCATTTATCATTCAAAAATGTGTATAATTAACGCTCAGCTATGGTTTCAAACCAAGAGGAGAGCAGAACCTCAGAAGACAAAGGAATAAAATCTCCCCTGAAATTAAAGCACAAATCCTTATATATCTAAAGGAGAAATGAGGAGCCAACTTGAATTCTAAAAAAAATACTGCATAAAGAAAATTTAAAAAATGCCTTGAGCCCTAGCCGGTTTGGCTCAGTGGATAAAGTGTTGGCCTGCAGACCAAAGGATCCCGGGTTCAATTCTGGTCAAGGGCATGCACCTTAACTGCAGGCTCCTTCCTAGCCCAGGCCCTGGCCCAGGCTCCTGCAGGAGGCATCCAAATGATGTGTTTCTCTCACATCGATGTTTCTCTCTGTCTTTCCCTCTCTCTTCCACTCTCCCTAAAAATCAATGGCAAAATGTCCTTGGGCGAGGATTAACCAAAAGAAAAGAAAATGTCTTGACAAAGAACAAAATACTTTAAAGAAATACCTATTTCTAACTTAAAATAAATCTCAATAGGAATTTAAAAAAAAAATGACGATACTTGGGGACTCTAGGAACAATCACAACATTTTCTTCTTTATAATCTTTTTCCTAGACTTGCCTCAAAGGAGGCAGAATCCATAGCTACCTGTATCCTTTAGTGAAGATGGAAACTACATGTAGCTTTGCTTTTACCCAGCATTAAAAATCCAAATATGTAAAATAACTGATTAAGTCACTATCGTTTAACCTAAGAAAATACTGCATTTATGAGTTTGGCTCTTGCAAAGTAAGATATTAATAGAAAAAGACCTCAAGCCAGATCCTAGTTTTGATGAAAAGGCTAGAGTGGGATGACATTTGATCTTTGGGAGGCATATGTTGCTTCAGAAATTAAACTTCAGCCTATGTATATGCATTTCCACATGGTTATTTCTCATTGCAAATTATTTCCTCTGTGGTTAGCCTTCCTATATTAAACTTTGCTGTACTGGGGGGAGAGAAAATATAAATAGATAATTAATAGTTCACATGAAAGCTAAAGATCCCATGTAGCTCAATTTATAATAAATGCTTAACTTCTTTGATCTAAATTACTGAGTTTATCTTCTCAGGACTCCCGTCTAGTTCCTTGGGTAGTAAGTATTTGAGGAGTGCGCTATTAATCCTTTAAAAATCCCCCAAATTTAAATAACTTCTTCTCCAAGAAACTTAAATGTATTACCTTGTAGAGTTTAATGTACATGTCCCACATAACTGCATTACTTTTGGTCTATGCATTTATTATAGTGTTCATTTCAATACATCTAAGTTGTAGTTATTTATAGAGAAGGCTGTACTTCCATTCATCTCTTGCCATTCTCTTTCTTAACTTCTGTGCCAAACAGAACTATTGGCAGCAAAAACATATCATGCACAATTATACTTTGGACCTTGGCAATGCTATTCTCTCAACATAGAAAGCTATGTGCTTCTCTTTTTCACCTCCTCATCTCCCCTCCATTCCTTCTCATCTACCAGGTCTCAGCTTAAACACCACTTCTGAGACTCCCTTATCTGGAGTCTAGGTGAGGTGTTACTCTGCTTCTTAGTAACCCATTACCTCTGCATATGGCCCCGTGTTATACCAATGACTGCACTGTAATGACCAGTCTATCCATCCATGTTCCTCGCAAAAGCACCACCTGCTTAAGAGATAGGACTGTTATTTCATCAATTATATCACTATTACACAGCTCAGTGCATGGCCCATAATGATACTCTATACATTTTGGTTCAGCAAATAAATAAAAATAAAGATGAATTGATGCAACAAGGCAAGTAGTGGACTTTGCATTAAGAAGAATAGTAGTTTCACTCAAAAATAACTAATTTAAAAGAAACTTTGTTGATTCTTGGCTTATGCAGGATACATAGCATATTCAGGAGAAGGCAGCAAAGCTGGTAAAAACACCAGTAACTCAGTCATAGAAATACAAAGTCTGTAGTGATTTTCAAACCAAATTGAAACTCAAACTCGCTTTTTAAAATAATTTGAACTCCCACTTACATCCCTTTAAGGAATTATATTGGTAATATAACTAACGCTTGAGCCATGGTTAAACCCGAGGCAAAAGAAGCAATCTTTGGACTACAGATGTTTGACCTGTATGTGCCATCACCATGATCACAAGAGTGACACATACAGATACAGAGGTGTGCCGGATGGGCATGGCAAGTGTTAGAAATGGCATAACTCTCAGTAATGAGAATGTGTGAAGAATGAACAAGTCTTGGTAAAAATCTCCAAATCAAAATATACAATATTCTTTTGATTTACTCCATACTAATATTCCTAGAAGAATCGGAGTATAATATTTTATGTTTACAGTAAAATGGAGTTAAGTTTCAGGCTTATTTTATTATAAACAATACGTTTTACCCACCAGAGAATCCGACATGATGTTTAAACATTATGTAGGATTCTGGACAAGTCTTCATTTTGGAATATCTGACTCATGGCAGGATATCTTAAATCCTTGGTAACTGACTACCTACCAGTTTCCAAGGCTAGAATATTATAGAAGAGATACCTGCCCTTGAAGAGAGTTGGACTAAACAAAGTTAAACTTTTTACCTCTAGGATTCTATAATATCATACCTATGATATTTATGGAAAATATATGTGAGAGTAGAGAGTGAGCCATTGAACTGAAACCAGTGGCTGGTGTGTGTGTGTGTGTGTGTGTGTGTGTGTGTGTGTGTGTGTGTGTGTGTGTGTTTAGTCATTGTTTCACAGCACCTGCACAATCATCTACCCATTCTTCAGTCATGTATTGAATGCCTACTCTTTTTTTTATTGATTTTTTACAGAGAGGAAGGGAAAGGTACAAAGAGCTAGAAACATTGATGAGAGAGAAACATCAACCAGCTGCCCCCTGCACACTCCCTACTGGGGATGTGCCCACAACCGAGGTACATGCCCTTGACCGGAATTGAACCTGGGACCTTTCAGTCCGCAGGCCGACGCTCTATCCACTGAGCCAAACCGGTTAGGCTCTTACAAGGTCCCTCTGGCACTTCCAAATAACTAACCAGCTTGAAATTTTCTACAGAAAACCATCCTTGCACTCTCATTTGGAAATCCCATCGATTGACATCAAACTCATCCATCCTCCAAGGTGTCTTTCTATTGAATACTGTGAGGTAGGTGTGAAAAACAGGCCAAAAATTAATTCAGTTTTCCCTTTAAAGTGCCCAGGAAAGTCCAATCTTTCATAATGCGTAATAGTCCCAATTTCCTGGAGAAATGCTCAGAAGTATGTGAAACTGTACAAACCTCTTAGAACAGCGGACCTTTTCCCAAACTCCTAGAGCTCTATTTTGCTGACTCTTGGGTTCATTTCCTTTTCCAAACCCACGTTCTTAGACAATTGGTTTTTGATAGCACATTTTGTGAGAAGAATCTTCAGCTACCTCTTGGGGAACATGTTCCTGACACTGTGCCCAATACACCGTGGAGAGCAAATGGTATGGCAAGGATTTGTCTCACCTCACTGTGTAGATGGCTATAATTTACAAGTTTGGAAGCACACATCCTCTTGGGATTCACAGCAAATTGTCCTTTATTCTTTCTCTAAATTAATTTTGTTTTTCATGATTACCCTGCCATAGGAGAGACTCATTGTATGTACAAGAAATAATGGAATCAAGCCAGGCTTGCAGCTTCCATAAGATTCATCCCTAAACAAACCCTGCTGGGAGACTATAGCTTAGTATGAGCCACCAACAAGATAGGAATTTTGCCATTAAGAAGGTTCTAAGCCATTTACAACAAAAACAACAAAAATGAGCTTCAAATGCTCATTTCTAGCTCCTCTGAAGCAGGTCTTCTGCAGAATTAGCACCCTTTGCAAAATTATTGTAACTAAAATTGCACCAGGACATGGTGAGGAACATGCACACACTCAGGGTTGGCCTGAGAAAGGGTGTCCTATGACTTCATACTGTTGCAAAGACTTAAAGACACAGGGCTTTGGTGCTTGAAAAGTTGTAATGGCTTTGGCCCAACTACATTTCACAGAAGTCTACATGGAGCCAAGCTCATTGTGTCTTCCTGCTTCAAACATAATGGTCCCTTTCTCTAAAATAATCTGGGTGTAAAAGAAGTCTCCATGTTTAAAAGAGTGACTCAGAAGTTAAGAATAATGACTTAAGTGACTTGAACAAAAGGTGTGCACAAGTAGGAGAAAGGCAAGCACGAATCTCAATCTCCATAATAAGGGGTAGACTATGTAAACTTGTCCAAGGCTATGGTCCCTTCAGACAGGTTGACATCAGGACTGAGGCAGTCAAAGGAATACTACACACAGTCTGTGCTTTTCACCCTGCAAGCTCCTCTCACTTAATCCTCAATCCACACTTCACAGTAGTTTTAATTTCACCTGTTTATTCCTCTGTAGAGGTGAAGCAACTTACTGCCAATGCCCACCCCTTCTAGAAACTGCCTTCATTTAGCAAGCATACTATTTTTTTTCTTTGATTGCATGCTTATTTCTGGTGATTTGTGGTTAAGAGGGTGGGTGGAGATGCTGGGTCCAGGGAAGGGTAAAGCTGCCTGAAGTTACCCATTAGTGCTGTCCCTGGTAATTTCAATCCCTCCTTGCCTAAAAGAGTTGGGTATTTTTACCTTTAATTTTTACTTGATGAAGAAAGTGAGGCTTCAGCTCACATGACTCCTTGGTGGAGAGCCCAGAATTGAAATGAAATTGGTTTGCACTCACATGTATTCTCTGTCATCTGTGACTTCCCCTCTCTCTTCAACCAAGACTAATAGAAGGGCCTCTCTCTCTCTCTCTGGGAACCCATACTGTTTTTGCCCAGGTTGTCAAAGGCTTATTCCTTGAATAAGTCTGTCTGCATTCTGGCCTCTCCCTCCCAAATCTGGCAGTATACCTGGTCTCTGGGAACACATGGATCAGAAAGTTTCACAAGTTCATCCTTATAAGAAGTAAAACGGAACAAAGAAAGACTACTCAAGAAATGGAAAAGTTTTACCATGTCAGCATTAAGACTTTGGAATGAAGGTATGAGTTGGAATGCTTGTACTTCAACTTAGTAGCTATGTGACATGTAAAATTGGGCATGATAAAGTACCCACAATCACAGCATTGTAGAGAAGATGAAAAAGAATAGCATATAGGAAAGTACCTAACTTATTGTAGAGAAGATGAAAAAGAATAGCATAGGGGAAAGTCCCTAACTTATAGTTTATATATCTATATATATAAAAGCCTAAGCTATCCTTATGACCAGTTGGTCATTTGGTTGACTGGTCACTATGACATGCACTGACCACCAGGGGGCAGACCTCAATGCAGGAGCTGTCCCCTGGTGGTCAATGCGCCACGCTCCCACAGCCAACCTCCCAGTCCCTCCCCTGAGCCGGCTGGCCCCCATCAGCCAATTGCAAGCCAGGCCGAGGGACGCCACCTGTGCACGAATTCGTGCACCAGGCCTCTAGTATATACACACACACACACACACACACACACACACACACACACACTCTAGAGGCACAGTGCACCAAATTTGCACACTCAGGGGGTCCCTCAGCCCAGCCTGCACCCTCTCACAGCATGGGAGCCCTCAGGGGATGTCTGACATTCTTAGTGCTGCAGCGGAGGCTGGAGAGGCTCCCGCCACCACCACTGTCCTCGCCAGTCTTGGCCTGGCTTCTGGCTGAGCGGCACTCCCCCTGTGGGAGCGCACTGACCACCAGCAGACAGCTCCTACGTTGAGCGTCAGTGATGTCATAGCGAGCGGTCATTCCATCATTCAGTTGATTTACATTTTAGCCTTTTATTATACAGGATGCTTATGGAAACACACACATTCACTCTTTTCTTTTCGATAAAAACCCATAGAGGAATGGAAATATAATCTTTTCAACATCAAATATTTTGTCTCTTTCTCTTCCTTCAACCCTGATATTAAAAGAAACCACTGGAATGTTCCAAGTAGCCATCGGGATGCAAACCTCCAGCTCCTCTTGTTCTAGGCTCCTAAACAGGAGTTTCCGCCTTGTTCCCTGCATGGCAAGCACAGGCTTGCCTCAGATCTGCCAAATTCAAATTTGATAGCCATGAAATGCCTCCAGACTTTAGCCTATTTGCAGAGGACAAAGAAAGGAAAGGAAAGGAAAGGGGAGACTGAATTATCCACACCACTTACATCCAGATTTTCTGATGATTTGTCCTGGCCTTTCTGAAAGCCAGATCTCCTCATTTACCTAGGACCACCAGAACACAATAAAGACACAGTAAACGCATATCCAAAATTCCTGACAGAAAGAAAATATTGTCAAAAAATTACATTTAAAAGAGGGTATAACCATGATACCTACAAATGCAAGATAAACATTAGTCAAAGATCTTACTTAACTAATTTATTCATTGGAGAAGCAGTGAGATATTTTAATTGGTTGAAAAGTAGATTTGAAGAACCACACAAATGTAAAAATAATAAAAACTGGAGCCACTTTAAAATGGAGTCAAAGTGGCCTTCCTTATCTCTCCCAGAGGAACTGCCTTGCAGGCCTTACTCCTCGAAGACAAGAAATCAGGTATTATGACTAATCAAATGATGACTGCCAGACTGAAAATTAAAACACTGTTTAGGGTTACCTTCACTCTGTTAGCTTATCTGCACCAATAGAAATGCCTTTCTTCTACTGATGTCATTGTCCCCCTTCCTGTTCTCATACATAACCCTTGCCTTTGTCTCCTAAGCAGAACAGTACTTGGGTTTCTGCCTGAATCAGTGCTTCCCAAATAGCTATTCCTTTAATTTTAAATAGATGCTTGTTGTCTCTTCAGCCTTTTATTTTTAGATTAACACACATATTAACCAAAAAAAATATATACTGAAATGATTACAAATAAATATATTTATTTCAGAAAGATGAGTAGCAGTAGGAAAAAAAGCTGAAAATCAATTGTACTTCCTTCCACAAGATAAAATTAATTCGTGTGTCTATGGACAGGAATCATTTGCATTGTTATCAATTATTTACAACATACAGAGTTGCAAAATAGCTTGAAGATAATGATCATAGAAGAGACCCTGAAGAATCAGATAACCCAGAGGAGAGGGACTGACTGCTTTTCCAGTGAAGACCCCCAGGAACCCTTCTGATTCACTTCAATGTTTTTCACAACTTTTCCTCAAATATAAATTGAAATAAAATTAAGCAAGAAAGCGGAACACAATTGGGAATTATTTTTAAAGGAATGTTAGGAGTAAAGATGACAGAAGTAAAATTTAGTCAGTCTTGGGAATATTGTACAGATTAAGAAATGAAAAGGAAACTCTATACCAAAAACCTAACCGGTGATAAAATAAACTGCACTTCCTGACTTCTGCACGTCTTTTGGAATTACTCCACCATTAACAACTGCCTGAAAACACATCCCGCTATATGTCATTATTATGCTTAACATGTAGCTGGCCTGTGAGCTCAACAACACTGAAGAACTGACAGAGAAGCTTATTAAATAACTAGAGACCCGGTGCACAAAAATTTGTGCACACAGGGGGGGCGGGGGGGAGAGGGGGGTCCCTCAGCACGGCCTGTGCCCTCTCGCAGTCTGGAACCCCTCGGGAGATAACGACCTGCTGGCTTAGGCCTGCTCCCAGGTGGCAGAGGGAAGGCCCAATCCCTAGGTGCAGCCCCTGGTTGGGAGCAGAGCAGAGCTGATTGGGGAGTTGGGGTGCCGCCAACTGTCATGCACAGAGCAGGGCGGATCGGGAGGTTTCGATGCCACCCTCAGTCACGCTCAGGGTAGGGCCGATTGGGGGGTTGGTGCACCGCCCCCTATCACACTCAGGGCAGGGCCGATGGGGAGGTTATGGCTCTACCCTGTCACACACAGAGCAGGGCCCATGGAAGGCAGTTGGGGCGCCGCCCTCTATCACCCACAGAGCAGGGCTGATCAGGGGGTTTGGGCGCTGCCCCCTATCACGCTGATCCCGGTGCTTGGAGGCATATTACCCTTTTACTATATAGGATAGAGGCCTGGTGCATGGGTGGGGGCTGGCTGGTTTGCCCTGAAGGGTGTCCTGGATCAGTGTGGGGGTCCCCACTGGAGTGCCTGGACAGCCTGGATGAGGGGATGATGGCTGTTTGCAGCTGATCACACACCCTGAAGGGTGGGGGTCCCCACTGGGGTGCCTGGCCAGTCTGGGTGAGGGGCTGAGG
The DNA here is from genome assembly GCF_014108235.1 of Myotis myotis. Classification (NCBI taxonomy): domain Eukaryota; kingdom Metazoa; phylum Chordata; class Mammalia; order Chiroptera; family Vespertilionidae; genus Myotis; species Myotis myotis. Next base: position 42,936,331 of record NW_023416335.1, read on the forward strand.
GCTGTTTTTAGGCTGGCAGGTGACTGAAGCTCCCAACCGCTCCTTTTTTTTTTTTTTTTTTTTTTTATTCTGGGCTAGCTTTAACTCTGAGGCTTGGCTCCAGCTGTTAGGCCTCCGCTGCTGAAAGCAGGTATCTGGTTTGTTTGGGTTCTATAATCGAAACACTGTTTCAACTCCAGCTGTGAGATCCCAGCTGGCTGAAAGCAGGTTTCTTGGGTTTTGTTTAGCTTCTATATTTGTAACGTTTCAAACTGCAAGCTCAGAGGCCGGCAGCGGAAGGTGGGGAATGTTGGAGTCCTCCATCACTAAAGCAAGCAAGCCTCATGATCGCTTCAAGCTGCCTGGCTGCCAGCCGCCATCTTGGCTGGCAGTTAATTTGCATATCGCCCTGATTAGCCAATGGGAAGGGTAGCGGACGTATGGCTAATTACCATGTTTCTCTTTTATTAGATAGGATATGTGCCACCAATCACCCAATATAACCACATTTCCATGTATTACCTTAGTGTTTGTCACAATTTATAACATTATTCAGGGGTGATTGTGCTGTGTTAAGAGCCACAGAGGCCCATGGGACTCCCTGCAGAAGTTGTTAAAGTAGAAGTGAGAACTGTAAAAGCAATAGCTAATCATCCCCCAGCACCATCCACTGGCATACATCGGCACCTGCCCACTTAGAGCAAGTAAGTCCTGAAACATTAACGAGCCCAAAATACATCACTGCAGTAATACCCAACGGCAGTCTCATTTAAGTGACTGGAATTAGTGTATTGGGCAGATATACTAAGTAGACTTATCTATTAGCATCAAGACAATTCTATTTAGAATATACATTTTCACCTAAAAATGAAAAAAAAAATTTCCCTTAGACTTCTTTATCTCTCTTTGATAGAAAATGCAATATTATTCAAGTTCAGGACATAAAAGAGATTTAAATTCATCAAACCTTTTCAGAAAGATGCTTTATAGGAGATTGTTTTCAGAGAGTTTTATTCTACAAAATAATTTCCTTAAATTACCTGACACTTCAAGTCCTAATAAAACTATTTCTCAATTACAAAATATAATACATATATATGTAAATAGATACTCATGTTATATCCATTAAAATCACAATAAATTACTAAAATTCTGATATTTTAATGTAAAATATAATGTAGGTATTTCTTCATATTACCTCCACATTATATGAATAAACTCTGATGTCCAGTTCATTAGTTCCTGGGCCAGAGGCAGACCGGTGTGGGTCCCTGCCTCCCTGCACTGCTCCATCTTACAATATGGCACTCTCCATGTCTGCATCCTTTGTCTCATCCACATAAATCACCTACTATGAAAGAGGCTCCGAATTAATGACATGTTTTCTACTTCGTGTGTATATTACATTCATTCTACTCATTTGCAGAAAAGCACATGCTATTAAGAATTAAAACACAAAGAGCCTTTATATCTTAAGTCAATATTTTCAAATATTTTTCCCAATTTTTTCAAGTATTTTTCATCCTCAAATTTTTTTAAAAAAAAGCATATTTCAGCAAATTCACTTGTTGGAATACTCACTGATTTCTTCAAAGCAAGATTAGTACTTGTTAAAATGTTACTCAACTGCAACTGTTCTTTTGATTCAAAAGAATTAATGGATTTTTTGAGAAAGTGACCTGTTAACAGGTCAATCTGTCATTGGTAAAGACTTCAAGGAATCTATAACTCAGATGCTAATGGTAAAAAACAACCTAGGGCAGGAAGTACAATTTGTAGCCAACCAGTGCTTTTCAAATCAAGGGAGATGGACCATCTATCTGGATATGGAATTGGAGAATGTCATAATTCTACACAATCATAGTAATATATCAGCTGTGCTCTGCAAGTATTCTAAAAGCTGCAAGCCAAAACTTTTTATGGTTCTTAAAAATGAAAATTAGAGCCTTCCCAATTGGCCTGGTGTGTCTTAAGCATTCACCATAAAGCTTACATACTAAAGTTTGGTAAAAAGCTCTACAATGAATAAAGCCTGATACTTTCCATGTTAGAATAGGCAGGAAAATTAAGATGTCAGATATGTCTTGCAGAGGATGGTTACATTGTTTCATTACAAACTTTAATTTAATACATTTTCTCAGTTTCAGCTGATGACAAGATACATTTCAGTTTTAAACTCTACAGAAATGTGTTCTTTTAAAGTCTTTGAATTTTCACATGTTTTCTGTATTTCACAAGAAATACTGAGTGACTCAGTGATATAATTTTTTTTCTTTTTCCTTTAATTACAATCCAAGTAAGTTGTGAAAGGGCCTCATCTGTTAGTTGTCTGCCTCACTAAGGAGCGGATGCCATCCCCTCTCAGAATCCATCAGAGGAGAATGCAATTAAACTAAAACATTGACTATAATATTTAGATGCACTTTGGTATATGCACCCTTTTAACTTCCATAATCATACCAGAGAAATAATCTACTTAAGTGCAAATTAAAGTATATCCATTTTATTTTTCCCTCCATCAACTAAGAGATCATTATGTAGAAAGTAATTTTGAGGTTGAAGATTAAAATTCTGTTTAGTGTTTATAGCTTGTCTTGGGCTACAATATATAATTTAAGCCCTTGTTATATTGATAATGTGTGGAAACTGCCCTACTTTTACAAGGGAATGCTGGAGGAGGGGGCGCGTGTGTAGAACACATGAATGTACATGTGTGCATGTGTAAGGAATTATACAGAGAAACAGAAAATGTTCATTAAACTCATTACAGTTAAAATAGATCAAATCCAAAACTTACATAATTTATTTTACTTTTTTAATTGTGTCTTTATTGTTGAAAGTATTGCAGATGTCCTATTTGTGTTTTGTATTTTTCCCATTGACCACCGCCACCCTGCACCTGCCCATCCCAGGCCTTTGCCACACTACTGTCTGTGTCTATAGGCTATGGACATATGTATGTAAATTCCCTGGTTAATCTCTCCTGACCCTCACCCTGATCCGGGACACCCTTCAGGGCAAACCAGCCAGCCCCCACCCATGCACCAAGCCTCTATACTATATAATAAAAGGGTAATATGCAAACTGACCATAACAGCAGAAAGACTGGGAATGACTGGTCACTGTGACACACACTGACCACCAGGGGGCAGACGCTCAATGCAGGAGCTGTCCCTTGGTGGTCAGTGCACTCCCACAGGGGGAGCTCTGCTCAGTCACAAGCCAGGCTGATGGCTGCCAGTACAGCGGTGCTGCTGGGAGCCTCTCCTGCCTCCTCAGCAGCACTAAGGATGTCCGACTGCAGCTTTGGCATGCTCCCCGCTGGCAAGTGGACATCCCCCAAGGGCTCCCGGGCTGCCAGAATGATGTCTGACTGCCAGCTTAGGCCCAATTCCCCAGGGAGCAGGCCTAAACCAGCAAGTGGTCATCCCCCAAGGGGTCCCAGACTGCGAGAGGGCACAAGCCAGGCTGAGGGACCCCCCCCCAAGTGCACAAACTTTTGTGCACTGGGCCTCTAGTCCTTAATAATAAATATAATTTATATTACTACTCAGAAAGCAAAGTACTTTAACATCTTTTTTCTTGTTTAAGCATCACAGTGACATACTGTGAGAAAGGCCTTGTTACTATATTCCCCATTTGCAGATGAGGAAACTGAGGTTCACAGAAGCTTAACTTTAGCACCAGAGAGCCCATACCAAGTCCTAGCTCCTCTCTGGCAGCATTATTCTGCAGGCACTGTTAGGAAACTCAGTGCTTACTAAGATACTTGTTAGGGAATTTTCAATTGTACATATTTTAAATATTAGATTGTGACTTAGTCAGGCTACAAAGACTTTCTTCTCAAGAAGCAAAGCTGAGGTGAGAGAAATGCCAAAGATGGTAGTGGGGTTTACCTGAAGGTGGCCAACAGTGCTGTCAACAATAGAATGGAAATATAGAGGAGGGGCAAGAAAAGATGACATGACGGATTATCTGTGTTCTGGAGAAGGGACAGGCTTAGAGGTATAAACTGGAAGGTAGCCACATAAAGGGGATAAAGAAGCCCTGAAGCCTCTAAGAAGCATATATAAAGTAATGACGGGAACTCTGTCTTGGGAAGTCTTCATAAAGGAAGTGGCATTTAACCACCACCATTTTCCCTCTCACAAGCATAACACTCAGGAATCTATGGGCTCCCTCTCCTTGGACTCCCTTAAAAGAATCTTTGTTTCTCAGACAGAACTGAAAAAACTCTTTTATAAATGAAAAGATATGACATTTAAAAACCCATGAATCTGCCACCTAAATGTAACAGACAAGATCTTATAGTTTTACCTCATATCTCTCAAAAGTTCTCCCACATACCCACACACAGCCATACACACAATGGTCGGTATGTGAGGTGATGGACATGGTAACTAGCTTGATTATGGTAATCATTTCACAATGTATACTAGTATGTATATCGAATCATCATACTGTATACCTTCCCTATATACAATTTGTATTTCTCAATTATAGCCTCCATAAATATTTATAAATATACTAGAGGCCCGGTGAACAAAAATTTGTGCACTCGGGGAAGAGGGGGGTCCCTCAGCCCCGCCTGTGCCCTCTCGAAGTCTGGGACCCCTCGGGAGATAACGCCCTGCTGGCTTAGGCCTGCTCCCGGGTGGCAGAGGGCAGGCCCAATCCCTAGGTGCAGCCCCTGATCGGGCTCAGAGCAGGGCCGAATGGGGAGTTGGGGCGTCGCCCCCTGTCATGCACAGAGCAAGGCGGATTGGGAGGTTGCGATGCCACCCTCAGTCACGCTCAGGGTAGGGCCGATTGGGGGGTTGGGGCACCGCCCCCCCCGTCACACTCAAGGCAGGGTTGATGAGGAGGTTGCGGCCACCACCCCCTGTCACGCACAGAGCAGGGCCAATCAGGGGGTTGGGGCACCACCCTCTATCACCCACAGAGCAGGGCCGATCAGGGGGTTGGGGCGCCACCACTGTCACACTCAGGGCAAGGCCAATGGGGAGGTTATGGCTCTACCCCGTCACACACAGAGCAGGGCCCATGGGGGGGGGGGAGGGTTGGGGCGTCACACCCTGTCACACACAGAGCAGGGCAATCAGGGGGCTGGGGAGCTCCCCCCTATCAGGCACAGAGCAGGGCCAATCAGGGGGTTGGGGCGCCTTCCCCTGTCACCAACAGAGCAGGGCCGATAGGGAGGTTGTGGCCCTGCCCCATGTCACATACAGAGCTGCAGGGCGATCAGGGGGTTTGGGCGCTGCCCCCTGTCGCGCTGATCCAGGTGCCTGGAGGCCTCATGGCTCCGCTGATCCCAGTGCTGGGAGGCATACTACTCTTTTACTATATAGAATAGAGGCCTAGTGCATGGGTGGGGGCTGGCTGGTTTGCCCTGAAGGGTGACCTGGATCAGGGTGGGGGTCCCCACTGGGGTGCCTGGCCAGTCTGGGTGAGGGGGCTAAGTGCTGTTTTCAGGCTGGCGGGTGACTGAAGTTCCCAACTGCTACTTTTTTTCTTTTTTTTTTTATTCTGGGCCAGCTTTAGCTCTGAGGCTCCAGCTCTGAGGCTTCCGCTGTTCAAAGCACGTATCTGGTTTGTTTCGGTTCTATAATCGAAACTCTGTATCAACTCCAGCTCTGAGATCCCGGCTGGCTGAAAGCAGGTTTCTCGGGTTTTGTTTAGCTTCTATATTTGTAACCATGTTTCAACCTGCAAGCTCAGAGGCCAGAAGGCAGGCGGGGAACGTTGGAGTCCTCCATCACTGAAGCAAGCAAGCCTCATGTTCAGTTCAAGCTGCCTGGCTGCCGGCCACCATCTTGGCTGGCAGTTAATTTGCATATTGCCCTGATTAGCCAATGGGAAGGGTAGCGGACGTATGCTAATTACCATGTTTCTCTTTTATTAGATAGGATAACCTGAATAAAGCAGGGGAAAACAGTAAAATAAACGCATCCATCCCTCAACTGAATCCCTGAGAATTTGTGAAAACTAAAAGTAAAAAAGGGCATCTACTAAAAATGAAAGTGCCCACTGCTTTTAAAGCCTTAAGCAGATTAAAATTGCTGATTTTTGTCCTTTTTAAAGATGAACCTTCCCTAACTTTGAGCCATTTTCATGCCACATTTTTATCACTTTCTCCAACAAAAGTTGTTGATTTACTCAAGTTATCAAGAGCTCTTTTTCAAGTACAAGGACAGATGAAAACCCACAATATGTTAGTAGAACACATATATGACATGGCCATTTTTTAAAGTGAAATTCTGGGCTAATGTGTTAAACTAAAAAATAAATAAATAAATAAATAACAACAGCCACTAAAGTCTAGTTGGATTTAGTTTTTCTCCAAATTCCCCAAGGTAACCAATAAAGAACATAAAAATGAAGAGTACCAAATGTGAATGAATTAATTACAGCAAATGGAAAAGAATCTATTTCCAAACAAATGACTAATAAAGCCTCCAAAGAATGATTCATATCATGCAAATTATAACCATGAACTTCAAAATTAAATCCCAAGCAATTACAACCTAAAAGAAATTAATTTTTCCACAGAGCGGACATGAAAACTTTGCACATCTTAACAAGGTGCCTAAAAGTAGAGTGAGCCTTGAAAACACATTGCCTTCAAAGTTCCATGGAAAGTAAATATCAACCAGGGAATAACATTATCCTACATTTTGTTTTACCAAAGACTATGCACAGACTTCTTTAGATACCCCATCATTCTTCTTAGGAAAGAAGAATTTTCTAGGATATAAGGTACAGTAGGAAAAGTGGTAGGTGATTTGCACTGCCTTACTAAAGCTCACATTCCCTTTTAAAGCTTGATGGCGATAGTACATAATAACTCTCTCTGACTATACATGCAGCTAAACATAATGGCTGAGCTCAAAGTGCTAATCATTTAAAATCCACATCTTGTTTTGCAAGTGAGGAAGAGCTATGCTTTGTCTGGTATAGCAGATTTATTTTATTTCAAAGTCCCTTGTACTGATGGGTGGCTTTGGTCCTTGATTGATCCCTTGATGGTAATGACCCTCCTTTTCCAATGAGTTTGCCAGACCTATCTATCCACTCCAAATACTGCAGGTGAATTTATAATTTAAACATTCAGAGGGCTCAGAGACAGCTAAGTTACCAATTCATCCATTCCATGTATCAGGTCCCTTTCCACCTGCTGTTCTGAGAGTGTAAGGAAATATAACGATGCAAAATAAATACCGATTTTTCTTCACTTTGGTGCAGGACAACATTTTTTTTTCTATCCTGAAAGCATGCTTCTTTTCTTAATGTTGTAACTAAATTTGTTCTTATTTCCCAGCACCAGTTCCTCCCTGTTGTTTCCTGGTTTTGTTCAGAAACCGTTTACAGTTGTTGACAGCCTATAACTGCCCCTTGGAAAATGTATTCAGGATGTTTCCAATAACCTGTGCTCCACTTCCTGGCCAAAGGCTCTGGGTAATTTGGCAGAACAAGAACCTCACTACCCTGGGCACTTCTCCCTGCCTATTCCATAGTCTTTTGACTCCATGATCAGATATGATGAATAGATTGAGCTCACTGACTTCATTACTAGGGTCTTTGCACTAGTATTTGATGTTAAGTGTACGCCATGAGGATGCTAATGAAACATGAAAAAGTGGGTGTGATGCAGGAAAGCACACATCTGGAGAGGGTGGATAGCATGAGAGAGCTGTAAAGATTTCTCCTTTGATGTGAAGTCTTCAGTCTCCTCTCTGCAGCGCTGGGCTGGCCACTCTTCTAAAAGTCATAAGACTTTTAAGATTTCAAACTGGGTGCTGATGAATTTTTCACATGGCAAGCTTTGAGAGCAGCCGCACTCTGAAAGAGCTTTCGCCAATGTTGAAAGGAAGTAAAACTGTTTGGACAAATTTTGATGAAACCAGCTCAAAATATAGCCTTGGATTTATAGAGGAAATGACTTACTTGAGCCACTGAGTTATGTTATTCAATCTTTGCCTTCGTTTCTTTTATGGGTGCTTCCAGCTTACAGTGATTTCTATGTAATTTTTCTATAGATATATCATCATGAGAGAATTCAAGTACTTATTTTGTGCTTTCCTAATAGTGAGTTTTACACTGTATTATATGTACGGTTGTTTGTGTGTCCATATCTTCTACTAGATACTCTAGGACAAGAGCATTTATTGCACATGATACCTGAACCTATTCCTAACTAACAGAGAGAAGGGTAGGTATGAACATATATTAAGTGTTTATTGCCTTGGAAATTCTGCTGGGTGATTTATGCACAATGAATCATTTATCCTCAGAAAACTACCTATAAGTGGTATTGCCCTCATTTGCAATTAAAGATATATGGGGCTCAAAAAGTTTAAATAATTTTCCCAAGTTTCTGAACCTAGTAATTCGTAGAGCTAGATTCCCAACCCACCTCCAAAAATGTTGCTAGATAGATGTTTATTAAATTTATTATAGACATAAATTTAAGCTTCTTTGGTAGCATGTGTTATTTCATGCAATTTTAAAAAGCAATAAAAAACTGTAACAGTCAGAATAAGCAATGTAATGTTCATATAAAAAATAGCCCCAAAAGCAAGCACACTAAGACTACATGTCCGACGTGGGGTTTGTAGGGGGCTCTGTGCCTCATAGCCACTCAAAAATTCAGGCTGACCATTTCCGTTCTCAAGGCCAATGACACTCTGGCTCTTAAAACCCCCATCTGGAAGCAAGAGACTACATTTAAATTGACATTTCATAGAGAAATAACTCATATAACCCTACCCAACTTAAAAGAAAACAGTGAAATAAAATCCTACCATGCGCCCATAAAGAAGAGAATCAGTATCCTTATGAGCAGCTCTAATGACCACTGCATATGCCTATCTGTGACATGAAATACACTGAACAGCTAAACTGTACTCATTGTGCATTCACATTTCCTGCCTAGAAAGTTATTTGTACCAAGTAGCTGCTGGCCTCTTGTAGGCACTTGCCCTAAGATATTTAGAGTTTATTTATTCTTGGTCAATGAGGTTATGGAGTGGTTGTGGGCCTCATTTGCTTTGGGAGTAAATTTTATAAAAGGGTGAAACAGACCTTGAGACTTTCAACAGCTGACCCTTTTCTGTATTCTGTAATTCAGTGCACTAAGTATCTCTAAACCCGCAGAAAGTCTCTGGCTTTTGGCACACAGACCTCAGCTAGACCAATCCACTCAAAGAATCCAGGTCTCTGTGGTTACTATTTGGAAGATAAATGTGTCATCATTCCGCAAAGGATTCATTCCCTATTTTTGTCATGGGATTTCATGCCTCTAGTATTTGGCTAAGTCATCAGTGAGTTTGATTCTTAATGCATTGAAGGACTTCATTCTTAACTACAAAATATTAAGATTGCATGGAGTACAGGTTTAATCAGACAAGCTTAGCAACACACAAACCACACAACTGTGCTCTCTGAATGACTTTAGAGATGACAAAAGGGCAGGAGGAGCTATTGAATAATTACATAAGTCCCAAATCTGGGCTTTTATTTCAGAATCTCTCTGCTGCATTTTAATGAACAAAGCAAAGCAGAACATGATAAGATTCACTTTGTAAACACCGACATTTACGAATTACAAGCCACAAAGGAAAAACATGGAATCCCAGCATTATATGATAATTAATTTTCAAGGCAGAGAACACCAATGTGGTTTGGTTAGATTTATGTTGAACACATGCATTTTACAATCATACAATTGAAGGAAGGCATAAGGTGAAGAGAACACAAAAACTCAAAGGTAAATGTAATTGGTTTATAATCCCAGGGACATTTGGGGACTGGGGTTAGGTGGCAAGAATTCTATTGAGAAAAGTAGAATGTAGACTAAAAGCTTAGCTTCATTAGCAAAAAGGAGAATACTACACAAAGTGATAATCTTGCCCTTCTTAATTCCCAGTAGAGTCTACATTGAGGAGAGAAGCGGGGACAAGAAAAGATTCCCCATTACCCTAGGGAATCAAGTTCTTAATCTAGTCTAAAGCAATAGCTCTGTTTTCCCAAGGATAATAGCTAACAAAGTCAAGTCCTCCCGGCATCTGATGTAGGTCATCCATGAGCGTCTAACCAAGCTAATTTACTCAAGTTAAGTGGACACTTTGTACTATAATCATTTTATAAATTTGATTTTCAAATATCCTTAGAAAAGGTAGCTCATTGTCCTTTAATATATGTGTAATATAACAGACACCTGCTTTTTCATGTATAGGAAATCCTTCCAGCATATTATTGTCTACCATCTGGATAATGCCAATTTTTTAAACAACCTACCATTTAGCTACAAATTTAATTTCCTCCTAAAATTGATCCACTTACGGTAACCACATAACCTCAGAAATAACTAGTATATTCTTCCTTTTCCTAACCAAAATTACGCCAAAATAGATTTAAGGGAAAGGGAGGAAAAGGCAGAGCTGAAAAGAAAAAAAAAAGCACTCAAAAGAATCCAGTGTGTTAACAAAAATATGCCTTAAAGTGTAAATTACTTTCTCATGAAAAAAATTCAATTTATGAGTCAACAGAAAAATCTGTGTGCTGGGCAATCTGAGAAGTCTGCATCCGCATCTGCACAGGCTCCTCAGAATCAGACAGGAACCCGTCCTAACTATTATGCAAAGCAAAAAGGGATAACAAAATAGGCAATTTCCTAGAGCAAATTAAAATGCAATCGCAGGCATTTCATGAATATTTGAGAGTTCTCTTTTTCTCAATGACAAGCACCTGCATGTCTTTAGCTACTTTTGCTGTTCAAAACACATTGAATAAATGGTGCTAAACCTTTACTCCAGAGGTGCCTGTGAAACAAACGAGGACACTCATGTTGGAGGCAAGTTGCCTTACTATTTCCACAGATATTTAGAAAGCAGCTATGAGAATATAATAATATTTATGGGTAAGCACACAGTCTCCCAGGACATTCTAATAACATCCATGGAAGGCACTGTTGTACAATGGGCTGGCTCTCAGATCCTGTCATGAGTTAAATAAAGGGACATCCTTTCTTCTGTACTCAATGGCAATTTGGGTACAAAAACACACACAAAATACCCAACAGATCAGTGTGTAGGTCCATGTTAACTACATTGTTATTTGGAGAGGCCAAGGTAACCAGTTCTCATCGTTTTAGCATGACTACATTTGGGAAGGGGATTCATTCCAGACCTCTCTGCCACTTCTGCTGGGCTCTCTATATTGCATACTCTACATACACCACCTTCTCAGCACAGTCATCATATCATGTCTTCCCCTCAAAAACCTTCAAAAGTATCCCATCTCTCAGCATAAAATCCAGGCTTTGTGACCCAGAGTGATTCAGCCTCTGCTTTCTCTCCGACTTCATCTTGTATTATGTGCCTCCCTCTCTAGATCCTTTGGCCACACCGGCCTCCTTGCCACTGCTTACCCATGCTCAGCATGCCTGGCCCACCTCGGGGACCTTACCTCCTATACTTCCTTTCCTGGAATGCTCTCCTCTCAGGTTCTGACTGAATGGCTTGCTCTCCATTTCTCTGTTTACTTCTCACATGTTTCCTAGCAGTGAGGTCTTCCTACGTCTAAATCACAATGCATACATTCCCATTCCCAGCAATCCCTATTTCCCTGTCCTATATTTTTCACAAGTGTACATATTACCAACTGACTTCATATTGTCCATCCTTGACTGTCCCTTCTAAAATCACACCTTCCATCACTTTTCCCTTTACACTGCTTATATTTCTTCATTGTATTTATCACCAGCTGGCAATTCTATATGACTCAATTTAATTTCTTTCTCCCCCTGCTAGAATATGAGCCTTCAAATCCAGAAACTATATTCCTAGCTTGTTAAAACAGTGCCTGGCATAGAGCCGCTCAATTAATATTGTTGAAAGAATAAATTCTATATTTAAGGTTGCTGTCTTCTCTACTAAGTCTCTTAGACGTTTAACTCACAGAGGATTATTTTTAAATGAAGAATGGTAAGCAGAGTACTTGATAGAGAGAAACTATTTAATCAGTGGATTACTAAACAGAAAAACATTTCAAAAACTAACTCCACTAAAAAGGAAGATTTTACATAGTTTTAAAAGCATTCTATTGCCAGAATAGAAAAAAAAAATCTTTTGAGAATATAAATTTAACTCATACTAGGAATATCTTATACTCTACTAGTCCTTGTCAATATTGGCTAACCAAAAAGAAGACAAAAGACAAACAAACTATAACATAGATATATGATGTCTATCACACTTAGGTATTTATTATTTACTAGAGGCCCATTGCACAAAAATTTGTGTACTCAGGGGGAGGGGGAGTTTCCTCAGCCTGGCTACACCCTCTAGTAGTCCGGGACCCCTCGGGGATGTCTGACTGATGGCTTAGGCCTACTCCCCAAGGGATCAGGCCTAAGCCGGCAGTCAGACATCCCTCAGGCAGCCTGGGAAGCCTCAGGGGATGTTTTAACGGGGCCTAGGTTGTTAGTCAGACATCCTTAGCACTGCTGCGGAGGCAGGAGAGGCTCCCGCCACCGCCGCTGCACTGGCCAGCCATGAGCCATCTTCTGGCTGAGTGGCGCTTCCCCTGTGGAAGCCCACTGACCACCAGGGGCAGCTCCTGCATAGAGCGTCTGCCCCTGGTGGTCAGTGCACATCATAGAACTGGTTGTTCCTGGTAGTTCTGCCGTTAGGGTCAATTTGCATATTATCCTTTTATTATATAGGATAGCATTGTTCATAACCTTGAATATCCACAGACTAAAGCTACTCATTGGGGGGAAAAAGCAGTCAGTCGGCTTATAGAATCTTTCAATAGCTATTTTAAAATGGTGTTCATAATAATATCAAGTATCTGGCTGGATTTGGGGAAATGAGGAGTTGGTTGGTATCTTATTTGGTTAAAGGACAGGAAGATTTGATGTATCCTATCTAAGCTCTGATGTGTGACAAGGAAAAGTAAAGAAACTGTCATCAAATTAAGAAACAATCAATGCAGAGAAAGGGGAAAGTGAAGTAGATGCCAGCCTAAGCCTGACCCCTCAGGTGTGAAATAGAAAGTCTGAGTGATGTGGTCAAGGCTTCCCGGTGGAATGGCAGAGCTGCTCTTAGAATCCCCGTTTCCACCTTCTCACTTTGCTCTCTGTCCTTCTCTGGGTGTTTCACACAGAGGGATGTAAACTGACCAGGCCTGGACACACTGTAGGTAAAAATACATTCTTTATGGTATGAATGAAGAGAAAGTTAGAGCCAATGTACTGAAAAGAAACCACCATGCTTATAAAATGGGCTACAGAACCATTAGTTGTCTACATAGAGCCTCAATTTTAAAACCTCTAGGGTACCATTTCAAAAATCAAAGCTCATAAGATGCACTGGTGGCCTGGGACAGTTGTTATTATGGCCTCCAGAAATGCCTAACCTTCCATAGGGAAGGAGAGACTGCACATGGGGAAGCGGCCTCAGATAGAACAGTCACCTTTTACCTCTTTCCTGCCTCTGGACATGCCAGTTTTGTGATGCTTTAAGTAACCTCCTAATTGCTACCTGTTTAGCAAACTCTTAGTTTCTCCTACAGAAACAAAGCAAGGGCAGTATTTCTTCCCAAAAGAAAACAAATTATTTCTTACTGGCTAGCTGAAAGTCTTTAAAACAAGCTATAAACTACACACTTAACAAATTTTACAAATCCTCAAAATGAATGAACTCATTTTACAGCACATTCTGTAGGCTTAACTGAGAGCTCCTAACCTTTGCCTAACCCCATTAGATCTCTCCAGGCCCTGGAGTGGGCTATGGGGCATGCAAATAAGCAAGTGCACCAAATCATAGCCAATAAATAGGTTTCTCCCCTTTGAAGAAACAGATTATTGCAACGCTTACTGGCCACAGGAAGTAAACTAGACAATAATAGCTGTATCTAGTAAAGATAAGAAAAGAAAAGAAAAGAAAAGAAAAGAAAAGAAAAGAAAAGAAAAGAAAAGAAAAGAAAAGAAAAAAGAAGAAAAGGGAGGGGAGGGGAGGGGAGGGGAGGGGAGGGGAGGGGAGGGGAGGGGAGAGAGAAAGAGAAAGAGAAAGAGAAAGAGAAAGAGAAAGAGAAAGAGAAAGAGAAAGAGAAAGAGAAAGAGAAAGAGAAAGAGAAAGAGAAAGAGAAAAGAAAAGAAAAGAAAAGAAAAGAAAAGAAAAGAAAAGAAAAGAAAAGAAAAACAAGATAAAAGGAGAATAACCATGGGGCCCAAATCTCAGTGATAGAAATAATGAAGCTATTTTATAATGGAAATACAGTGGATTTTTATTAGTTGCAGGTTGTTGTTGTTGTTGCTTGCAAATTTGCCAAATGGCCTAAATTTATTTGCAATGCCAAAGTCAAGTCAATACATGCGTCACTTTGAGACATTCACAGACTTGCAAGAGCAGCAAAAACATTTGAGTCACCTGACACATAAATTCCCAGCCTTGTTCAGGTCTCATATTGAAAGAAGTGTCCGTTTAGTGTTCTAGTTAGTGCCACTGTTTGTTTTTCGTATTTTTAAGTTTTTGGTTGGTGATCTGGCTTTTTAACATGGCCCTCAATTGTAGTGCTGAAGTGCTGTTGTCTGGTGTCCCTTAGTGCAAGAAGGCTTGCACTATTGAGAAAATATTGTTAGGTAAGCTTCCTTCATGGTGCTGTTAGCCATGGGAAGATCAGTGTTAATGAGCCATATATACATATGGTATCTTTAAACAGAAACACACATAAAACAAGGTTATGTATTAATGGTTGATGAAAGTTTTGAGAGAAGAGACTCACAGGAACCTAACCCTGCATTTCCCCAAGGAGCAGTGATTCAGTATTCACTAATTCAGTGTGTACAACTACTTTATAGAATATAACTACAGTAAATAATGAGACTGAATCAAGACCAAAGGATTATTTTAGGCCACAGCTAATATGAAATATGAGCTAGTATGCTACTGTATTAAAGGTATCACTATAATATTGTTATAATTATATTACTTCTCTTCTTAATAAAATCTTAATTCCAGCTCAACTACCTTTGAATTCCTTTCATATCCATTTCCATAAAATGTGTCAGGCTATAGGATCATCACTAATGACACATTGGTGAATAACATCACATTTTCAACCCCCAAGAAAGTTATAATCCAGTTAGGGAAAACAGAAAAATTATAAGTATTATTTTTTTACAATTAAATGTCATAATGTTATGGCAGGGATATAGAGAATTCAACAAATCACACAGAAGGGGGAGAAGGGACTGGGGGAATGTAGTTTTTTAAAAAAAGTCTTCCTGTAAAAAGTTACCTTTAACATTTTTTGATGTGGAAATAGAAAAAGAGGGAAAGTCAATAGACATTTCATACAAAGGTGGTACCTACACAAAGACCAGGGAACAAGAAAATAAAAAATGAGTTTGGAGTCTTACAAGAACTTCAAAATGGTTGTAAAAGAGTTTTTAAAAAATGAGGAAGAAGGAGCCTTAAAACCCACATGGCACCAGCATTGTCTGTGTCAGTTCTTCCATTTGCAAAGTAAAAAAGAAATGAATTAAGTGAAATAAGGTGAGGGGGGTGATTCGTTAAATTATGTGCTCCATTAATATCCTCTAGTTTAATGACATTGGCAACTTCTAAAGATCCAGAACTTCCAACAGGCCATGTTGCACTTAGAGTAAAAGGCACTTGGTGAGGGGACTGTAAGAAGGGTGCTGTCAGGGGTGCTGCAATGGGCCACTCCCCTGGGATTAGCCTGAGGATTCTAGATTCCCAAGGCATGAGGATGGCTACAGAAATGCTCATCTAAAATTAACATCATTGACTTCAAAAGTGACTCAGACCTGACTCTGAATATGAAATGTTCTTTTGCTGCTCTCAGGAAACTTTCAAACTGGTGATCCAACTGTTTCTCTCAACTGCACTGTTCATAATAATAGGATCACAGTCCGTGTAACAAAACAATCTGAAGTAAAAAAACGTTGTGATTTTATAGAGTATATATTACCTGCAAAAATCTTGAGGAGGAGAGTTGAGATGCATTTTATTGGTTCATTCATACTATTCAGGTTCATCACATCTATACCATATCCAAGTACAGTGGGGCCTTGACTTAAGAGTGTCCCAACTAACGAGTCTTTTGAGATGCCAGCTGTCTCTCCGCAGATTTTTTGCATTGAGTTGATAGAGTAATTTGAGTTAATGAGCTCCTTAATGAGCTCGGTCTCGGAATGAATTAAACTCCTAAGTCAAGGCCCCACTGTACAACCAATCTGCTGGGCCAGTCAGGCAAGAAAGCTATTCTGATAAGTAAAGTGTCTAATTTATAGGAAAGTAAGAATATCCAATTGTACCATATACTAAGCATAGGGTAGAAAAGATTTGATGCTGTAAAATTCAACTAAACATAGTTTGGAATTTCTTCTGGCTCTCCTTCATGATTATTCATTTGGCCCTTTCAAAATTGAGCATCTCCTTTGTGTTATCACTTCTATAAGACACAGTAATTATTTTTTTTAATTGCACACATGTGTAGAGGGGCTAGTAAAAGTGAATCCGGGTCTACTTTGAGATAGTCATACAGTTAAAATAGATCTGAAATCTTAAGGGCTAAAATTAAAATCCTGTGTTGGTTCAGTTTGTACACGGTCCGCCCATGACTTGCTCATTTGGAAAACAGCTATAGTAACTGATTGGTTTGTTACCGTTTTTACATGACTTCGAAGAAATTAAATAAAAAGCTATCAGCCTCAAAAGGAAAGTGGTGGTTGTGAAGCAAATGCCTGGCAAAATTTACACTGGGCAATGTTCCAAGGGACAAATTACAGGAGCTACTCATGATCACAGATATGACCACAAATGCAGTGCCTGAATATCTGAAGAATAACTGAAGTTATCCATGGGAAAACACTCCAAGACCCCTAGCGGATTCCCCAAACTGTACATAGCACCAACCCCTAGAGGTACTTTGATTTTTCTTAGACACACATTCCTATGAAGTTTAATTTATAAATTAGGCTCAGTAAGAGATTAACAATAATAACTAATAACACATAGAACAGAATCATAACTATACTATGATAACAATTATATAAACGTGGTCTCTCTCTTTAAAAATATCTCATTGCACTATACTCACCTTTTCACTTTCTGGTTTCTCTTTGGCTTATCTAAACTACTAACATCACTACTCTTGCACTTTGGGGCCATTATTAAATAAAACAAGGGTCACGTGAACACAAGCACTGTGATACCTTGACAGTCGATCTGTTAACCAAGAAGGTGACTAAGTGACTAAAAGCCAGGAGTGTCTACAGTGTGGAGACGTTGGACAAAAGGGTGATTCATGTTCTGGGCTGGACAGAGTGGGACTCTCAAGATTTCATCACACTGCTCAAGAAGAAGTGCCATTTAAAACCAACGAATTGTTTATTTCTGGAATTTCCGTTTAATATTTTGCAATGAAGGTTCACTAGTGATAACTGAAACCATGGAAAGTGAAACCACAGATATGGGGGAACCACTGTAGGAGCAAGCTAACTCCAAAAACAGAGCAATTATAAAACGAAGAGAAAACATATTTATTTCAAAAATCAACTGCTTGTTTAAGAATCATTGAATATCACATTAGCACATATTTTTAAAATGATGTACTACTTCACACGTACTCAATGAACTTAATGAATGACAAGGAGATCTGAAATTCTTATTGCTTGAATAATTATTATTACAAAAAAGATTCTTATTAATTGAAGCTAATAATGAGAGCAAAATACCACTTAATCATTTTAATACAGGATTAAGAACTATTTTGGAAGTCACTAAGTCATCTACTTTGGGCAGATGCATATATTTTCAGTAGCTCTTCCTTTGGAACTAACATCCTGCTTTTATAATAGGAACAAAATGACAAAAGGCCACAACTATGACTCTACCTTAAGGATAAACTCGAAGATTAAATACATGCATTTGCAAATTACTAACTTAACAGAGGCAAGTGTACTACTGACACTAGAAATTCTTTGCGGTATAAGGATTAAATTTTTAATAATATTACATCAATAATTAAAAAGATCATCTATTTTTATGTATTGTGTACACAGCAAGAGCAAAATATTAAGATTATATGATTCTTAACTTCTAGTTACTTTATTATCAGGATAAATATTTTAAATTTTTAATTTTCATTTAAAATTTAGAAGAAATTTTGGGATAAATAGATTAACAAATTCCTCAGGAACATAGTAAAGGATAACTAGATTATAGCTGTAAAACACTCTATGTATCTTATAATAAAAGCTGTTCAAGTCCATCATGATTTTCACTATGGACGTGCTTTTAAGTAATCAATTTTTATGCCAGTTATTATTTTTTTAAATATATTTTATTGATTTTTTTACAGAGAGGAAGGGAGAGGGATAGAGAGAAACACTGATCAGATGCCTCCTGCACACCCACCACTGGGGATGTGCCCGAAACCAAGGTACATGCCCTTGACCGGAATCGAACCTGGGACCTTTCAGTCCACAGGCTGATGCTCTATCCACTGTGCCAAACTGGTTAAGGCTATAGCAGTTATTTTATGTAATAGTCCACACTTGACAACCAAACAAGGATCATAACATTTTTTGTTCTAAAGAAAGAACTTGTATGTAGATTCTCCACCCAAAAGAGCAAAAAGAAAGTGAATAAGTCTAGCAAGAGCCATTATTTGTAATCACAACTAGAAAAGGGGTTTCATTATCTTCTTGTTTGGAAGAATTTGTAGGGAGAACAAAGAGGGAATAAAGCATTACACAGAAAAAGAAGATGATAAAATATAACTCAAGCTAAAAAATAGTGAAAGCCTCAGACAATTTTAGATACCTTCTTTTGAAAATATTTTTACCTAAGACTCATTTTTTCTATATAGACTATCCTCCCTTTCTCATTATTACCTGCATATTTGCATGAAAACAGACTCAATTTTTCAATATTTATCGAGTTCCTGGGGCTTAGTCTCTACCTGAACTCTTAATCCTCCCTTTGTGACATAAATCCAGTCCTGTGGAAATCATTCCAATGCCACTAACAGAGGATTATAGCTTCATGTGGGCAACAGGCAGCCAGAATAGCAGATGAATACTTAGCAACCCAAAGTCTATAGCAGATAGTACTGCGAAAAGATATCACAGAATGGTGAAGTCACAGCTATAATAGAATAACAGTAACACTATTGTTAGCACATTTTGAGGCTGATATTCAACATGATTTCTTTATTAATTTTTCCTTAAACTAAAGTTGGTGGTTAACATCAAATTACCACTAAGATATGTATAGGCATATCATAATTATAACAAGGATACCAAGTGTGTAAATGACACTGTTTTGAATATTCCCTGGCATGGGTAAGAATTGAACTCTCTCACAAGCTATGAGATCTTGAACCAATGAAAACAGCAGCATTCATTTTACAGGACTGTTGAGTCAAACTGAGGCTGCAATTCCATAACTTGTGTTAAGTACCCAGCTCTTGGCCCAAAATATAGTGAGGATTCTAATCTGGTAGTATGATCATTTATGGAACACAGAAGTGATCTATCATCTTATCCAGGAAACTGCCCATTCTTCCAAAGTTATTCTTGTTAAATTGTCTTCATCTGTTAATTTAGGCATCAAAGCAGTTCTTCATTATCCATGGATTCCATAATGTGAATTTGTCACTTTGCTAAAATATATTTGTAATCACAATACCAATACACATAATACTCTCATGGTCATATGTGGACATGGAGAAAGGGTTGACAAATTTGTCACCTGCTGCCCATCTTCCTAACTGAAATCAAACAAGGCAACACTCACACTATAAATAAAGGTTCTTTGGCTATATATTTAGTGCCATATTTTTTTCAACTTTGCTTTCTTGTTGGTCATTTCACTGTATAGAAGGTAGTTCCTAAGTGCTGTCTAGTGGCCCCAAGCACAAGAAGGCTGTGATGTGCTTTATGGAGAAAATATGTGTTAGATAAGTTTCATTGAGGCATGAGTTACAGTATTGTCCATGTCAGTGATAATGAATCAACAACAGGGTACATCATGAAAAGGGAGAGCAAATTCTCAGATCTGTATGTGAGGTTGGTTTAGAAAGTGCTAAAGTAACAACAATAGTGGCTAAATCTGTGGATTCCTGAGATCACAACTGATTAAAAAAGTGTAAGTAACAGCTTTGTGGTGTGAGAACATTTGAAAAGTCAAAAAAAAATGTATGGCCATGTTTCTGAAGGTCAAAAAAATGTTAAATCCATATTGACTAGTGTATAAGGAAATACTATATGTAATTAATTAAGGAAACTTTAGAGAGAAATACACATAAATAATGTTATTTACTGAACAGCTGACAAAAATGTTGTCACCAGAGGCTCACAGGAACCCAACTTTCTATTTCCCTTAGGAACAGTAAGTTCAGTATTCACTAACTTAGTGTTTGTGGTGACTTTATTCAACAAAAGTACCACATATAATGAGAAGTGGCTATATGTAAAATCTATAAGCCATGCACAATTCAATTCTCTACTACAGGAATACCTCAGACTTTGTGGGTGGGGTTCTTAACCAAGACAATAAAGCAAACATTGCAGTAAAAAGAGTCAGAATTTTTTAAAATTTCCCAGTGCATGTAAATGTTATGTAGTCTAGTAAGTGTTCAATAACATTGTGCATTTAAAAAACTATGCACATACCTTAATTTAAAAAATACTTTATTGCTTAAAAGTGCTAACCAGGATCTGGCCCTCCTAGTAACATCAAAGATCACTAATCACACATCACCATAACAAATATTATAATAATTGAAAAGTCTGAAATATTGCAAAATTAGCAAAATGTGACACAGACAGCAAATGCTATTAGAAAAATGGCACAAATAGATTTGCTTGATGCAGAATTGCCACAAATCTTCAATTTGTAAAAACAATGTAGTAACTGGGAAGCACTCTAAAGCAAAGCACACTAAAATGAGGTATGCCTCCACAGGGCATAGATTTTCTGGATACAGATATACACATACAGCTAAATTTGAATTTCAGATGAACAATAAATATTTTTTTAGTATAATTATGCCCTGATCAATATTTGAAATTCAAATGTAACCAGGCATTCTGTTATTTTTATTTACTAAACCTGGCAACCTACCAGGGCAAAACCAGCTCTTAACCTGCATATCTAAATAACAACTGCCCCTGCTTTCACCACTTTCTGCATCTTTATTTTTAATGCAATAGGCTTTTCAAGCTAAAGGTAATCTTTTTATGCTATTGGATTGACCAGCTTTGTAAGTTTGTTTTCCTTGAGCACGTAACCTCCCTAAAATGCAAAACACAAATTTCCTTCCTGAAGAGACAGTATATTTTAAAGACAGATGTTAAATCTAAACAGTTAATCTTACTTTTCTGAAATTATAAATGATTATAGATACTATATCTCATTATCCTATATAATAAAAGGCTAATATGCAAAGTGACCTAACAGCTAAACGACCGGTCGCTATGACGTGCACTGACCACCAGGGGGCAGACGCTCAATGCAAGAGCTGCCCCTTGGTGGTCAGTGCACTCCCACAGGGGGAGCACCACTCAGCCAGAAGCTGGGCTTATGGCTGGAGAGAACAGTGGTGGTGGCAGGAGCCTCTCCAGCCTCCACAGCAGTGCTAAGGATGTCCAACTAAGCCATCAGTCGGACATCCCCTGAGGGCTCCTGGATAGTGAGAGGGCACAGGGACTGAGGTCCCCCACCCTCCCCCCCTCAGTGAAAGAATTTCATGTGCCAGGCCTCTAGTCTTAAAAATAAAAATGTCACCATTGTCTACCAAGAAAATGTAGCAAACAGTCTATAATTAATTCTATTTAAAAACATGACACATAACACATAGTCATTGAACTTATAGCTAATAAGTTCCACTTGCTAATTTTGATAGAGATGCAAGCTTGTTTCACTAGCTTTATGACTCAAGCCTTAGAATTCTTATTAGGCTCTTCTCTCGTCTGAAAGTGCTTTTCCACAAGATTCCATTGCTATAGCCTCCAGAACTAGGGTCTGATGTACACACAAAATGAATAGGCAATTATAATAGGCAGTATAACCATTCACCAATATCCTTTTTGCCTCTACATCCTGGCATGTGGGAGGTTCTTCTCCCACCCCTGTTGAATTATACATGCACATATGACTCTCTGCAGCCATTGCAATCAGAGTGGAAGTGATGATCTGTGTCATTTCTGGATGCAAACATTTAATTGCTGGTGCTCAACTCTCCAGCCCACTCTTTCACTGCCAATAGCAATTATAAGACCAGGTTTTCTTATAGGGAAGTCAGGAGATAGAAGTGCCTGGGAAGCTGAGCCAGCACATGGGAGATTGCTATCCAAGAGCAGGGGTCAGCGCACTATGACCCATGGGCAAAATCCCACTTGCAGACTGTTTTTCTATGGCCCACAAGTTAAAATAGATTGTGTAAAAGATGAAAACAACTCATCCTTCTAGCAGGAACAGTTAGTCAAATTTGACCCTTGGTTACAATGCTTAAAATATTGACTCTCTGACCTTTTAAATAAAATTTTGCTACACACAGCCCTATAGATTCTCCCACCTCCACAGCAACTTTTGTGAGAGCAAGAAATAAGGAGCAACAGAGATTTGGTATTTGTCATAGCAACCATAGGGACTTCAGTTCCAGTACTGTCACTCAGTAGTGATAAAATTCTCTGAGGTTCAGGTGCCCCGTTGTCAAATGGATGCACATTAAATGAGATAAAATATATGCAGATGCAGCTAGAACTCATAAATGATCTAGCCAGTGAAACCAGTAGACCATGTTGAGCTATGCTGAAGGGAGATAAAATAATGCATTGATTAATTATAAAAATATCTTCTACCAGCTTCACAATTTTACCCAAGTCCAGCCTTATCTACAGTATGTATGTCAGTACATGTTTAAACTCTTCTGTTTAAGTGACACTTTTTAATTTTTCTAATGCATCTTTCAGTTTAATATTTAGTAGGCATCACTTGTATCACTCTTGTAATCCAACACAAACATACCCAAATGAATCAAGTCACACAAAATTTAAAATGCAAAACAAACGACCACTCGTTTTTCATGTCACCTTTGAAAGTCTGAAAACTCAGAGATTTCATGTGAATATGCTGCAACCACTTCTGTCCTGTAAATGAATCTATGGGAACTCAAGCCCCGATTCCATTAGAGAAGGTATTTTTCTCACCACTTCTGGTTCTCTGCGATTTAAAAAAGAGAGATTTTTTTTTGCTGGGTATAGTTCCTGGAGCTAATTAGTCCCTGGGTGGCTATTTCTCTTGAGAGAAGACTACATCAAATTATGGCCCAGAATTTTGGAATTTATATGCCTTATAGAAAATACCCTCGGTGACTTCCAAGGCCAACTTATCCACCTTTACATTTTCAGGTTTAACAATCCTATCACAGAAAATAATGTGGAGTAAATTTCATTGTAGCTCTCATACATCACTGATTATAGGTAGAAAATGTAAAAATATACAGAATTAAGTCCTCCTTTCAGGAAAGGACTTTGGCATTTCAAACAGTGCAGAGAATGTGCATAAAGGAAAGTTTCTCGTTCATAAGAATGCATCACAGACTCAGAGTGAGGTAATCACTGTTTTCTGGTGTAATCTCTAACACATCCAGATGGATTAGTTCCTTCCGTGAGACATTTTGTAGGAGGTTTTTCTGTGGGAGGAGATTGGTCAACAGTATTAGGAGAAACAGGTTAGAATGCTGTTGAAAACTTAATGTTCATAGTGCTCGCCATCTATTTTTAAGCATAATACTGCTTATGCTCTTTAAAAAGTGATTATGTGGAAACCCTCCCACTGTGCATAAGTGAGATTTTCATTATGGAAAAATGACGTTTAACTAGATCTTTGAAAATACTTCAAGGATGTATCCCCTAATTTACATGTTATTCCAACTAAAACATATAAGTTAATGCTGAAGATAAGTTCTGAGGATGCAAAACAGATATATGCCCATGGAATATTGAGTAATATACAATTACTTTTTACAGTTGGATGACTTTCCTGTAGAAATGAGTTTTCTCACTACTTCACAGGAGCACAAATTGAAATGTTCTCCCCTCTGCTGGCCCTGTTGCTCAAATGCTTCCTTATCTCAATGTCTGAAGCTCTGAATTTATTCACTCATCACAACCTCCACTCCCTTTCTCCAAACTTTCAGTGTTTTACTTTCTTATTCTTCTCCAAGATCTTTCCAACCCCAACCCGTCATCAGAAAAATCTCTCAGTCCCACAGCTACTCTCCATCAGCACCTGCCACTCCTCTCTCTTGCGCCCTTCCTCCCTGCACCTCACACCAGATATCACCCTGGAAATCATTTGCTTCCTATATCTTATCTGCTCATGGTAGACTAACGCAGGTCAAAGAATGCCAAGAAATTAGAGGATCTGGCATTGAGAATCAAAGAAGGGAATGACAAGCACAAAGAACAGTGAGCACGGAGGAGCAATGACTTCCCGCGGGAGAAGTAGGTCAAGGCTTCATCAGGGAGCTCAGCCCTGAAGAGTGGAGAAGAGTTCTACAGTTGAGATAAAGTTGGGAAGATACTGACAAAATTCAGTGCAGGCACTTCTCTTTGTGTGTACTGTAAGATTCAAAACAGTTATAATGTACCCTACTGAAATCTCACAATTAACTTATTAATGCCAAAAAGAAGATCTGGGGCTGTAATAGCTGAAGATGAACAAAACTAGAATAAGAATCATAAGCAATGAGGGATCTGTTTTTGTTTTGTTTTTGTTACTCAGGTTCTGGAAAGCTAGATCCTAGACCTCCTTGGCTACTAAGTGTCTGAAATCTGTATGTCATCTGCTCAGCATTCACTTCTCAAGTCCTACCTCCTCCCCAGTCCAAGAGAGGTGTTCCTTGGCGTAAGCTAATCAGTATATTCCACCCCATAGCCTCTTCTATTACTGACTTAGATCAAAGAGGGCATGTGTCCTAACCCAATCTTGTTTCACAATGTGCTCAGAAGCCAGAACAGCAGCGCATTCTAATTAACTGAATGTGTATATGGAAGATGAAAACCCCAATGGCAGTTGAAGGTGACTTATGACCTTGACAGAACATTCAAGTGCAGTCAAAGAAATTTGCCTTTGCCCTAACAAATTCCCTTTTGCCACAACAGGAACTTTTAATTAGGAGTGGATTTGGGTCTCTGATAAAATAAATCTGTAAACAAACTGGTTTCTTATATTTGAACCAATAGGTCACATTCTTAAGAATCACTTGTAATAATCAGCTAAACTTGCTCATTAACAGGCATTGTTGGATACTGTAGCAACCTCTGCTCTCAAAATGAGTGTGAGTGAGTGTGTGTGTGTGTGTGTGTGTGTGTGTGTGTGTGTGTGTGTGTGTGTAAAGAGATTAAGGATTGTGAACAGCATCGTGTTAACTGCTGGCACCCTACTATAAATAGATTTCCAGGGTCAACAAACAAATGCTGAATGAATAAATACATGAATGAATACAAAATAAAATTAAACACAGGCCTTTCTACATAGACAGTTTAGATCATCAGCCCTAAATTCTAACATTGTTTTAGAATGCTGACAAATAATTCAGCATCCTGAGGAGAACATGGCCTGTGATCAGGTTTTTGAGGCATAGATTCTTATTCAAAATCAAAGCAATGGTCAAGTCAATGCCATAAAGAAGGTGGCACCTACACTTCTACTAATGGAAAAAACAATAGGAGATTTGATAGTGCTTACTCAGGGACAAAAGCAGCCCATGTGACTGGCCGGGGGAAAAAATCAGAAGCTGGGCAAGTCACACAAAGTCCAGTGCTAGACAACAGTTGATCAGTAACTGCACACACTGCCTAGCAACTTCAGAAAACCCACACAGAACAGAAGCAGCAGCAAATTATCAAACTTAGGAGACCATGGCAACCAGCAGAAGGGATTCCACAGCATGGAACTATTCTAAAGCATGGCCAACTGGGGCAACTGACCCAAGGAAGCAATGCTAATGTGGAAGGAGATGGCATCCTTTTCCTAACCAGAACTAAAAAAATTAGCAACTCTTGAAAATTATTTTTCTTGAATTCAGAGAGGAAGGGAGAGAGGGGGAAGCATTAATGATGAGAGAGAACCATTGATCAGCTGCCTCCTCCTTCCACCCTCCTCCCACCCCCCGCACTGGGGATTGAGCCTGCAACCCAGACATGTGCCCTGAAAGGCAATCAAACCCTGACCTCCTGGTTCATAGTCGATGCTTAACCATTGAGCAACACTGGATGCGCAAAAGTTAGAGATTTTTAGTCATAGAATAGCCAACATCTATGAGCCTACATTTAACTTCCCCTAACCCCTCTAATACAACTTCTCTGGGCAGACACTGATTAGAACTTCTTTGGACAGAATTCCCTATGGATGGTCTTGGCTCTCTGAGACATTACAAAGATTTCTTCAAATGACCTTCGGTTCACCCATTTGTCATGATCATCATTACTGGTTCTCTAGCTCAGAGAGTGCCAACAACAAATTAAGTTCATATAGATTTATTCTTGAGTCAAAGATGCTGGTTCTGTTTCCCAACAATTGTCACATGAATAATTTAAGGATCTGATATGGTGTTAATTGCCCTTCAACCTCCAACTATGTTCACATTGCATTCTTTAACATACAAGTTTCATTTTTAGTCTTTTTATTTTCTGTGATAAATGGCCATACATCTCTGTTAACTGACCAGGATTACACAGCATATGGAATGCCAAACCTTCTCTCTGTGAAATACAATTTCCTTTTGGCTTTTTGCCTAAATGCAGTTAAGCAGTATTAGCTCCCCAGGCAGACCTCATCGTCTTTGAGTTAAATACAGTAAGAAGTGCTGATGCTTCTATTTCACTAATATCTTTGCTCTATAATCCTTTATTTTATGACCTGCCCCTGGCTGCTCCCTGAGCTAAGAATTTGCTGTTCATAAAGGAGGGTGACAAGACTCATCATATAATGATAAACAAAAAGGGGTTATTTTAGCTTGCACATGGGCGAGCAGAACACAATGTGTGCATGTATATGCTCTAGGCTACTATCGTATCCAATGTGAAAAGTAAAACATTATGCTTTCATCTGACATGTGAACAATCTACATTTTTGTTGTTTTAGTCTTTTATTCATAAAAGAGCCAATGACAGAATCCACAGCAGAGAGTCATGTTGAACAGATGATGGCTTCTGTGCCATTCTTTCATAAGCCTTTAGAGTCTTTCTTGGATTAGCACTGCAAAAGCACATCAAACAGAACTTCAGTTTGGATTGGTGTTAATAATTCTCAAATTGCTTAGCAGTGTTCAAATCAGGAAGGAAGAAAATTATAATTCTGAATGCTTCTCCCTAACAGACACATCATTTATTTATTATATTTAGCACATACTGCTTGTAGAATAAATCCTCTGTGCCAGGCACACTTAAGTGCTGTACAAATATTAACTTATTAAATCTTTATAACAATTGCATAGAGTAGATATTAAATTGCCACCAATTTTTACAGATGAAGCTGAGGCACAGAGAGGTTGGGTAAGTGGCTCAAGGACACAGAGCTTGCAAGGGTTAGAGCCAGACAGTCTGGCTCCAAAGTCTATATACTCCCCCACTACAATAGGTTTCCTCTCTATACAAATCAATGTTGAATATAAACATCAGCCTTTATTACCTGTGATTAACACTAGCTAAATTTTGTTAAGAGAGAATAATAGTGGACCAACTTCAATACATGGATAAAGAAAAAATAGTATATAGTTTTTACTTTAAGAAAAACAAAAACCTTAGCAATGTGATGAAGTGAAAAGACAGATTACAGATTGTTGTCTCTAAAATCTTCAATAAATGAAACAGGTTCAAAATCTAAATTTAATTTAAATTTAAATTTGGTTTTGATAAGTTTCTTAAATGACTACTGTTGTTTCCCTAGGACATATTGATTTCACATCTCACTGTCTGTTTCTAGAAAATGAAGGAAGAAGAGTATCTGGTTTTTAAATGACGATCCTACTAGTACTTCTCTCCTGATAATAGTGCTGTGTTCAGATAAAAATGACGTAGTAAAATAAAAGAAGCAAAAGGGTTTGGACGGGGAAGACAAATGATCAGTGTACACTCTCTTAAATCAAGAACTTTGTTGTCCCTCAATTTGATATCTCTTACCCAACCCCTCACTCCTCCAAACTTTGTTCTACACCCATGTTACCCATCTCTACTGTCCCCAGATATCAAACACCCATTTTCACACTTAATTTCAGGGCACTCAGCAACTGACACCTTTGGTTTTTAAGCATTCCTTCTCTCTTTTATCCTCTCTACTGCCTGTCCCCCTTTAAACTAAAGAAGGGATTTTACATGTATGGGTTCCTTCTGATGATAGCAACAATAGTATTAATACATTCATAACAACAAAATATTACCACCTGGCACTATGCTAAGTGTCTTGCATAATGATTCCTTTTAAACTCCCTAAAAGTACTGCAAGGTTAGGTGGGATGACAGTCAAGATATTTAACACCAGTTAGAACAGCCACTGGCCATAAACAACAGGGTAGGTCTAGAAGTGTGCAAAATGCTGGGTATCAGCCTTGCAGTGAGTATGTAGATTATTTTCATTTCACAGAAGAAGTAACTCAGCTCAGCACGTTTAAGTAATGTGTCTACACTCATACAACTAGATAATGCCATACCTCAAAATCATACCAGGGAGTGTTTGACTTGGAGATGACCTCCAGTACTATGGAGCTAATACATCTTTGAAGAGAACCATCAGTTGTCAAATATGTTTAGGAAACACTGCATATAAAAGTATTCCTTGTTTTGGACATGAGTATCAGCACATTAAAAGCTCTGAGATGCCCAGAACAGAAATCTGCTTCACTTCACCGGATCCAGAGGTTTTCGAACTTTATTGGTTAGGAAACCATTTCTTTTCACAACACCTATTAAAATATTCCAGAAACACAGAGTGAGTTTAGAAGTGTGAGTCTGAAAACATAGTTTCTTGGCCTTTGAAAGCCTCTAACAGGTGGATGCCATAACTCTCTTTTCCTTCTAATGTGCAATAAATTGTGTTTTGTTTATTTTCTGTTTTTGTATGTGTGGTTTTGTTTTATATTCCTGAGCAAGTGATTTCTCAGCCACTAATTTAGGCTAATTAATCAGGGATATGAAAACTTCTAAATTTAAGAGTATTTCCTAATGATAGAGATTACTCTTGATTTGATTCATATAAATTGCACTGTGCTATCTGTTAGTGTCCTCCATTAATATATTTTCAAATTAGTGGTAGTAGGATGCAACCAATTAGTTAACATCTTACCTTTGGTGAATTATTTTTTTTGAATCACACTCTCACAAGGGCAATTAGGCAAGGAAAAGAACAAAAGAAATCTAGATTGGAATGGAAGAAATAAAACAAATATATTTGCAAATGTGTGATCCTGTATATAGATAATCCTAATGAATCCATTAAAAACAAATAAATGAGTTCAACAAGGTTGCAGAAAACAAAACTGACATATTGAAAGTACTTATATTTATAGACACTAACAATTATGAACAATCTTAACATTAAAATAAGAAGATAATTCCACTTACAATAGCATCAAAAAGAATGAAATACTTATAATAAATGTAACTTATAAGGAATGTAAGACTTGGACACAGAAACTATCAACGATCATTGAAAGAAATTTAAGAACAGCTAAATAAATGGAAAGGTATTTTTAATGGATGACAAGACTTAATATTGTTAAGATGGCAACTGATCTATCAATCCCTAAATCGATCTATAGATTCAATGTACTATGTACCAAAATCCCAGCTCCCCTTGTGGCAGAAATTGACAAGCTGATTCTAAAATTCATATGGAAATGCAAGGGACCTCCCCCCGCCCCAAGAGCCAAAATAATCTTGAAAAAGAAGAAACAAGATGGGGGACTCACATTTTCCAATTTCATTTCTTACTACAAAACTATAGTAACCAAGACAATGTGGTAGTGGCAAAAGGACACAGAGAAAAATGGGATATTCTTCCGAATCCATAAAAGTGCTTGCCGTATGGTCAATTGATTTTTCTCAAGGATACTAATATCATTCAATGAGGTAACGACAGTCCTTTCAACAAATTATAGTAGCACGACTGGGTATCCAGAAACAAAAGCATAAAGTCAGACCCCTGACTAATATAACATATAAAAGTCATTGCAAAAAATATAGCTAAAAGAGCCGAGACCTAAATGTTAAGTGTTAAAATATAAAACTCAGAAGAATACTTAAGAGTAAGTATTCATGATCCTAGATTAGGCAGTCGTTTCTTAGATGTAACACAAAAGCACAAAAGAAAAAAGAAAAATAGATAAAGACTCCATTAGAAATTTAAAATGTTTGTATCAAAGCATATCATCTAAAATGGGAACAATTGACAGACTGGGAGAAAATATATTGAAATCATATATCTTTTAAGGGGCATGTATTAAGAAATATATAAAGAATTCTTAAACCTCAAAATTTAAAAAAAAATCACCTAATTAAAAAAAAATAAATGGGCAAAGGATCCTAACAGACATTTGTCCAAAGGAGAAGTACAATTGGCCATTCAAACAAAATGTTGGAAAAAGTATCCAACATTATTAATCATCAGGGGAACACAAACCAATACCACAATTAGGTACCACTTAATAACCACTGAGGTGGCGATATCCGAAAGGACAAATGATAACAGTGCTGTCAGAGGTGTAGAAAACTGGGATCCTTGTACATTGCTGGTGGAAATATAATGTGACACAGCTGCTTTGTAAGATAATTTGGCAGTTTCTCAAGTGGTTAAGCATGGAGTTCCCATATGACTCAGCAATTTCATTCTTAAACACATGTTCACACAAAAACTTATGTATAAATGTTCAAAGCACCACTATTCATAATAGGCAAAGAATGGAAATAACCCAACTGATAAATGGATAAGCAAATGGAGTATTCATACAATGAAATATTATTCAGCAATAAAAAGAATGAAATTCAGGTGTGTGCTACAACATGGATGAACCTTGAACATATTATGCTAAGTAAAAGAAAACAATACATTTATATGAAATACCCAGATTAGACAAGTCCATGGAGGCAGAAATCAATTAGTGGTTGTCAGGTATTGGGGGTAAGTGGCAGTGGGAGTGATTGCTAATGGGTGTGGGGTTTCTTTTGAGAATGATTAAAATGCTTTGGAAAGAGTTAGTTGTGATCAATGCACAACCTTGAAAATATACTAAAAAACAGAACTGTTTACTTTCAGATGGTGACTTCATTGTGTGTGAATTATATCTCCATAAAGTTGTTATTTTAAAAATTAATCACGTACTCTTCCCCATATGCCCTTTTTAAAAAGTCACCACTTTAATATAGCTTGACAACAAAGTAAATAATTGTGCTACAAAACCCTAGTTTATATTATCCAGCTCAAATTTCTATAATTTCAGCCACTGGGAACAGAAAATATAACCAAGATAAGAAGAATCATTGTACTGATTAAACATTTCAAAACTACACCCTTTAAAGGAAGTGTAAGTAAAGAAATCACCATGATGTCTTTCTATGTTGTACTGAGAGTACTATTAAAGAAACAAACTCCAAGTTGATGGATACATATTACAGTTTAAAATGTTAATTAGTTTTTATCTAAGCATTAATGTCCCCTGGAGACATACTGACAAAAGCCACAGGTGGGAATGAAAGGAACACCGCTTATCAGAAATGAGGAATAATGTCTAAGTTGCCAAAGTAACCAAATTGTCTCATAAGAAATGCATGATTTGACAGTCACTATCAATATTTCCAAAATGCAACTCTTATCTTGCCTTTGTTGTAAATTTCATTTCCTTGTAATGACTTCACAGATTCCCCTCTTTATATGCATGTCTCATTTATTTCTGTTTGCAGGATGGATTAAACGAGAGAAACTTGGCCAGGCGGCTCTCTCTCCCTCACTCTCCATGGGGAATAAATCATTGTTTTCATCCAGAACACCATGTTGTATGATAATTGCTCTCTCAATTTTCAGTCTTCCACCTGAACCTCTCTTATAATGATTCCCAACTCACAGAATTGCTGATGGCAAAGGATCCTAGCAATAATCTAGCTCAGAGCACAAAGTAGATAGGTGATCAATAAATATTTGCTGAACTAAATCCTTTGCTTTTTAGTACTAATCATGCTCAACCTCCCAGTGAAGCGATGGTTTAAACTCCAATGATGGGAAACTCACAGCCTTCGGATATTCTACAGCCCGTTTTGAAGAGCTCTAATTATTAGAAAGCTATCTTTCTATGCACTTTTAACCTCCAAATCCTACTGTCTTCTGTAGCCACATACAATCCTGCGTTCGTGCTTTCCCTGTAAACATTCAGATATGTTTACATCTGATTTTGGTTAGATCTTTGTTTCTTTGTATGCCTCTTTTCAAGATCAGAACTTTACAATTCCTCTTGCTGCAATTCTCACACTGAGCTCACCAATCAAGTTTGAACAGATGATTTTTGGAATCCGACTCGTGGATCCTTTTTTGGAACTATACATGGGCTTCCAAACTCACATTTCTTGAATTTATGATAGATTCTTGACACATAATATTATTCCACCTCTCTCATAAGCAGGTGTGCTCCTTTTAAACAAAATGTGGCTTTATTCTGGTTGCAAGGTCTATCCTTCAGTCTAGATGGCATCTGATTCAACTAGCCTCGAGGCAAATAATTCTTTATGGTTCACTTGCTCCAATAGGTTGAGGTTCAGGCCTGCAAGGTAAAATCTCCCTTTCTGATTACATCTATGTATCCAACCACAGAACTTTTTTTTTATAACTCCCTCTCCTTAAAAGGCCCAACATACCTAGGATTTAGGAGTCTGCAGAGATATGTCCAAGATTACTCTGATAGTGTCATTTGTCCTTTTAAGTACCAGTGAAACAGGTTGGGATGTACAGTTTTGACAAGTTTTGGAGAGTTTTCCTCCATATTTCAGCTACTTTCATAGAAACATATGTTATGACTGGCCATTTCACAGAGATGTAACATGATTTCCCTGTATTTTTTTTTTTTAGCAACATCTCCCTTATATCTCTACCACCACCATCACCATGTCTTCCTCAGCCAATCCTAGGTGATCTCACTCTGGAATTCTCCTTATTGTACTGTGGATCTAGAAGACATGGATAAACACAGTTATTCTGAGGAACTGTGCCCCATTTCCAAAATTCACTTATTCAGTCATAATCACTTTAGGATTTCTCCTGTAAACTATATCCATGTTGATGTAATCCTGACAATGATTCATCCTCCTCTGTTTCAGACTGATATGTAAATGGGGATCTTAGGAAGTCATTCATTCAACATGTTCTTCTTAAACACATTTTGCACAACAAGCTCTGTTTTAGGTTTAGAGAAAAGGATTCAAGAATAAATGCCTTCAGGGTTTGGGTCATTTTTTATTGACTTTTATTGCTGAAGACTAGAACAGTGACATGAATCATTGATTAAAACTGAGTCTAGGAATCAAACATATTTAAAGTTCAATTCATTGATTGCTAGGCTAAATTTTCTAATAAATGAAATCATTTCTTAGCCAGGTTTAATGGTTTCCAACACCTAGTACATAATAAATGTCCCTAAAATGTTAAATAAATGAACTCTAGTTATTCTAAAATTCTCCATTTTGTAAGTTGTAGTAAGAAAAATATATATCTTCATAAATAGGCCATCCAAATGCCATTAAACATCTTAAATATTAACAACTCTAAATAAGTAGCTCACATACAGTAGCATGTTAAGATTAAAAGTCTTCATACATTTTTTTCTTATATTAAAAAGAACATCTGTTGTTAAGGCTGTACTTCCTCTGTACATAAGAAACAAATAGTTAAGGATGAAGTAATTAAAGGAACTTTTGAAATCTCGGCATCCTAGGACAAACATAATTTTCTTCAGAAAATAAGTCAGTCTTTACTCATACTTCTATCCCTAACTCAGTATGTGAAAATTCTCCTTAAAAGTGTACTGACTCTCGGCTCTATAAATTATATGCATATTTCCAAATGCTTCTCTGATTAGATCATTTTTTATTTCTAAGTAAATAAACAATTTCCCTGTGCAGTGTTTGCTTATGATAGTTGAGTTAACTGGGTTTTGATAGTTCTCTAACATGCTTCAGAAACTTACTAATCCAGTCATTCTCTTTACTTGTCTTTGGAAGCATGGAAACTTGTTTAAACATCACAAAAATATGCCATTATCAGCCAAAACCAGAGGGGAGTTGCAAAATCAAAACTGTAGAGAAATGCCTCTAGCATGGGAATGCCACATGAAACACCATAAAGTCAAGATGCATCTTTATTTCTCCCATTCACGGAAATAATAGTGCATGTGCTTTAAGAATTAAGGTAATTAGATTCTCTGAATTAACCAAAATTGTCTTTAATTCTGTGAGCTTATTAAAACTTGGGTTTTCTTCTCTCAAACAAAATTAAACTAATATTTTAAAACCTGAGATGCTTTAAAATATCATTTTTGTTTTTCATAAATAAGAAGTTTTTAATATAAGTAATGTTAAATATGAAACCACTGGGGTAATGGGTCACACATTCCACAACAATTTTTTTATAGCTAGTCAGAGAAAAAAGTAAGATGTTGTTATTCATCAAAATTTTACTCAGAATATCTAGATGTAGTTCTTATAGGTACTATGTAATAATAAACATTTATTTCAGTTCATTTAGAAACCCATGTGGATCATAATTTTTTCCTACATTAACAAGGTAGGCCTCAGGAAAATAATCACGTTTCATAGTCACATGTTCATATTATGGTATACTTTATTTTTTAATGTTCTATGTTTATATAACCTAACCTTTTATTCACATAGTATAAGTGAACAAAAAAAATTGCTATATTTTTAAAATACAGATGTGTTTAGTATAGAATAACTAGCTATAAAGGCACACTATGATGAAGAAAAAACATTTACCAACACGTCTTGAAAATGTATTTTTATTTTTCCTAAGTTATAGCTACGTAGTGATAAAGGTACACAGACTTTGTAAAAGCACTTGCACTAATCAAAACTTGTGTATTTAGAACTTGCTCCGCCATGATAACTCAAGTGAGATGGAGCTAAAACCTATAGATGACTTTAATATAAACTGGTGTTTTTTCTGAACTAACGTAGCACAAAAACACTAAAGTTCGATAGGCATTTGACAGAGTTTAGTCAACTGCACTTTGCTTGTTATGACCATAAAAAGCTGCAAATATGCCAAGGGGTGACTGTACATTGAGAAAAATTACAAGTCAGGAGCATTTTTTAAGACCAATGCCTATATTTACATCATTTTGTTACTTTAAAAAAAATGTCATATTCATTTTCATTTCAGAAAATCATAGATATAAGTGTTCCTATGGACATCTTTCAACATTTATTTTCCTATTACATCAATGTTTGAGAATATTGAGTTATGATAATGTTCTCGGTGGCAAAAATCACATCAATACTCTTATTTGGTTAGATTTTTCCAATAAAACATGGAGAAACCTATTAATAAGACAAAATCTGCCAGGTGAGTATCCCTTATAGCTTAACAGTACTCATATATATTTAATAGGACATTAATAAGGGAATATTCTCTTGTAAAAGAAACTTTAGTCATTCTCAAAAGCATAAAAAATAATTCTCCCAGACTATCTTATTAGCAACATCATGAATTATACAACAAAAATGCTTGTTCAAACTGGTTTTTTTCTGATAAGAAACACTGCATTTTAAAAAGCAACCTCTATTTTAATATTTAATATCTCAGCATATCTAGATCTCCAAGAGTAGCAAGCTATTTAAGAAAGAGTGCACTTCTTATAATGTTAAAAGCATTGCTGGCATTTTATATTATCTGCTTTTTAATGATTATATTTTCTTAGCATTAAAAATGAATTAATCTCTTTCTTCCTAAGTACTCTTGAACATGGTGAAAGAAATAGTTCAACAGGTTACTTTCGCTTGTAGAAGCCATAGAGGTTGTTGCCTCTCTTTGCCTTTGTGTATTAAAAGAAAAACATCTGAATGTACATCCAACTCAAAGCTCATTATCTTTTGTAGGGTTTTCAGGACACAAGATTTTCTTATTTCCCATGGAATCATATTGATTCTAGGGTAGAGTACTGAACAACAAATGAAACATGATTAAGATACTGTCTATACACTTTCATCCAGCAAAAAAGTCAAAAATTTACTCTACAGTCTTATAGCAAAAGTACTGTAAATAAATTAATAATTTGGAGGAGCCTATAAGAAATGCAAATAATTGCCATATCAATTGTCTATAGGCACATTGGAGTTACTAAGTAAAATGCTCATCCTTTTGTATTCTGACATGTTTCAATCATCACAATATTAGCTCTATATTAATTTAAATCACACTGCCTGAACAATAGCATCTTGATGGATGATTGTTTAAAAAAAAAGTGTGAAAAGTTCCAGCTCTGAGTGAGGTGGTAGTAAACAGTGACCACCATGTCTCCCACTGAATACAGATGGACAGAATGCAAGAAGCAGCTATCTAAGAACTCTGAGTAGCATCAGGCAGAGTAAAGAACACCAGGATTTGAAATACCAACAATCCAATGATGAGTTTACTATTTTTGCCCCTGGCCTGACCACAACACACTGGCAGGAGGCACCAGAACACAGCTGGAGCAAACTCCAGGGGAAGCCCTAAAGTTTTGGTTCAAGGATATGAACAGGGTACTCCAAATGGACAGAGAGGGTAGAGAAATATACCATTTTCCCTCCATTCTCCATTGTCCTGCACCTCAGCCCATAACAATCTGTCATGTCACCCACAGCCAGCAGCAATGAGACCTTGTAGAAGCCAAAACTCTGAGGGAGAAGAACGGTCCCCTTCATTTGATGAACTATGGTTACAAAGGGGTGGGACCAAGCTCTGTTTGTTTCTCTCTGCCCTCCCAAAGCTTGGCCCTGGATGCCCACCCAGTTGCGTAAGTGCATGGCTGAGAGAGGTAACTGAAGCCACAGTATTCTGTACGGAGAAAGGGAAGCATCAATCAGCAGGAAATGTCTGGGAAAATAACAGAACGAGAGGAGCTTGAAGAAGTGACTTCAAAAAGTCTTTTGATGAACACCTAGGCTCACCCCCAATTGCACATGTGCATATTTGATACTATTCGGCAAGCCAAAATCTTTGAGAACTGAGTTCACCAGATACACCCACACACAGTCTCAAGTTGGCCACTGGGTGGTGCACACATGGGACAGATTCAAATAACATGAAAAGACTTTAAAATTGAGGTGATGCTGGAACTATAACCCACAGAAAGTTGAGTTCAAATCATGTCCTAAACCTAACCAACTTAAGTTATCATAAAAAACTGACATATCACCTGTTTCTACAGAATTTAAACTAGATCCAGGGCCTCATATAATATTCAAAACATCTGGGGAAAATTCCAAAATTACTTACCACAGGGAGAACAACAAGAATTTCCATTGCACAGGAAAAGATATTAAAGAGACACCCTTCCATAATGATAAAGAGTCAAGTCACCAAGATAATTGCTTCCCCATCCCAAATAAAAGGAGCCACATACATGAAGCCAAAACTGAAAGTACTGACAAGAGAAATACACCAATCTACAAATGTAGTTAAACATTTCAATACTTCTCTCTCAGTAATAAAGACATCATAGAAAGTCATCAAGGATTGATAATAAATAAAAATTACCATCAATCAACTGAATCTAATTGACATTGTAGGTTACCCAACCCAAAACAGTAGCATATACATTCTACTCAAAGGCAACTGAAACAGTCCCCAGAATAGACCACATCCTGAAACATAAAACAAATAACAACTCTGAAGTAGTTACAATTATATACAGTATGTTTTCAGACCATAACTGAATCAAACTAAAAAATCATAAACAGAAAAATAAGAGTAAATTCCCTTCAAACACTTGAAAATTAACAATATACTTCTAAATAATCTATGCATCAAAAAGAAAGTCTCATGGGAAATTAGAAAATATTTTAAACTGATTGAAAATGAAAATACAATATATCAAAGCTGTAAAATATATCTAGAGTATAGGAGAAACTTTATAGAATCAAGTGCTTCTATTAGAAGGAATTAGAAAGGTCTCAAGATTTCCATTAAAATAACTACAGAAGGGGGCAAATAAATATGAAGCAGGCACAGGGAAGAAAAAGGAAAGCAGAAACCAATGAAAAACAATAAAAAGAAATCAATAAACCAAAAACTGATTTTCAAAAAAATCAACACAATTGATAAGCGTTTGGCAAGGCAGAAGAGATAAGATACAAAGTATGACTATCAGGAATAAAAAAAAAAAGAAAGAAAGAAAGAAAGAAAGAAAGAAAGAAAGAAAGAAAGAAAGAAAAGAAATATCACCACAGCCCCTTGCAGGCATTAAATGGATAGCAATGCAATATATGAACATTTAATGCACACAATTT
Source organism: Myotis myotis (assembly GCF_014108235.1). Classification (NCBI taxonomy): domain Eukaryota; kingdom Metazoa; phylum Chordata; class Mammalia; order Chiroptera; family Vespertilionidae; genus Myotis; species Myotis myotis. The sequence continues at coordinate 42,974,900 of NW_023416335.1, forward strand.
CAATAATTTAAATGAAATGGACCAATTCCACAAAGTCTGAAAACTATAAAAACTAATAATAAAATAGATAGCATTTATGATCCTGTAACTATTAGAAATTTGACTTTGGGAGAATAAAAATCTTTTGAAAAGAGTCTTCAGGTTCACTTAGTTTCACTGGTAAATTCTACCATTTAAAGACATAATGCTAATTTTATACAAAATTTGTCCAACAACTCTCTCACTGAACTAGAAACAGAAGAAAACTTCCTTAACCTAATAAAGAGCATCTAAAACTTAAATCTCTTATATTACGAAAGAAGGCTGAGTATTATCCTGAGTAGTCCTAACCAGTGCAATAAGTCAAG